>NC_141824.1:23702330-24041330 GCF_982586985.1 Callionymus lyra
CAAAAACATTTTCTTGTGTGTCAGGATTTCTACTGTTTCTACTTATACTGTATTTTACTTCATGTCAACTGTTTGATATGAAACCTTTTAACTTTTATTTTAAAAAACAAATACATTTATTTTCAACATTGCATATAAATTGCCACCCACCTCTCAGTTATATTTTCCATGGTGCTTTGCCGCCCAGCCAACCCCCAATTACAGCTGATGGTCACTTTGACATAGCAACATGTACGTTTAATTTTAATGCATCATTTGAGTGACCAAAGACATCTTGGGAGTTTTTGTTTTGGTACCATTAGTAAGGTGGGTGCCGTATTTAGTGCCTTTGATTATCTGCTGTTCAAACAAATAGTAAGTAAGTAAGTAAGTCATTTTTATTTGTATAGGGCTTTTCCAGACCAGGGTCACAAAACGCTTAAACAATCAAAACAATATTCAATAAAGTATATACTTTAAAGATCAAGATAAAACTGATAACACAACAGGAGTTCCAGAAAATCAAGAAAAAAGCCTGAACAAATAAAAACGTCTTAAGATGTTTCTTGAAGGAGTCAGTAGATCCATCAAGCGCAAAGAGAGAGGAAAATGTCCCTTTTAAACCATTAAAGTTCATGTAGAATGTCCAAACATGCTCAAAATAGAGCATCTCTCATCCCTAATTGTGGCTCAAGAAGTGAAAAGGATTATCAGAATGTCAATATAAATGGAGGGAATTTACCTTACTGGGGCCGTACATGGTATTTTTGTCTGAAAATGATGCATGAAATGTCGAGTGGTTTATAATTTCCTCAACATTTAGCTGATGAGTTGTGGTTCTGAATTAAGATAAGGGTTGTCTTAAATACCAAAGCGTTAAAATTCAACAAAAAATATGCAGGTTGGTAGCAGCAGATAGACGTACTGGCACTTACACGTTTCAAAGAAGCTGTGATCCTCCACAATGACTTCGTATCATGAGACACAAGAGTGACAAACACAATTTCATCCGTCAGTTTTTGTTTTCACAAAGACGCTCTTCATTTGCATGTTGATCAAAATGTGTGTGTGTGTGCATGTGTGTGAGACAACATACTTTCAACTGCACACGACAATTGCGGTTTTGTATTCATGTATGCCAGCGAGATTACACACCTTCACGTTTCATCTACACCGAGGGAGAAAAGCATCTGCCTTGATGCTTGAAGACGTCCAGTGCATGTCAAGCTGACAGGGAATCAGAATGTAAATCACTTCTAAGACGATTTGCTGTATTTTTATACAAACATTTTTCATAGAAGCGTAGGGACAAAAATGTAAAACATTTCCCCGTTGAACAATCCTAACTCCTACGTCACATTAAGGGCTTAAAAGATGAAAATAAAATAATAATATTAGTACAAATAACGTAAATAATAGTTAAACGTTCACACATGTTTATAGTAAAACAAATTGTCAATACAGTAACAATAAAGTAGAACACACACCTATAGTGGAATAATGGAATTGATTGACCTTAAAATAAAATGTACAATTCTAATAATAATGTGATAATTAAAAATACTAAATTCAATTTAAAAGGGCAACACAAAAATAAACTAAAATTCTAATTTTATATAGATTAAAAAACTACTCCATACAAAAAACAGTTGATAGTGTTAATGTCTTATAAAATGCTGGCTGGGCGGCAAAGCTCTATGGAAGATGTTACTGAAAGGTTGCGAAATTATTAAATGTTGTTAAATACAAGTTATACAGTCTCATATCAACATTTTACATGAAGTAAACAATAGAAGTAGTAACAACACAGCAGACAAAGGCTTGGGTTTCATGAGGTTATATGTCAGAACCCATTAAACATACTGCAAATCAAATATTTCCAATTTTAAAATCACATTTTTTTCTGCTTCGTAATCAGAAAAGGAACTGTCAAACGATCATTATAGTTTGCCCATGAAACAAAATAAAATAAGAGTGAAAGTGAGTAAAGGAAATAAGCTTTTGTCTCCAGCAGCAGCAGCTAAATGTGGGAGTGTTTGAGGGAAGGGGGTGAACTCGCTTATAGGAGACTGCATGCCAGAGAAAGAAGGGAAGGAGGGAGGGATGGGAGGAATGGTGTTGGATGGTGTTGAAAGATTTGCTGGGTTGAGTGAGGAAAAAACGTGGGGAAATAGATGGATAGTCTGTTGCCGAACACAGTGGAGGTGTTGGCGGCGAGAGAACAAGTATCTGCTCTTGGTTCGAATCCCAAACATCTCTAAAAAACGAGACGAGTGATCGACGCTTCCATGTGTAGTGGTTATGTCACCGTGGCGCCTCGCCATCGGAGAACAAGGAAGGCAGCAGAAAAAGAGCCAAAATAAGTCGCCAGAACTCCTCGCGAATCATTTTTAACCCAGCCCGGCCGCCACTGTACACACGTGCTCACACATTCACACCCCCAGACCCATATATAGAGGCTTCCCTGCTGGCTTTCCACATGAGGTTTAGCAGCTCCGGACAAGGATGGCCTTGTTTCTCCACTCAATGGTGTGTTTTAGCTCCAAAATATGCTCGGTGGATCGGCGGGGGTGGGTCAGTGGCATGATAGGTTGCCTTCGCTTAGTCAGGGGGCGAGACTTCCACATGCTGAGTGACGGCCAATCAAAAAAAAAAAAAGCAACAAACATTATCATATTGAGAAACTTGACATCACACCGTTTAAAAGTTGTTTCCGACCTGCGTATTAGTCGTTGAAAGAAACATTATTGGATGCTGTTTACAGAGGTTATTTGTCTTGTCTTTCTGTTAGAAAGGTAACTCATGTATTTCAATGGAACTTCATGGAACTGTTAATAGTATTCTCTGAATTCATTTGGATTTAGGAAGGATTTGATGACATCATAACTCCTTGACTCAAGTGTTTCACGGCATCTTAAAAGATTTTTCATCTGCAGTTGCAAACACTCACACGGTGTAAAAGATTCCATTAAAATTGAAGGAACTTCCAAATGATGTCAACAGAGTAGTGATGTGTTGATGAGGCCTCATGAAACAGTTGAGGTATCATGATACAGTGTTAATTTAAATAGATGTCCCTCTCAGTTTGAAAATGATCCCAGGTTTCATTGAATTAGTAGATCAGAGCAAAAGGTTATAAAAAAGAGAGCGCTGTCTCGTGATCTTTTAAATATAGACACTGTATCGTGATACCTCATCAACTTTTTCATGAAGCTTCATCCACAACGTAACAGAATGTATCAGTAAATGCAGTTTTAGAAATATATTTTAGTGGCTTTGGTTCTTTTGTAAAAGGCACAACTCAAAAGATTATTCATTTTATTTTACGACATTTTCAGCATTGATTATTTTGGTGATTCTGGTTGTTTTCTGTAGTAAGATCTGGATTTTGGACAAGCAGTAAGAAATAAATAAGTAAGTAAAGGATATTTGTAAAGCGCCTTTCTAGACCAAGGTCACAAAGCACTTAAACAATCAAAAACAATACACAGTTAAAATATACTTTAAAAGATCAAGACAACATAAGACAAACACAGGAGTCCCATAAAATCAGGAAAAAGCCTGAACAAATCAGAATGTCTTAAGATGTTTCTTGAAGGAGTCAGTAGATCATCAAACACAGAGGGAGATGATGATCGTTCTAAAGCTTAGGAGCAAAAGCCTGGAAGTATTTCTCTCCTCTGGTCCTGAAGGGTGTTCAGGAACCATTAGTAGATTCTGATCCACAGACCTCAGAGCTGGGGTGTAAGGCTGGATCAGATCACTGATGTAAGGAGGAACCTGACCATGAATAGTTCTGAAAGTAAGAACCTTAATTTTAAAATTGATCCTGAAAGAAATTGGCAGCCAGTGAAGAGTTTTAAGGATCGGAGAAATGTGAGTTCTTCTACTAGAGCGGGTCAGATTTCTCGCTGCAGAGTTGTGTATTAACTGCGGGCGAGACAGATCCTTCTTGTTTAGACACCAAAATAAACTATTACAATAATCTATCGGAGAAATGTGAGTTCTTCTACTAGAGTAGGTCAGAATTTTCGCTACAGAGTTTTGTATTAACTGCAGGTGAGACAGCTCCTTCTTTTTTAGACACTAAGGTGTACCTCCTCTGTTTTCTAGTTCATTAACTGCAATTTAGTTACACATAAATCAGTCTGGTTACAACATCTGGTCGTATGACACAATAAAGAGCTTTTTATATGATGAAATAAACTCTGATTTTTAACCCAAAGGTGAGGTTTGTGACTAATAACGGTTTGAATCTAAAACCATTGCTCTTGACATGAAGGAAATACAACATCGAAACATTAGCATCAATCCTCATATGCATGTAAACTTAGATTTTGTCACATTAAGAATGACTTAAATAGACACTTGTTTACGTGGAAACTATCCCGAGTGTTTCCGAAAACTAGACAGTTCGTACAGTGAAATGGGAAACAGGAAGAATCAGCTGCTCCAAGAGGTGATGGAATGGAAAAGACTCAAGCTAGCACGACCTTAAATGCATTTTAGGTTGTACAACTTTATAGTTTTAAAAGTTTGCTTAACAAGCAGTTTGAGAAGACGACACACACACACACACACACACATGCCTGAGATAGTGGGCTACAGTTATGGGGCACACACATGCTCCGTGATTAATGGATGATGCAGACTCTCCAGTTTTTGGGCCTGGTTTTACTACATCCATGCATCATTGAGTGTATGATCACATACAGGTGTGCTTGTGTGTGTGCGTGTGCACGTACCTCACGCACACACATATCCAGAGAGGTGCTCGGTCAACAGTCTGCCTTGTGTGTTTGTCTTGGACGCCTCCAGCTCGCCTGTGGATTACCCAATCAGATAATTCGGGGCATAATTGCATCACATGCATCTGGGAGTGTTTTTCCCTTCCATTATCCTTCATAATGTCCACATTCATGTGACACTCCCAGATGCTGCAGACACACACCGATGACGTGCGAGCGGCAGCTCATTACCAGCCATCGTCTGCTCCAAGATTCAAACACATCATGTGATAATTGTGACTTTACATACATAAACATAGGTTGCTTGTACCGTGTACTCTGGGTAGTTTTTATGAATATTTTCTTTAAAGAAGAGAAAGAAGTGAAGTTGTTTTCTCTACTTTTTTTTCTAGCAAATTAACTTAATATTCAGAATTTGTTTAAATGATTTATGATTTCTATAAATTGACCATCTTTAAGATTCTGTATTGAACGACTTTATATTTATTAAAAGTGTCCTTATTAATATAAGATTAAACGAGTAAAAGATGAAACCTCATTGGAGTCAACTTTGTCCTGGAGGATGTTTTTTAAATTGAATTGTAAGTCATTTTTAATACTATTTAACTTAACTAAATGTAAAATGTTTCTCATGTTACTACTTATGGTCCCCTTCCATACAATCACCACAACAAGTGTTTTATATATATACCTGTGTATGTGCACACAACCTACAAGTTGCTTTTTATTTTTATTTTAAATTTTCTAAAAATTGCATAAAGGTGTGCATAATTTACACAAAAGAAAATAACTGTCTTCCAAAAATAAAAACCAAACATTTTTTTACGATTATAAAATAAATACAACATTATTTTAAATAATGTGAGTTTCAAATATGAACGTTAGCTTTAATAGCATGGTTTTCTGGAAGTAAAGTTCTTTATAACATATATGATGCCCAACTTTGTGGTTGTTGCTAATGCGTGCAACCACACTCAGTTTAATGAGTTTTTGCAAAATGTTATTTAATTTTTTAATATAAAAATAAACTATTTTTTGTAAAGTTTGCCCTGAATGGTCAATGAATTTTCAAATGCCTCTGGTCATGAACTTTTGCAATATTGATTCTCGATTCTCCACCAGTGAATCATGATTGGATTGTGTAATAATATAAATAAATAAAATTAGATGAATAAAATACAATACATTAAAATAAATCAACCATCCATCCATCCATCCATCTATCTATCTATTTATCCGTCCGTCCTGTTACTAATGAATAACGTATAAAAGATAGAATGACAAAAAAAAGAAACATTATATCTAATTAAATAATATTAATGTCTGTTCTCAGTCAGTAAGTGGTGATAACGTTCTCTAATGCTAATTTACAACGAGTATTTTTACAGAAAAAAATCATTATTCATGTTCTAGTTGAACACAGTGATAGACAGTTTGATTTTCTTCATATCGACTGATATGTTTGTGATTGTGGTTCAACGGCTGTATTTTATTGGCGGGATAAATGCAGGTTGGAATTCTCTGCTAATTTTTGATAAGCGCTTGCAAGTGGCAGTAGAAAAACACCCAGAGATTTCCTTTCCCAGGGTTATTTAGTAAAACTATATTTTTCCTGGTATCATTCTTTGTCCAACATGTCCTCCGTGTCTCTCCGAGAGCCCGGATCACCTCGCCAAGTTAAGGCAACAACAATTCAGACGCCAAAATTGATGAATGTGTTTTTGGTCCTTCTTTTGTTTTTTTGTTGTGTCCTTCTCTCAGTACTCTGTCTTCTTTTTCATCTTTTTTCATGCCTGTCCCTCCCTCTCTTTTTTGCTCCCACTCACCCGATTTCCTCTGTCCAACATTCACAGGACAAACGCCAAAGGCAGCATTAATGTGTCCTCAGCTGCCATCACTCACTCTGTTACGTAAGACACTGCTGATATGTGTGTGTTTATGAGTGTGTGTGTGTAGTGTGTGTGTTGTGATTTGCCCTGGCTTCAGTCCTAATATGCCTTCTCTGAATTTACAAACATTCAAGCATAGCTGAACTGGAGTCCAAATATGTATGAACCGCAAATTCAGGGGCTCTGACCCTTTGTTCTGTTATGGCTTCAATCTTATTACAATAATTGTTGAGTTTGTGCGCTTGTTTGTGTGTGTGCAGGTTTGTTTCTCCGTCAGAAAGATTACACACTCACTGAGATGGAACAGCATTGAAGGGATTTTTAGGATATATTACGGGCCATGTCACCCTCACTGATCCGGCCGGTCCACACAGAGAAGAAGCCACCTTATACCGAGACCTGTGGGTCAGTTGCGTATTTGTATGTATAAAAATGACATTATTTTTTGGTGTAGAAAAATTATGATTGTTTTTCTTCTACATTGTTTTTGTGAAGAAATATGCCACATAGAGGCGTCAACTGTGAATTATATTATTCAGAACAATTGTAGATTTTTCCCTTAAATAACTCTAAAGCGATTTTTTTTCATGTCTAAACAAAATCCTTAATCTGCCTTAATTGTTCCAGTTCAATGATTGACAGTTGAAATCAAACAAATCAGAGGGATTGGTTTGCGTTCTAATCCAGAATCCAACATTTTTTGACATATATTTGTATATACAAACCATAAAATAACAGTTTTTAAAGGGCAACTCATTTGAAAACCCAACTCTCCTGACTCACCCACATGTTTCAAATGTTGATTATGATGATGTTTTGAACTGATTACTTTATAAAGTCTGAAATCTCAGCGATCAAGAGGTTACAAGAGTGGAGTAGATGACCTAATAATGGACGTCACTCCTCCTCCAGCCAGTTGTAACCAGCCACGCTTTTGTTATACTACGAGTCCCTTAGAGGTTGAGACTTCTGGGATCGATGACACATAGTGACAAACCTTGATGCTTGACCAATAACAGCCGAGTGGGTGTGGTTATTGTAAAGGGGATTCCATTTTAGTGGGCGTGGCTTAGGGTCATTTTCTAATGTAAATATTTCAATGAAAAGAGAGTTTTGTACAAACAGACACATACTGATGATACAATAGAGGAACACAATCTATTTAAGACACACTTAAATCAACACTTTATTTTAACTTTAAGTTCAAAAGCTGATCAAAGCAGGAGGCAACAAAGAGGTCAAGCAGGGTGAACCCTCCAGCAGGACAGATGAGCAGCACACCAGGGAGCCAGTGGAAGGAGGTCAGTCAGATAGTAGGGATTACATTTTTAGTAACAGTGTTTTGTCTAGAATAGAAGCCTGTCTGATGCCATGTGTGGTAGTAAAGTGCATGGGGAGGAAACACCAGATCAGGGAGCGATAATACAAGAATGACAGTTACACTGTTCTCCAAATGAAGAGCTGAGCAAAATGTGTCACTGATGAGACTTTTATTCACAGACAAAAAATACAAATTAATAAATATCTTTGTAACTGGAAACTCCTCCTGAACGCAACTTGAAACTTCCTGTCACTTATTCATTGTTTATTTTTAAATAAATATATTAACAAACAACATTATTCATTAAACTATGGTCTTATTTTATCCAGACTGGGCCCAGGCTGAGCAGTTTTTCTGCAACAACATACTTTAAATCGAATTTGAATCAAAATTGTGTGGATTTTTCTTGTTTTGAGACCCTCGCTTTAACTGGAGTTGAAAAGAAAACAAACTCTTTTTTTTGGTCGGCTGAAATTAGTTTGATTATAGTTGAACATTATAGTGGGAAATGGTTTAAATTCAGCTCATTTTTTTTAAATAATTTGAATTATTCAGTTAAATAGTTGTTTGTTTATTGTTCAATATAGTTGAAAATTGTTTGATTACAACTAAAAATGGTAAAAAATATAGCTGAAAATTGTTTTATTACAGTTAAAATTGGTTTAATTATAGTTGAAAATTGTTTGATTATGGTTGAAAATTGTTTGATTACAACTAAAAATGGTAAGATTATAGCTGAAAATTGTTTTATTAAAGATAACATTTGTTTAATTATAGTTGAAAATTGTTTGATTATCGTTAAACATGGTTTGATTACAGTTTAAAATAGTTTGATTATAGTTCAAAACTGTTTAATTACAGTTAAAAATTGTTTTATTATTGTTGAAAATTGTTTAATTCCAGTAAAAACGGTTTGATTTTAGTTTAAAAAAATCTGTTTGATTACAGTTAAAATGGTTTGATTATCTTTGAAAATTGTTTAATTACAGTTAAAAACTGTTTGATTTTAGTTAAAAACAGTTTGATTACAGTTAAAAACTGTTTGATTTTATTTATAAAACTGTTTGATTATAGTTAAAAATGATTTGATTATCTTTGAAAATTGTTTATTTACAGTTAAAAACTGTTTGACTTTAGTTAGAAACAGTTTGATTACAGTTAAAAAATGTTTGATTTTAGTTAAAAACAGTTTGATTACAGTTAAAAACTGTTTGATTTTATTTATAAAACTGTTTGATTATAGTTAAAAATGATTTGATTATCTTTGAAAATTGTTTATTTACAGTTAAAAACTGTTTGACTTTAGTTAGAAACAGTTTGATTACAGTTAAAAAATGTTTGATTTTAGGTAAAAAATTGTTTGATTATAGTTGAAAATTGTTTGATTACAGTTGAAAACCGTTTGATATTGGTTCAAAATATTAACTATAACTATAATCAAAAAATGTTTGATTATAGTTAAAAAATTGTTTGATTATAGTTGAAAATTGTTTGATTATAGTTAAAAATTGTTTGATTATAGTTAAAAAATGTTTGATTATAGTTAAAAAATTGTTTGATTATAGTTGAAAAATGTTTGATTACAGTTAAAAAATTGTTTGATTATAGTTGAAAATTGTTTGATTATAGTTGAAAATTATTTGATTATAGTTAAAAAATGTTTGATTATAGTTAAAAAATTGTTTGATTATAGTTGAAAATTGTTTGATTACAGTTGAAAACCGTTTGATATTGGTTCAAAAATTGTTTGATTATAGTTTAAAAATGTTTGATTATAGTTAAAAAATTGTTTGATTATAGTTGAAAATTGTTTGATTATAGTTGAAAATTGTTTGATTATAGGTAAAAAATTGTTTGATTATAGTTAAAAAATGTTTGATTATAGTTGAAAATTGTTTGATTATAGTTAAAAATTGTTTGATTATAGTTGACAATTGTTTGATTATAGTTAAAAATTGTTTGATTATAGTTAAAAATTGTTTGATTATAGTTGAAAATGTATACAAACCGAGAAGGTGATTCCATGTGTAGGTTTGTATGACACAGTATTGAAAGTAGCCGTGTCCTGAGAACATGTCACATAAGGAAAACAAAATCCCCATTTGCACCTTGCACACCAGAAATCGGTCCAGACTTGACATGTTTCCAGTTCTTGCACCAGGTGTAGAGCAGAGTTTATTTGGGGTCAGGTCTGGATATTTAGAAATAATTGGATAAGTTCTAAATATGGCGCTCTGTTTTCTCTCAGCTCCAGGAAAAGCATGGTGGAGTGGCGTTAGATTCTCATCTGAAGAGTGGGCAGAAGAGTTGGCCCTGGGCTGTGATGTGTGTACAGGATGTGAGACACATAAACAATGTCCCATGTACGACCGACAATGGCTGCTTGTACACACACACACACACACACACACGGTCACATGCTTGTGGCTAGTTTTTGGCTCCTTTAAGCTTCATTCAGAGGTCGCTTATGTCAACGTGTTCCCGTTCATTCAGCTTCTCTTCTCTGACGTTTTGCTCTGTTTTAACACTGAATTAAATTGTGTGTCTTTATTCAATTAAGGATGTTGTTGTTTTCAACATGCTTAGTGTGTTTGTTTTGGCCTGAAGACAAGGATACTCAGAAGAGACACTTTCTATCAACGGCCGAGTTCTACGCCGGTTGTGAAGTTGATTCTCATGACACGAGCACAACACAAGGGTCAGTAAACAAGCAGACTGTTTATGTTTGTGATGAAGGCTGTTTGTGTTCCTGTCACAACATTCAACTTTCATCACTTCACTTCATGGCACCACAAGAACACGACGTTTCTCCATCAGTTCTTACATAAAAGAATGAAGAAATATGTCTTTATCGAGGCTCAGAATTCAGTCTTTTGATTGTACTAATATGAGGTCAAAGTAAAACTATGACGTTCAAACGTATTAATATACTTAAAAAGACAAAACCTGAATTATTACCAATTAAACATATTAAACTCATAATTTATATATTTTTTTCCTTGTTAAAATCAACCCTACAGCAAACTGAAATTCTGTGCCTATTAAGGTGTTGTACCATCATTCTGTTATGACTTATTTTGAGTTTATTTAAATAAAATGTAATAATAGCCAAATAAAAATAGGTTTTTAATCCATTTTTATCTATATAGTAACAAGTATTTAGTACCACATGAAGCCCCAGTCATGATATTGTAAAAAAAACAAAAAACATTTTTATTATTTTTATTGTAAAAAAAATTGCGAGACTGTCATTTTTGAAAAAACTTTTCTCCCTTTGACTGGTTTTCAAAAGGTCACAATTGGAAATTGTTATTGTTCACGTAGTTAAAACAGTGTCGTTCATTTTGAAAGACCACTAGATGTCACTCTCATTTTGGAAAATAAAGACAGGTTTCACTGAATTAAAAGATTGGAACCAAAGATTATAAAGCAGAGAGTGACATCTAGTGGTCTTTAAAAATGAAAGACACTGTATCATGATACCTTATCAGCTGTTTCATGAAAAACATCCCTATAACAAAATGCAAAACGTAAGAATTAAAGATAGACATTCTGGACCATTTCTTTTCGGAAGAGTCAGGATGAACCAATCTCAAGTCATGGTGCCATAAAAGCTCATTTGAGTGGTTATATATGCAGCTGCAAATGGAAGAACAATGTCAGGGCACTAACAATGTTCCCGGGGGAAGTAGCCTGAAATGCCAACACCCGGAAACGTCTTTGTCGATCAGCCAAATCTGACAGACAGAGGTTTGGTGGCGGCAGCAGTGACGCAGTCTTGAGGTAGTAAAAGTGGAGAAGTCGGAGCTGGCGCCAGCCCGCTGACAAAGTACAACGAACGTGGAGCAGAAGCACTTTGCTCTGGAGTCGTGGGAGACAGCAAGGGGAAATATATATATATATATATATATATATATATATATATATATATATATGGTTTCTACAAACACAAGCCATGATAAACTCGGTCAATACTCTCCAAACACACGTTACACATGAAGCAGCGACTGTAGTTTTCTGACAGATGCATGAGTTCATCTACTTGACAGTACATGCGAGGGCTTAGTCATGCAACTCCACTGCGACGCCTGACGCACGCACACACACACTCTGCCCTCCGGCTAAGTTGGTGGCGGCCGCGAGCAAAAATCTGATGATAGAAATACATATAAAATAAACATTAGATTAAAAAAAAAAAAAAGAGGCAAAAATCGTTAACCTTACCTGACATTACTGTGTCTTTTTTGACCTTTGATATATTTGCATAAATACTTCATATAAGAAGGCTTTTGAACCCCCCCCCTCAGCTCTCCTGAGTACATTGAATTATTTAAGGCTTCTGTAAACAAGCCTTCCATGACTAACTGGTGTTTGGTTCACTCCGCCAATTGACTGATGTCATCATTTTGAGTGATGTCATCTGCTGTCTGTGATGTCACTTAAAGACTATCTTTTTATCAGCCAAAACATGTCATAAAATATGAAGGACATAATAGTAAATGAGTTTTTAATAAAAAAAAATGGTAACATTTTGAATGGGCATGTATTGTGCTAATTCTTTATGGGTGTCATGAAACGTTAACAAAGGACACCCAGCAGCAGAAGACCTTTTTTTTTTTTTTTTTTTTTAGATAAGGTACAACAACACAAAACATGTAACTAAGAAATCTCCACAAGATGGCAACATAGTCCTATCTCAGAGTCCAAATCATAAATGATCCAAATAACTGAAAAGAGTAGTAAGTAATTATTATTTGTAAAGTGCCTTTTCTAGACCAGGTTCACAAAGTGCTTTAACAATCAAAAACAATACACAGTTAAAATATATACTTTGAAAGGCCAAGACACATAAGACAAACACAGGAGTCTCAGAAAATTAGGGAAAAGCCTGCAAAAATAAAAACGTTTTGAAGGAGTCAGTAGATCCTTTAAACGCCGGGAGAGGAAGTTCGTTCCAAAGCTTAGGGGCTGGAAGGATTTCTCTCCTCTGGTCTAGAAGTGTGTTCAGGAACCATCAGTAGATTCTGATCCACAGACCTCAGAGCCCGAGCTGGGGTGTAAGGCTGGATCAGATCACTGATGTAAGGAGGAGTCTGACCATGAATAGATCTGAAAGTAAGAACCAGAATTTATGAATTGATCCTGAAAGACACTGGCAGCCAGTGAAGAGTTTTAAGAATCGTGGAAATGTGAGTTCTTCTACTAGAGCAGGTCAGAATTCTCGCTGCAAAGTTTTGTATTAACTGCGGGAGAGACGGATCCTTCTTGTTTAGACACGAAAGTTAACTGTTACAATAGTCTAAAGGAGAAGACACAAACGCATGGATTATTATGTCCAGATCGTGTTATGACATCATTTTCCTGAGTTTAGAGTTTTTTCTCAGTTGAAGGAAACACAACCAATTTGCTTACGTTGCAGACGAATAGGGTTTGATTGGCATCTGTGTTCGCCCCACTAACAAACACAATCTGCTGGACTGAGTGACGCGGTAATGAGATCAACCAGCGGTGACCGCCGCGGTCTGGTTTCATGGCGGCATTGACACGCCTCCTGATGTGCTTATATGGAGCAATTAGCATCAACGATAATTCCATTATAGTGATGACGACGGTGCGACTCCGATCCACGTTTGAGTGGATGAGTCATCACGGCTAGGTATCAGTCCAGGATTTTCCTATCTCGTCATGGATCCCTCGCTCAGACTGGTGCTGAGCGGACGTTGAGTCAGTGAGGACCAGATTATCTTCCACTGAATCATGAATGAAACTATATTGATATTTCAGTTTTCCTTTTTTTTTTCATAAATTTGCAAAAATTTCTTTATTTCTATTTAAAAAAATTAACATTTATTGTCAGTAGGGTTGTAAGAAAATATTTATATAACGGTATACCGCAATATTTTTTATTCCTGATACTATATCGATATTCAATATCACTATACAGCACGATATTTAAAAAAATATATGTTTTTATTCCTTTTTTTTACCTTTTAAATAACAATGTATTTGGATTCAAAATAATTTGATGGTTATAATTCAATAGTGTGTGTATAAAAAAGTGATTTGATGTCTTATTTACAATTAACACTCAAATATTCACTGCGTTTATTCATTTATGTGGTGCAATTAAACCTCTGGCCACTAGTTGGCAACATTTCTCCATGCCAAAGTAAATGGCAGCAATGACTGAAAAAGAAAAAGCTAGAAAAGGTTTGGATTCTTTTAAACAAACAATATATCGTTGTGTCTACAGTATCGCAATATATCATATCGTCACAAACGTATCGTTGCACACATATCGTGATACGTATCGTAACACGTATCGTATAGCCAGATTCTACCCAATACACAGTCCTGTCTGTCAGTATTGTAAAAACAACAAAATAGAATGGACTTAAAAATACAAATAAAATAAGAGTAATAAAATAAAATGCCATAAGTGACTCTTACGTTAAGTGAGTGTATACAAATGAAATAACTGAAGAGTTCAATATCGGTATCATCTTTTTTTGAACCCTAAAGATCCAGGGTGTAGATCACAGCAGCATTTCTGTCTATTCAGTCCACAGTGGCAGTGATGCGTTCGTGGTCTTTGCAAAGTCTGCATTAATTATTATAGAAAGAAGCGTTCAGGTCGTTTACAGTCACCAGCATGGACACGTTCACATAAACATTCATCAGTGCATTAATTTTAGTTTAATTTATTGATGATAATCTATAAAATAGGTCAGAGTCTGAACTGGAAAAACAATGGCAGTGAAACCTGACTGTTCTCAACTAAATAATGTGATAATATACAATGAATAATTCAACACAGGAAACATGTATTTTGGAAACACATCATCACTCCTGGACTTCTTGTCTTTTTTTTTTCTTCTCTGTACGTGAGCGAGTGTCTGTGACGGACGGACATGTTTCTTCGCCTTTATCCTTTTTCTACGTCTGCTGGGATCTGGTACAAGCAGTTGCGGACCGGTGGGGGTTAAGAGCTTGTTTCACGCCGCTCAGGTTTTTTGAGTCATGATTAACAGCGCGTGTGAGTCGACACACTTGTGCAGTGTGTGTGAGGAGTGAGTTCAATGTGTTCATTATGATGCTTGAATCTGTTTACCAACTTTGCAATGATGCATTTGCCTGAATCTGGGTCACATTTATCGCAAAACGGAGGATGAGAAACACCACTCTCTGATACAATGGTTGTGTCAATGATGGGTTTAAATGGTGGAAAAAAGACAAATTGTAGATTGTATTGGTTGATGTGAGAGTGTGTGAAGCTTCACTGTGACGCTAATCAGATTAAATCATCCTCCTCCTGCTGACTTATTAATAAAGCCGTGGTATTTCTTCAGTCTTGTAAGACTCAAATAAATATACTTCCTTCAAAAAAATATTTCAACCGTGAGAAAAAGCAGGTCAATCACATTTTTTTTTGTTGGGTGGCTGAAGAGGAGAATAGCTAGTTTTCTATCATTTCTTGAATCTGTTCATTTCTCTGTCTCCAGATGACGTGTCAGACTGAATGGGACTACAAAAGAGTGCTGAGCAGATCACAGGTGAGTGACGCACGAGAACAACATCCACGACCCATTTGAAGCTTGTAAGAAAAACAAAAGTCGAATCAACAATTGTGAAGAAACAGAGTTGCTTCATAACAAGTCATCACAAAAAAACATTTTTGTTCATTGATCTGTACACACTAATTACCCTCACAAATAAAATGACTTTTTTATGTATATGTCTGGGGTGTAAGAATATATACAGTTCCCACCCAATATTCAACAGCACTGATTTTTTTTAAATTTACAATTAACATGCAATTTACAGCCTTTGTTCATTTTTGTGTTGCAATTATAAATAGTCACTATGTCCTCTGCAAGTAAATTAACAATGAGATCCTGGCGATGACTGAGGACGAGAGGATACAGTCGACTCCAGCAGCTTTTAAAGCTGATGTTTGGCCATATTTTGGTTTAAAAACCAATAAAAGCAGTTACGACTTCATCAAGAGTCATATGGTCTGTAAATTCTGCAACACCAGAGTCAAGAAATCAAAGAAATAATTCTGGCCTGCTCTAGTAGAAGAACTCACATTTCGCCGATCCTTAAAACTCTTCACTGGCTGCCACTTTCTTTCAGGATCAATTTTAAAATTCTGGTTCTTACTTTCAGATCTATTCATGGTCAGACTCCTCCTTACATCATTGATCTTATCCGGCCTTACACCCCAGCTCAGACTCTGATTGTTTAAGCGCTTTGTGACCCTGGTCTGAGAAAGGAGCTTTACAAATAATAATTACTTACTCAATTACTTTTTTAGTTCTTTAAAAAAAGATTAGCTGCTATTGCTTTACAGCAAACACAGTAAGTAAATATTAAGATTAATTTTAAAAACTGCTAAAATAAACAGTCGATTTCAAGAAAGTGTTGTAACTGTGTAATCTAGATTAAAAACGATTGATGTGAAGGGATAAGAAATAGTGAGTGACTGATTTGATATTACTCCTTACACACATATTGTCATTATGGATTATTTATAAAACGATGACAACATTTTAAAGACATTAACAAGAAGCATAACTATGTGTGTGTCGTTGTGATTGACAGAACTGGTGTTCAGTCATAGGTTACGTGTCCTTGTTTCAGCCAGACAGTAACGATCCGGTAACACTGGGCCTTAGATAATGTGTCTGTTGGATCAGAACATATCTGACATCCCCAAATGAATCACACTTTTTCAGACTCTTTGAACTGGGAAATGTTTGATTTTTTTTAAATGGACACACAGCTCCTGAGGTGTGTGACTGTGGTGCTCTGAACACGGTGTTCCGAAACATCTCTTCGGTTTCCATCAGTCACTGCAGACGAGTCCCTGTAGGTTTCTGTTCTCATGAGTTGTGTGCATAATGTTTAAAAATATTTTCTTGACAATATTTTGTGTTTATTTTGAGTGAGGAAGTCAAGGTACAAGCAGAGAAGTTAGTGAGTGCGGCGCACAACATGTATGAGGACAGTGAGACAGCTGAAGGTTGACAGAGGGTTTCATCAGGGTTGAGCTTTTATCTTGTTACCTTGCTAAAGGACAGACAAGGTAAGGCAGGATTATCTATGGACCATGATGTTTCTTGATGATATAGGGATCTCTAGTGGCCAAAAGATGCAGATTAAAAAGAAGCCAAAGGGTTGGTATAATGGGACATCTTTGACAAAGGAGGAGAAACTGGAGTCGGACAGTTGGAAGACAAATTCAGTGAGGAGAAGAACCTAAGCTGACTTGTTTAATGGTGAATCTCAGAAGGACTGGAAGAAGAAGAGTAATACCGTTAAATTAATTTGCAATAATTCTTAAAAGAAAAACACTGTAGGTTTTAATGAGTAATTTGAAAATACATAATATATATATATATATATATATTTTTTTTTTAATGAAATTGTGAGGAAAAGATTGCCTTCTATTTATAGTTATGATATAGTTATATTTTTAGTTATTTATATATTTAAAAAAGATGAATATTATCCAAAAAATAAATCGGTAAGGTAATATCCATAATATTTTAAAGCAAACTATTTTTCAAAAATATTCCGTAAACAAGTTGATTTGCATTTGAAGTTGAAGTACTACAATAAAGTTTTTTACTCACAACGTTTTTTTTTTTTACATTTTTTGTGAATTTGTAGGTGATTTTTCTTTCAAATAAACATCTTACATTGATTTTTGATTATGGTTACAATTGCAAATAATTAAAATATATCTTATAGATATTTTTTCCTGCTAATTATTTAATAATATATCAGTGAAAAAAAACTGAATCTTATTAATGTGCTACATGGGAATAATCAGAAAAAAATAATAATAATTTTGTACAAAATGACAAAAAGCATTTTCTGAAAGTAAAAAAAAAATACAAAAATAAATCTAAACAATTTGACATATGTAAAATATATATATATATATATATATATATTTTTTTCATTTTGTATCTGAATTATGAAAGAATAACACAAAATAACGTGAGAAATAAATATATTTTTTAATTGAATGCAACAATATTTTAAGAGAAAACCAGAAAGTATTATAATAAACAAAATCAATGACCATGAATGACCATTCTGTAAAAACCTTCCTAAATCAAATAAGGGGAAACAAAAAAAAGTTGACTTTAGACATTTTAAAATGACATTGTTAGGATAAGATTTCCTTCTAATTAAAAGATACTTATTTATATATTAAAAAAAAGACGGATAGTATCCGAAAATGAAATGGAAAGAAAAAATTGATAATATTTTCAAGAAAACTATGTCAATTTTTGAAAATATTCCGTCAACATGTTGTCTTCACATTCAAGTTGATGTATTCCAGTGATTTAATTTTTTGTATTTGAAGTTTATTTGTTATTTTTAGCAGGAGGTGTGGTTACAAGTCATACAAGTCACTAACGATTCTGTCAAAACCTTCCCTGAATCCAACCAAATTTTAAACATATTTTCTTAACATTTCTTGAAAATGTAACTTAAATTAAAACTTATTTTAGTTTACTTTTAAACGAGACTAACCTTCAAATAAAAAATAAAAATCACTTTTTAATACTTGCGTGAAGATGTTATTTAAATGTTTTTCTTTGTTAAGTGCTGTTGTTGCTGCAACACTAGAAATCAAAATCAATGTCTTCCTCCATTGGCTGATCTAAAGAGTTCCTTTCTGATAAAAGCCAATGCTTGGTTGTCATGCATCGCCTGCGCTCACAGCAAACATTCGAAGAGTAGTGGGTGTAGTAAAAGTGGCAACTGAGGACCCAACAACTAGTTAATGGTTCATGGCAATTTCACTTTGATCTTTGCCCCGGTGTAACGTAGCAACCAGTTATTTTCAATAAAAAGTGATTCCTACTTGTCTCTCCATCACTGGACCATGAGTTGGAACCGGGGCGGGGGGGCGGGCGGTCGGGTGGGGGGGGGGGGGAGTGGAAGGGGGAGGATCCATGAGGCAGCAAAGACAGCAAAAGCTGAGGAGAGGAGCGTCTAAAGGCTGCATTACTGCACTGTGCTGGATTTTCTTCTGTATCTATATGAAGACGAGGACCTGGCATGTGTTCCAAACCCACGACCACCATGCAGAGGAGACACTCGGCAAGTGTCCTGGGCAGCCATCGGGACAACTTACGTCCCGTCAGACAGGTTCAGTATTGTTTTCTCTCCAGACTTGGTGAGCTAGTTGCTGTCTGTTCTGTGTTTCCCCCCTTAAAAAAAAAAGTCATCAGTTTAATCGGTTAAGAGTTAACTAGGACAACTGGAAGTCTAAATTAAGATGTGGTTTTTAGGTCAATTACGCAGGAGAACGAGCGTGTTTGGACTGCTGATGTGGGAGTCGCTGTCAAAACTGTGCTCGACTATTTCATGGTGACTTGGAGCAACTATTACCATTTAATAAAGTTATTTATAATAAATCAACTGACCTGTGGGACCCATTGTTGGCGACTGGAGCTGCCTTTCATGTTACAGATAAAAGCCCAAACTCAGATGAAATGTCATAGTTTCAGAGGAGAAGAAGAGGAGGATGAGCTCAGCTGGCCTGCTACACTGAGCTGCTCCCGTTTTCACTTGACTGGGTTTGTCCTGCCCGTGGACTTGCCTCCCCTCTTCCACAGTCTCCATCACTCGTTCTCTTTATCTCCCCGTTCTCTTGCCATCTGCCTTTTATGCCCGATATGCCTGCGCATCTCCCGACCATCTCTCAGGAGGAGGCTGGGGGAAGGGGCTGGCATCTGAAAGCTGGAATAGCAGATATGGAACATTAAGGGATGGACACTGTCCGCTGGGACGTTTCCCTTGGCTGTCCTTCTTTTTGTTTCAGTCCAGATTTAATTTGAGCTTACCGTGACATAAATCTGAACATTTGTCTTTATTTGATTTCTTTACAATTTAATAGATGTTCTTTCGAGTTGGTCACATGTGCAGCATTATTTTTGTGGACAAAAGTTATTAACTGCCAATATGCATCATAAGCTGTGGTAGTTTTACTCATCATGTCACATAGGTAATGCTCACCCATACGATTGTACTTAAATTGTGCAGTGTTATCACTTCAATATACTTGCATTTTTTTTTTTATTATTAGTTTAATTTTTAACGAAAAGTGTTTCAAATACAGGACACAAATTCTTAATTTCCTTAATTAACAATGAAGGGATCAAATACACTTTTTTCAAAGTAATAGTGAAGAAAAGGACACAAAAAATATATATATATTTTTCATAGTTTATGAATTACATTAAAAAATCCAAACCGTAATACATAATGTGACACTAAGCTGTGGAGAGAATATAGGAGAGAATAAATATTCTTAATAATATATTCAATACGTTATTATTATTTAGAACCAGCTACCTCTAATAATGTCTTTCACTCACAGCATTTGACATCAACGTAACATTGATTTTTGATCACGTTTATATTGCATTGAATAGAAATTTTAATTGCTAATTATTTAAGCAAAAAGTACCTGAATCTTATTTATCTGCAAATTATTAATATATTTATTATTATGGGAATAATCTGGAATTAAAAAAAAAAATGAACCAAAAAATCTCAAACAGCATTTTCTACATTTGAAAAACATAAGAAAAACTAATCAAAACAATTTGACAAAAAAATGATATATTTGATATTTTTTACCTGAATGACGAGTCAAAGAATACCACAAAATAATGCGAGAAACACATTGATTTTGAATAAATAAATACAATATACGAGAGAAAAAATCTAAAACATAATTTGAAGAAAGTAGAGATCTGACTATAAAACAAGATCATTGTCATCAAGTGTATGTTGTTAGAACGACATTTAGTTTAAAAGTAATAGAAAAGTTTAATGTGATAAGAGTTGACTACGATCTAAATATTATTGTTAAAGGCAACATTTAACTGATGTTTTTATTCTGTTCCGTCCAGACTGTGTGTGTCCGAGTGATAACCTACATGAACGATCTTGATTGTGTCATTTGTGAATTTATTTCTGATTGACAGCTGCTTTCACACGCTGTCTCTCAATAGGGGATATATAATGATTTTCTACTGCTAAACCACTCAGTCTCCACAGCTCTATTTCATAGACTAATTGCTGGAAGAAAAACCTCATAATAACTTGATTTGATTTGTTACTTTTACCATCAGGTGTCAGAACATTTAAAGAAAACACAATAGATAAATATATAGATATTTATAGATAGAAAACTAGATAACAGGTGAAGGGCCACACAAAAGAAAAACATAATGATAATGAAATATAAATAATATGAATATATGTATATTTAAGAAAGATATATGTACATGTATGTAACATATTACTTAATTTAGAAAAATACATGACACATTCTCGTCTGGACTTTTGCAACAGTTTGTTTTCAAGTCTTAACAAGAATGAGCTGTCTTGCCTGAAGTTGATACAAAACTCTGCAGCGAGAATTCTGACCTGCTCTAGTAGAAGAACTCACATTTCTCCGATCCTTAAATCTCTTCACAGGCTTTCAGTTTTTTTCAGGATCAACTTTTAAACTCTGGTTCTTACTTTCAGATCTATTCATGGTCAGACTCCTCCTTACATCAGTGATCTTATCCAGCCTTACACCCCAGCTCGGGCTCTGAGGTCTGTGGATCAGAATCTACTGAGAAATCCTTCCAGACTGTTGCTCCTAAGCTTTGGAACGATCTTCCTCTCCCTCTGTGTCTGATGGAGTGTACTGACACTGTTCTTCGTGCAGGCTTTTCCTTGATTTTCTGAGACTCCTGTGTTTGTATCTGTGTTATCTTGAACTTTTAAGTATATATTTTATTGGATATTGTTTTGATTGTTTCAGCGCTTTGTGACCCTGGTCTGGAAAAGCGCATTACAAATATAAATTACTTACTTACTTACTTACTTACTTACTTAGCTGTTCATTGTTTCAAAATACATTCTGGGACCAATTATATTACTGTATAAATAAGAATATGTAAAGCTTCTCAGTGATCAAGTAATTACTTTTGTTGTTATTAAACATGGTTTGAGTAATTCCAAGAACGTAAAAAAAACAACATATAACATCATTTAAAAAAAACAAAACATAGTTGAATTAATAACCGCTTGAATTATAGGTGCTTTACTAATAAAAATAACTTACCTACTATATATACTGTATATACAGTACCCACCCCCATGATAATAGAAATAATGATGATAATCAATTCAATTTTAAAGATATTACAATTTCAACTACTTTCGGCAATTGTTAAACCCATAATCCGCCTGAATTTACTCTTCATTTCAATAAGAGTTTTATGGGTATTTTTATACCTGAGCATTTTTTTTTCCACCAGTAATAAATAAAATAATAACAGGATTATTGAGGCGGTAAATTGAAGGACATGTTACCACCATATTTATATTTCTAGCTCTAGATTAAAGCTAATTTACAGTTCATTTTTGTGTATTTATATAATGCTTGATCATATGATAATTTACAGCCACTTTAATGAAGTCTACTACGAAAATAGAGTAAAAAAAACTGTCATGCATTAACCTTATAATGCCCTAAATATCCGAACAGTCCGATGTAAACAAGCACATGGTCAGGTTCATGGTTTCTGTGTCCGCCGTGCTCCCTGACATTAGCTGAACAGTCTATTACGGCCAGGTAATGGCTAAATGTCACAATAGCAGGATGTCATAAAGCTCTGGAGTGCTCTAATGGGCTTTGTTCAGGTTGAGGTGACACACACACACACTTGCTCTCGCACAGACACACACAAACACAGCCCACGTGCTCCTTCCTTCCAGGAAACTGTCTCCTCAAAACACCCGATGGATTCGCTGATCACATGACAGCCCTGATCTCTGACATGTTAGGGTCATCGCTGCCGCTTGTTTTAGGGGGAGAAGGATGAGGTAACACTCAAGGAGACATGTGTGTGTACTATAGCTTAACTCAAATAAGAAATGAATGTCTTTAAATGCAGGAATATTTAACTGGGATATAGGTTATGAGACTTTGCCTGAAGAAAACATATTCTTCACTTCCTCAAAATCCTCAAACGTCATGGCCGATATTTGTGTTTGCTATATATCTTGTTCTTCATTTAAGACACGAGGTCCTGAGACGAAAACCAAACTCATAACAAAAATAGAAAACTCTCCGCCAAAGAAAGGTAACGATCAGGCTGTAGTTCACTTCATTCTACATTTTCCTTTTATCTATGCTACTCTTGACAGTTTATAAAATACATAATCCATTAACTATTAAAAAATCTCATTGTTCGACCTTGATATTGATACATATAGTTTAATAAATTTAGATACAAATATTTTACATCTGTAAACAAAAAAAAAAAATTTTTTTCCAGCTGGTGATTTGCAGTCTTTGTAATGATCAACGCTTGTAAATCATTTTTAATAGTGCAAGACCCTTGTTTTGCTTGAGACCTTGGCTCCTACAGGGCTTGAGTGATTTTATCAGCTTCCTGTGACGTCAGTTAAAGAAACATTTTAAGAGAGCGATTTGAATCAAGATGGCGCCTCAGATACTTGGTGCTGGGATTTGTTTTTCAATAGCTTTATTCATTTATGTATAAATACTTTTTCCTGTGAGTCTTATTGAAGAGATTATAAAATATATAAGAGAGCATAAAAAATACTGCCTAAAAAAGTGAGACAATACATTTCAGCTATCGTTAATGTTACATATTACGACGTATTATTATTACATCTTAAATAAATGTTGTGCATGATGACTGTATCTTAACAAAAGACTATTTTATCTGAAAAAAATAAAATTTGAAGCTCATTGTCTGCACCCGGATAAAGTATCGTAATTAATCGTAAAATTTAAAAGAAATGAAGAAACTAAAACAATCACATGGTTTTCGTTGTTCTTACATCTCTATTAACAAAAGTTAAGTTGTCATTTGTAGTTCCATTTGATTTCCATCTTGATGTGCAGGGCATTCTGGGATACGACTTACTGCTAAGGGATGTCCCGCAGAATCTCAAAAATAGTGATGGTCTGATGAAGCTTCATGAAGCAGTGTCATGTTGATAAGAGGTCAGTAGGTGGCGCCATCAGTTTAAAAATAATGTGATCTTTCATTAGAGCGGTTGTTCAAAACAAAGGAAAATAGTGCAGAGACCGCCATCTTGTGGACTATAATTATGACACTGCTTCATGAAGCTTCATCCAGAGCTCTTACAATGGACGGCAAACAACTGGCACCAATTTCGTAAAATGACCCACATGTTTTCTTTAAGCAACACCCTTGTGGTTGACACTCAGGTGTAGCAGCTGTTGTGTCAGGACCGCTGGCGACGACAAACTCAACTACACTATAACTTACCGATAGAACTGGGGCATCCAAATCTAGACTACCTTTTGCAAGCTAGTACTTTTCCACGGCCGTTACGCAAGAACGATGTTCAAAGCGGCTCCGTCCCAGTGATGCATCGTTGCCTAGTGCGGCCATGTGTTCTACTTTCAGGGCACGATCGTGCGAAGATACTTCGGAAACCAGGCTGAGAATGAAGTGTAGTCAACAAACCCGTTGAGCAGAGGAAGTGCTTGTGTGATGTTGGTGTTTATGATTGCGGGGATTTATTGCCGCGGTCAAACACTGTCGTAGTGTTTGTGTGATTGTTTCACCGTGTGATGTGTGTTTCTACGTGTGTCCTGATGTGTACGTAAATTGATTAGTAGTTTAAGAGTAGCTGATTAGCACATGCTGACATTAAGGGAGGAATCCATTACTGACAAGAGACATGATTGACCTTTGATGGATCATCCTTTGAGCCTCGCAGTCAATATATGGAATCGCGGACTACATTTAAGCAAGAGAAGGAAGGATTTTATTTATCTTTAATTACGTCGACTAGTTGAGCAGATCGAAGGATAACAGATCTCTTTGAACATTTGTCTTTATTTTGCTCTTTGAATGGTTTTTGATTTTAATCAACATTATTAAATTAAAAAATAAAGACTTTTTTTTTTCGTAAATTTGTCAAAATAGTTGTCAATTTTCATTATTTTATTTCAAATAACTTTCTGAATTTCAGGCTAAGTACATTTGTAACAGGTAAACACACAATCCCAGTATGATTATTACAATTAAAAACGAAACATTAAATAACTCAATAAAATAAAGATGATAATAACAATAACGTATCCTTACCTTCCCACCCACAGTCCGTCAATATGCGCCATCATATGCAGATCTTTCAAGGCACCATTGTTGAAATAATGAAAATAATTCATGGATAACTTGCTATAATAATAATAATAAGACAAACAACAGGTTAAATCTGATTGCTAGGCTCAAACAGACATAAAATAACTTTTTTAGAAAAGAGGGACAGGTCAAAAAACCAAGTTTTCTTCAGTTTTTTGGGGCAATTTTTATGTCTTTATGTCATTTAGTTATAATTAAAGCAACAATATTTTACATTTTGATCTCATTATTTATTTATTTTCTGTAATGACTGGTTTAACTTTAAAATGTCTATCAGTAGATCTCCAGTTATTATTTTAACAACGCTCTTCCTCAGTCTGTGAGTGTGAACGTGACCACACTTTAGTGACAGTGTTTTATATGAATAATGAGAGACTTTTTTGTTTTTTAATTAAAAGGAAGATAAAACAAAAACTGCAACAAGAACAGTCTTTTTTTATATTTTGTAAACAAATCACGCCTTGCTTTGTTTATACAATGAGTCACTTTGAGGTGGAGACTTCCTAGATTAATGACATGCAATGCCGAACCTCAATGCTTGACCAATCACAGCAGAGTGGGTGTGGTTATGGTAAACGAGAATTCATCATCAGAAAAACGAAAACTGAAAAAGTGTTTTCAGTGGGCGGAGCTTAAGCACATTTTCTAATGTAACTATTTCAATTAAAAGAGACTTTTGTACAAACAAACATACTGATGACACGATAGAGGTCCAAGATCTATTTAAGACACACTTAAATCAACACTTGAGTTGCCCTTTAACTATGGACATGGACTTTCAGCCGTCTAGGATTTGTTTTAAATCATGGATTTCCCTCCGATTCATAGCATCATAACTCCTATTTGTGTTTCTCATGTCAGTCGTCAGGTACCAGTGTGGTGGTGGACATCTCTGTGATGGGCGAAGCACATGGTCTGATCTCCGACCTGCTGGCGGATCCCTCGTTGCCCCCGAAGACCAGTAGCTCCCTCAAGGCCGTCAGCAGTCTCCTCAGCACCCAGATCAGTTTCCAACCCTTACACCGGCCCCGGATCCTGGCGGACCCTCACGCCTGCTCCGACTCGGAGGACGTGTCCGAGAAGACCGACAGACTGGCCATCCCGAAGGTGAGTGGCTTCCTGTCGCTGATTGAAGCTTTGAGCTCCGACTCCAGAGAGGTTTTGCCCGGTGATCATTGAAGTGATTAAATGCTTCTTTTGAGCCTGATGGATCAGCAGGAGGGAGGAAGTATGCTCTGAAGACGGCATCATGCTGCAGCTCAGTGACGCTCCGGGGCGGCTTTGTTCTCTTTTGGATTAGGAAAAACCTGGGGCAAAATTCACTTTCATATGATGAGGAACAATTTACAATATAATGGTCAGGTTTGATATCCTGCTCATGAAGGAATGACATCAAGAAACTACACAAAGTGTTAAGCTATTTAATCATTCCAACCATTTTTAAGGGGTTAACAGTTTTTTAATCATAACTGTATTTTTTAAATATGTTGTCTATGTTTTTCCCAGTTCCATGGGCTCAATATAAAGCTCGATCTAAGCTCAATCTATCAAAACAAACAATTTGATGTCATTTTCGTCAGCATATACTCTAGCGTTGATCTAATTTACTCCCGAAACTGCATTACCAAACCTAAATAGTGTTTCAGTTGCTAAATGCAGTATGAAAATTGAAAATGATTGATTGAACCAAGACGCTCATTTCCTTCGGCGCTAAGATAAATTCTCTTCTTTACGGAAGTGAAACTAACTTCAAAAGCAGAGGAGAAGAAAACATCCATGTTCTTCTTTTAATGATTTATTTTTATTTTGTTTTTTTTTAATGATGCATGCATTTGGTTTAAGCACTTTTCGCTCTAAACTATATACTTGAGCTTGTTTGTAAGTATTTGGTGATATTTAGGTCACAGGGAGAAATAGCACAACTATCAAAGAAATAAAGTTAGCCTCAGGGTCAAGCTAACAGTTCAAAGCTAGGAAAAAGATTATTTTTTATTTTTAGAATGAAGGAATTCAGTTGTAGTAAATTAGGGGGTTCTAAATAAATTCACAATTACGTATTTGTTCAAAGCAGGACAAGTAAGAAAAGAGCAAGGATTTGAATGTAGAAACCTAAAACATAGTTAGCAAAATCATTAGCTTATCATCAGCTGTAAAATGTTTAAAACGATCGTTCAACCAAATTTTTCACTCATTTTAACTCATTCTCATGTCGACTAAGTTTCGGGATTATTTTCAGAGTTGTCTGTTCCTTTTATAGTAAAAGTAAAATGTATTTTGTGCCTATATTAAAGTTGGTTTGTCAGTGCGTATGCACAAGATTTCCGCTGATGGCATAGTAGCTTACAATTAAATAAAAAAAACACTTTATAATATATATTGTTTTTTTATTCTACGGAACAATGCCTTATGTCGAGGCCTCAAAACAAAGACCAGCATTAAAGTCGAGCAGTATGGAGGTATTCGGATGTTTTTAAGGTGTGTATTTTTGGACGGGGACGAAAACATCTAAGCTCTAGTCGCTACATTAAAATTGAGTTTTTTTCTATAACTCTAAAATAATACCGATTACTTTGAAAAGAATCCCAACACTTATTCGACATGAGGGTGAGTATAAAATGAGTACAATTTGGATATGAACTTACACTTCAAGGTACAACTCCATTACCTCTCTGACTGTTCATTATTTCTTCAAAACTTTAAAGGTAAACTGTACTTTGGATTGATGAATTTTGTTTCAAGTTGCTTTTTCATTTTTTATGGACTTGGGTGAGTTGTAGATGACTAACAGATCAGATCAGCCTGATAAAGCCTTGCAGGTGCAAAAACTTCTACTAACCCCTGATAAAGAACATCAAAATTAACACCAAAAGTATGTTAATTTATCTAAATTTGAATTATAAATGTACAAATAGATAAATGAATAGGCTAAATTCAAAATGTGTGTTTATTGGTCCATTTATCCTCAACTACTCATTACGACAAAGCACAGAGTAAATAGGGCAACGCATAAGACATCGCAGGGAACACAAGTAAAATGATGACACAAAAACTCACATCTGTGTAGAGCAGGGATATCTTAATCATTCAGGACCACATATTATTAAACAACAGAAAACATATTTTACACTGTCATCGACTGCCAATACTGGAGGCCAGTTTCACCTTCACTTTGAACATTAGACACAATTTCCTCCTCTATTTTATAACAGCCCAGTAAACCTCACAGTTTCCACCCCGAGGTACCAAAAAGTTCTGCACACATTTTTTTGGTGCAATTAATTAGTATTGAATTCTATTTTGAGCCAACTTCGGCCTCTTTGACCTTGAGTTTCACACAAGTGGTTTAGAGTCATCAATAAACCCAAGTATGCTTTTGTGGCCTTCAAATTAGTTGTACATGTTTGGCTAACAGTCATTCAAATAAACAATGTTTAATCTTTATCATTATGTTGGGAACCTCCGGTTTTAAATGGTTTGCTTTTCAATAAACAGAAACGCAAGATAATACTGCACTCTAGTGGTGAAGTTGTTGAAATGCGTTGTATGTGCTCTTGTGATCTTGCTCACGTTGATTTATAAAATAAGAATTCCATTTTAAATGTTAGTCTAAAATACATATTTGACAGTTGAACTATTTATGCTTCATCAAAAGGTCTGGTTTTAATCAATACGTTTCTTTTAATACATGGATTTTAGTATTTATTTTAACTCAGGTCACTTCTTACACTGGCATTATGATTATCTTTTTTTTTTCAGTTGATTGTTTTAGTTTTATCAAACTTTTGGCAGTAGATGAGACCTGGGCAATGAGTTCAGAGATCAGATAGAAACTAAAAAAAATCATTTTGAATGTATTTATGTATTCATTAATATTCTCTAAATATGATTACAGGGTTTTGGTTCTAGGTTTTGTCAATGTATTGCCCCTAAAAAAGTGAATATAAAAACATATTTGGAAAAAGTGCTCTTATAACAGATTTAAAAAAAACCTAACTGTAATTTAAAATACAATAAAATAATAGTTCAACATATTTATCCAGCTTTTCTAACCATTTTAACTATGTCTGATTTCTTCCAAATCTCTGGTCTAAAAGCATAAAAGGGTTCATCAATGACTTCAAATTGCACTGGTGACCAACAACCCTGTTTTTATCTGCTATTTCAGAGACTGAGACGGAGTCTTCCCCCGGGGCTTCTGAGGAGGATCTCATCCACCTGGACCACCACCACGTCGGCAACAGGCCTGCCCACCATCGAGCCGGGCCCTCTTCACAGAGATCTCTCCGCCAGCATCAAACACGCCACGGACAGGTAAGCGTTCAAATACACGGATGATTACGATCAAACGACTGATGTGGTTGTCGTCACATTACTTTCAGTGAATCATGGAACAACTCAATAATGCTGACCATCTCCAAGAGACGCTCGATGTCCGCCTCCTGCGCCGCCTCCATCACCAACCACCTCTATAGTAAACCACTCACAAGGCTAAGTGAGTTTTAAAACCTTCAAAGAAACGACTCTATCTGTCAATTGAAACAACGTTTTGTTCCAGGCTTCCCTGCACCCAGTATATCACCTCGTGGCTCTTCATCTCCATCACCTCCAACCCAGGAAACCCCGGTCGCCAGCCCGACCGTCAACACGTGCTCGGTGCAGCTTCCCGAGTTGGTCGAGGCAGGGTCTGATCGGACCTCTGGCTCTGTGGCCCCCAAGATACACCACAGGGCGTTAACGCACAGTCAGAGTGCGCCGAGCTCGACGACCCCTCACTGGCGGCCGCCGTCGCTTTGCAGCAGGTGAGGAACGAGTTTGTAAATAAGTCTCAGAAGAAACTAGAACATGAAGAACTTAATAAAACAATGGATTGATGAGGTTCCATTGTTAATAAAATCATTATGAAGTTCATAAAGACGTTGAAGAAATGAAAAAAAAAATCATTAAAAGGGGGGAAAGTTAAATAAAAGTAGATAGAAATGAATAGAAATGGGTTGTTTTTTTTAGATATTTTCATCTGGTTTTTGCAGCATTCGAATCTTCCACAACTAAACTAGAATTAAATGTACTGTCATGAATCATTTAATAGGGAGACCCAGGAGCAGAAGACAATAGGGATGCAGGCGGGGAAATTTACAACAAAAAAAAGTAACAATTTCTCAAGCAACAGATCCAAAGAGTCCCTTTCTCCCAACAATAAGTCCAAACAAACGTGTACAGGAAATGCTGAAAAGTACGACGATATAAAACGAGCTGACGCCGGTCTGTAGAAAATCCTGCGTTCAAATAAGGCAGGACTGATTGTGTATTTGACGATATCAGGGCGACTCCTGACAGTGTTTGGCAGAGACGCATGGCGATCAAACAGAGGAAGGAAAAGGGCAAAGCAGGAAGTAACCAGACAAAATAAGATACATCAGGAAGTGATTGTGACATTTTCTTTATTAAAAAAGTAAAAAAAAGTAAGGTAAGAACAAATCCAGACTTTTTTTTGTAAGATCTGGATTATTTCAATGGTTATTTCCAAATTACCCTCATTTTGGTGCTTTTTAAAAATAAAAATAAAACGTATAAATAACAAAGCTCTTTTAAGAATGAATTGCGTAGTAAATTTGTTTTGTCTTTAGCTGCGGAAGGCCGTACACCAATCGACTGAACCACCAGGTCGAATCTGCTGACAAAGTCGACCGAATTCCTCACCCAGGTAATGAACAGAGGTCTACTGAGCACACACTTGACAGCTTGATGGAGCTGTTAAGAGGACATTAACGTTTCATCTGATGGTCTCCAGACGAGCGGGCGGTGGCGTCCTCAGACTACGACAGCACCTACGACAGCACCTACGAGACCAACCACAGTGACAGCAGCGACTTTGCACAGAACGAGGAGGAGGGAGACGGCGGCAAGAAGCCGCCTGAGACCAGGGACGTTTGCAGCGACTTCCCGGCCGAGGGAATCGTTCTGCACCCGCTCCTGCTATCACCCGAGGTGAGCCGGCGCACAGATGGTTTCCTCGATCATTATCCGACACACAATTAAAGCTCTTGTTTCTCAACGAATCAACATTGTTGTTGCACATTTTTAAATTGTTATAAATACCAAAACACAGTGAGATTTTACACAAATAGCATATGTCAAAATGTCAAGGTCCAGGGGTCAGATTCTGGCAAGTAATTTCAGATTAGATTGGATTAGATAACATTAGATAGGCTTTATTAATCCCTCTGGAGATCTTTTTCGGGAAATTAGGCTTCCGGCTCACAGCAGACAATACGGAAGTTTCATAAAAGCAAGAAAAAGAACAAAGTGCAAGTAAAAAGAACAACGTTCAAAGAGATAACATCATAAGAAGTACATGGATTAAAGGATAAAAAAAAAAATCCCAATGAATGGTAGCCTGAAAATCAAAGTGGATTAAGTAAGTAAGTAAGTAAGTAATTTTTATTTGTATAGCGCTTTTCCAGACCAGGGTCACAAAGCGCTTAAACAATCAAAACAATATTCAATAAAGTATATACTTTAAAGGGCAAGATAAAACTGATAACACAACAGGAGTTCAAGAAAATCAAGGAAAAGCCTGAACAAATAAAAACGTCTTAAGATGTTTCTTAAAGGACTTTGATTTCATGAACTATAAAGAAGCCAGTGGTTACACCAAGTTACATAAATTATCTTTGTTAACAATTATAAATAAACTTCTAGTCAGTTATGGGCCATCAGTGAAATCATACTTATTTTAACCTAAACGAATCCACCTCATCAGACACCAATGCTGGAGAATCATACAGAATCACACATACACATCACATCAACCTTAATATAGACGATTAAAGCAACACATTTTTAGAGCAAATCAATCAATACGCTCATGTTCATTATTAAAATAAGGAAACTAAGACCACGGATCAATTTTTCAAATCTTTTTAAGAGATTACAACAAGTTCGTCCAATAAAATGAAAATTGTAGAGGATCAGAAATGATTGTAAAATATATATTTTAAATAAATGAGCTTCTTGTTCATTTATTAAAATTGTTTCTTTATATTCTACCTTTTGCCATCTTTTCTAGGACAAGCCAAACCTCGACGCAGAGTCTCCGGTCCTGATATCGGGACTGGAGCCCCTGATGGGTCAGCTCAACAACTGGAACTTTCCCATTTTCAGTCTTGTGGAGAAGACGCACGGAAAAACAGGCTGCATCCTCAGCCAGGTACAGTCCAAGTAACCTCAGTTACACTTGTACAAACAGACTTGACTAACAAATGAAGAGTAACATTAGAGACAGGATTGTAAAAATAAGACTGTTAATAATAATTTTAAAATAATTACTCGCATCCCAGATACTATCTTCTTTTATCATCTAGGTTTCCTACAAGCTATTTGAAGACACTGGCTTATTTGGGACCTTCAAGATTCCGGTCCAGGAGTTCATGAACTACTTCCACGCCTTGGAGAACGGATATAGAGATATTCCATGTAAGACGGTGACTGTAGTACACTGATGAACCGCTGGAGGGAGGTGTAACCTTATCGTAGTGAACATGTGAATACATGTATGGTTGAGCAACAAACCTACTTACAAACCCTAACCTCGTTTCTGAAAACAATATAGACTCAAACGTTGACTCGTATATAAGAGTAGACAATGAATGACAATGCTAAAAATTAATTTAAGACGATTTAAAACTGGTCAGAAAGAAACACAATTCGCCAAACAAAGAAAAGAAAGTTTCACTATTTACGAAAGATTCACAACGCATAGGCAACATGTTATGATCATCCTAAAATATAAGTCTTAATATGGAACTCTTGAACAAGAATGCATGTATCAGTCTCAGAAAAAACTTCTAGAAATATAATTGTGTTATCCGCGATGATTCCAAAGCAGGCATGACCAATAAAAATCTTGTTGCATTTCAGCGACACATAAACAAGCTTATAATAATTACACGTTAATATGATATGATAATAAATGTTTATTGGTGTCAGTAATTGATTTAAAATCTATCTATAATGAATTAATGGCTTCTTCCATATGCCCTCCTATTTGAAACTCTACTTGTTTTTCAGACCACAACAGAATCCATGCCACTGATGTGTTGCATGCTGTTTGGTATCTGACCACACAACCAGTTCCAGGGCTGCCTAGGCTGATGAGAGAGAATGGTATACACACTGGTGAGCATCTCTCCAAAGTTCTTTATTCTTATCAACACACAAGTTAAACAGGCACATACCAGAAATGACAAATTAATTAAATCAAAGTTTGTGTTTGTCATTAGATTCAAACGGCATCACGCCTGGTGCTACAGGTTTTTTAACATCCAAGATGACCCCGGCGGCGGAGGACGGTTTCGGCACCTTGTCTGGTCTAATTCCTGGCCTGGAGCTCATGGCCTTGTATGTAGCCGCTGCCATGCATGATTATGACCACCCCGGCAGAACCAACGCCTTCTTAGTAGCAACCAGCGCTCCACAGGTAAAAACACACAAAAATGAATTTTGATGCAAAAATGTATTGTTTTTTGTACATTTTAATTTTTTATTAACGATTTGATTTGGAATTCTATGTTGCTTTTAAGTTGAATTGCAGTATCAAGAAATGGCTGATGAGGTATCATGATTTAGTTTTTTTTCTGTTTCAGTTGTCACTTAATGTATTATCTGCTTGAATATTAGCCTTTCAAGTACTTCACGTCCTCAAAAGGGGTGGATCGATGCTCTCTTATCACAATAGAAAAATGTGCTTGTGATCTAGTCCTGTGTTGATGAAGCTTCATGAAACAGCTGATGAGGTATCATGATACAGTGGCTTCATTTTGGAAGACCACTGCTTTATAGTATTTGACTATGATCTTTCAAAGAAACCTGCCATCATTTTCAAACTGAGAGTGCCATCTAGCGGTTTGTTAAAATGAAGACACTGTATCATGATACATCATGATACATCATCAGCTGTTTCATGAAGCCTCATCAACCTGATCACTTTCGCGAACTAAACCAGCTGGAAGAACACCTGAATTCTGTTTATACTATATTGCACTATTTTTTTACATGTTCACTATATGTTGTGTTTTTTAACGGTTGCCAAGCAACGGAATTTTGTTGCCAGTTTCACTGCGGTGTTTTTCTGTGCAATGAAAATCTAAAGTCTCTTTTCTGGCCTTTATATAAACATGAATAGACATGGGAGACAGTGCTGCGTTGTTTGTAGGACAGAGGGTTGAACCCCCTTATTTTTGATTGTGTGTTCACAATAACACACACCTGTGTCTACATGTCTGGCTGAATAAATAGTTACTCCTGTTACAACTTGGTCAATCAGATAGCAGGCCCTAAATATATTGAGTGAAAGTACTGAAAGTACCAACTAAGCCACACATAACATTTTGAGTACTTTATTGAAAAAAATATATTTATTAGTTACACAAAGTAAGACATTAAAAGACCTTTTAATGGGGGATCTAATAGCATATCTAGCAGAGAGATATTTTTTAGAAAAAGTATTTTTCCACTATTGGACTGCTGACTGGATTCTAGCGATATATTAAAAGGAACATGGAACACAAGATGGTATTTGAGGTTTCACTTCCTCACGAAGGAACAGAGGAAATTACATGAAGTCTAATCTTGAATATCTTTACGGTTTCTTCTCGCAAGGCTCTTCTGTACAATGACCGCTCTGTCTTGGAAAACCATCACGCAGCCTCAGCATGGAACCTCTTCATGTCACGCCCCGAGTTCAACTTCCTGATAAACCTTGAACACGTGGAGTTTAAGCGTTTCCGCTTCCTTGTCATCGAGGCCATCTTAGCCACCGACCTGAAAAAACATTTCGACTTCCTCGCCGAGTTCAATGCAAAGGTGACCTGAATGAAAGGTTAATACAGCACGGATGTTAAAGTGGTGATTCATAAACCATGTTGCACTCGCAGGTGGGCGATGACGGGGTGAACGGAATCGACTGGAGCAATGAAAATGACAGATTATTAGTATGTCAGATGTGCATTAAGCTAGCTGACGTCAACGGGCCGCTGAAATGCAAAGAGCTTCACTTGCAGTGGACAGAAGGGATCGTCAACGAGTTCTACGAACAGGTACTAAAACCTCCAGATGTTGTTTGAGTATGTGTGCGTCAGTGGTCACAGCTTGTTTTATTATCCAGGCCTTTTCAGTGTAAGTGTCAATCATGTGGTCTTCATTTATCAAGTCTTTAAGGATTCTTTGTCAGGGATGTGAGAAAATATTGATATATCACAATATTTTTTTCAGTATAATAATCATTATTCATTTATGCTTAGTATTCCAAAAAAAGTTGGTGTAGCATAAAATAATTTGATTTTAAAATTTAGAATTAACTTGAAAAAATAACCAGCGTTTGTTCATTTTTGTGTTGCAATTAAACTTATGGCCACTAGATGGCAGTCATCACAGCCTCCGTTGCTTCAATGAAGGCCGTATCTGAATCTGAAAATTAGGACATTGTATCATGATACCTCATCAGTTGTTGCATGAAGCCCATCATTACTAGCTAGCAATGTAGTGTCGATATATACAATGAAATCCCGCAAGATCCCGGCAATTACTGAGGACCAGAGTATACAGCTTTTAAAGCTAGAGTTTGGGCATATTTTGTTTCAAACAAATGAAAGCAGTTACGACAGTCATGTGGTCTGTAAATTGTGCCACACCAGCGTCAAGTACTCGACTACAAATATATCCTTTCTTCTAAATTATACCAATATATTGTATGTTTCATCTGTATCTTGATATGTATCGTACCACCAGAATCTTGATAATACACACACTTAAAATGTATTAAGAAAAAAATTAAATAACAAATAATTTATGCTGGCAACTTTCATGTTTTTTATTAAAAACCATAAAAAGCTCAGTCAGTGGTGGAAATAAAAGCAGATTTTGTACAATTACTTGATTATTTAAAAACAACAAACAGATCTTTGATAAGAGAGAGTTACAGAGAATGTGTTTGTTAACTATCGTTTATTCAGGTTGATCAGTCGTAGATGACGTTCAATCCTCTAACCTTTAGAGTGCAGTGTTTATTTCAAATGTCTTATAAAATGTATATACAATCCCGTAAACAATGAGCGAGGAGAATTCTGAGGCTAAGAGAACAAGCAAGGTGAACGTATATATATCCTTCCTGTTCCTCCATCTACCTATTAACAAAGAAACGACGCATGAGTGCTGCCAGGCAACAGATCAGGACAGATCTACACACACACACACACACACACGTGACGAGGTGGAGGCGTACAAAACACACGTTCTATATGACCATTAGAGTACTGACGCCAGCCTGGCTCCATGTGACCATGGAAACCCTTGCCTTGTGAGTGCCTTTTACTGGTAAACAATCACAGGATGATCGGAAACAACATCCAATTCTCTTTCTTTTAGACCAATTAAATAATGTTCAACACAAACACACAATCCGGTCAACAGCTCGTTTCTTGTCACGGAAAACTGTGTGTGACGTATTTATTCATCGGGTCTGAAAGCTTTGACAGTAACTCATGCTTTCATCTTCCACATATGACAAACTACAGTAACACTCTTGAGCCCTTGAAGTAGAATAACATCATATAGCCAAATATTTCATGCTGGTGAAACACCAAACACATACACTACAACTCCCATTATGCAATGCAAAAGCTCATATATGGTTAAAAATCATGATAATATGATAAAATACATTTAGTTTAGTTTAATTAATGTTTTAGGCAGAGCTTAGAGTGAATGACAATCATGGTCAGAGTTGGAGTCTTCAGTGGGCGGGGCTTAAGCACATTTTCTAATGTCAATATTTCAATGAAAAGAGTTTTTTTTTTACAAACAAACACATACTACTGTACAAAAGAGGTCCAAGATCTTTTTAAGACACACCTAAATCAACACTTTAGTTTATCTTTAAGGTTTTGTCAGTGAATGTGAAAGGTTTAGGTTTTGATAAATGCATTAAAAAAAAAAATCACAAATTATATTTGCTTAAAAATGTGTTGTATGTCAATAAAATCAAATATATTTATAATATTTATAGCAACATTTGTTTTATTGCCATTTGTGTATTTTTGGGTGAAAGTCAAGTTGTAGTCACGTCTGCACGTTTGTCCCCCAGGGAGATGAGGAGTCGAGTCTGGGTCTTCCCATCAGTCCTTTCATGGATCGATCGGGTCCACAGCTCGCCAAACTGCAGGAGTCCTTCATCACTCACATCGTCGGACCCCTGTGCTCCTCCTACGACTCAGCCGCTCTCATGCCGGGCGTCTGGGTCGACAACCCGGAAGACTTGTCGGACCCCTGCCAGCTTAAAGAAGAAGAGGAAGAGGAAGAAATGCCTGAAGATGATGCGTCGACAGGTTCTGATTCTTCACGTAAGTGAATGTTTAAAGTTCAACTGTGTCACACCTCACGTTAATTTCATATTTTATACTATTTCTACATTCATTTATTTCTGATATGCAAAAGAAACAACACATTCTGTTCGTGATTTAGAGCTAAGCAAATCTGTGTAAGCCGTGTTTTTTTTTACAGTGCATCCCATTTGTTTTCTCTTTCATTTAAAAATAAATATATACTTAAATTCCTTCAAAGACATAAGGCACAACACCCCACCATTGGGGTAACCTACATTTGCAGAGTTGTGTATTTGTTTAGAAAATGGCATATTACATGTACAAAAAAAAACATTTCTATTGTAATTAAACATACTTATTTTTACCTTAACATCTGGGACACGTGATTTAAGGGAAATGTTCTAGGAAATGTATTAAAAAAGCAAACTAATACGATCTAACGTTGTGTCTATAAAGGCAGAATGAATTAAACGATACAATTATAGTACAAATAATTATCTATAATTGGATTTTGATCATCTGATCAACTTAAAAAAAAAAGATATAATTTCTGCTGAAAGTTTGTTAGTCACATTGAGGACATTGCAGGGTGTAGTACTTCACATTCACACTAGCGGCAGAGTTCGAGATTATAGCGGATTGCCTTGGAGGGGGGCAAACACGCTCCAAATCTCTAAAAAGTAACTTTCGTGGACATTGCTGATTCTTCAGGAACCTTGATCAGAAAGAAAAATCCCCAATTTTAGGTTAAGTAAACATGCTCACTTAAAAACGCATAATTATTTCCATGTAATAAAATAAGTAATATATATTAAGTAATCGTAGGGACATTTCTTTTTCTGCGAAATATTTCTAAATGTCTCTAAGATGTTTCTGCAAGGAGTCAGTAGATCCATCAAACACAGAGGGAGAGGAAGATCGTTCCAAAGCGTAGGAGCAACAGCATGGAAGGATTGTGGATTCTGATCCACAGACCTCAGAACCCGAGCTGGTGTGTAAGGCTGGATCAGATCACTGATGTAAGGAGTCTGACCATGAATAGCTCTGAACCAGAATTTTAAAATTGATCCTGAAAGAAACTGGCAGCCAAAACTGAAAAGTTTTAAGGATCGGAGTAATGTGAGTTCTTCTACTAGAGCTGGTCTGAATTCTTGCTGCAGAGTTTTTTGTTAACTGCAGGCGAGACAGCTCCTTCTTGTTTAGACACGAAAATAAACTGTTACAATAGTCTAAACAAAAAGACACAAACCCATGGATTACCAGCCCCAGTTTGTGTTGTGACATCATTTTCCGAAGTTTAGAGATTTTCCTCAGTTGAAGGAAACAGTTTCTGGTCAGTTTTCTGCAGTGTTGTGTATATATATATATTCTTTTCTTTTTTCCTTTTTTTTTTAAACTAATTATATATATATTCTTCGTAATAACACAATATATTTTCTCATTCTACAGAGAGGCAACAAACACACAACGAGATCCGGAGGAAGGTTTTGTGCCAGATCACACAGCATCTTCTGGAAAACCACGAAATGTGGAAAAGAGTCATCGCTGCTGAAGTCCAGGAGAACTCCCAGGCCGACGAACTCAACTGCCTCAGCAGCAGCACCGACCCAATCACAGCCATCCACGAGGAGGAGGAGGAGACGACGAGCAAAGAGGAAGACTTGTCCGAAGAGGTGCAAGAGAGCGAAGAGGAGAAAATGCTGCTGCAGCCGGAAACTTGAGGGCGAGACGGCGGACGGCCTCACTCTCTTTACCTCTTCTCAAACCAGGAATCTGATCTTTGTTTAAAAAAATGTTGCTTTCTTAAGTGAACTCTTGATATGGTAGCCAGCGCATCACTTTGACACAACACTGTAGAAGATGTTTTGGGTATTATGTGCCTAACAAAAACAGGGTAGAGGACAGGAAGTGACTCAAGAGTCAAACAAAGTGTGGGAAAAAAAAGAAGATTTTTGTGGCCCTTTCCTCACCAAAATGTCTATGCTGCCATGTGACCACAGTTCATTTCGAATCCACCTCATCCATCGTCACGGTTGTTCCCAACTCTTCCTGTAGAAGCCGCCACCTGAGAACGAGAATGTGTACAAACAATTTGTGTGTGAAGACAATAGGATGAATTCCAGGAAGTTAGATGTGAGGGTTTGTCTGTGTGGATGTTAGGAGACGAGATGAAAAACTGTAGCTACTCACGGGAATCTGTGAACCGACGCTCGCACAAACTTCTCATTCTATACTCGGAAGTTCCACAAAGAACCCCGCGGCTCCCAAAGCTTTATTCCAGCGCACACAAGAAAGGTTTTTTCACAATACGTCGATTGTCCCGAGTCGCATGTTCTCTTCCCTCAAAGTCATCAACGCCCACATATATTAAGACCAGAGTAGCTATTATTGAACATGTTATGACAACAATCGACAGCATCTAAAGTTGCTTTTGTTACATTTGAATCCAGGTTATTTCTAGGAAATCCTTTTTTTATTTTCACTCATCGAGAACAAGTCATTTTTAAGCCAATTTAACATTGTTCTTTATCATAAAAAAAATGTTTGTTATTAGAAATTGTAGGTCTGTAATTTAATTCGAGATTTTTTTTATTTCCTTCAAAATATACAAAGATACAAAATGTCACTGTTGACTAGCTGCTTCTGTTTAAAATTTCTTTAAAAAAAAGGAAGATTTTCTTATCTGTTGTTTTACAGGGTGATAAAGTTTAATAGACCAAATATAATGACCCAAAAGAGCAAATAAATATTTTTAGTCAAGCGTTCTAGGTGATCTGTTTTCTCTGATGTCAGTTAAAGAAACAGTGTCCTTGGTTTAGCCCCAATATGTGATGATGTCACAGGATATTATTTAAGAAAAACTGCAATTTTTTTTACCTTTTACAGTCACAGATTGGACTGTTTTAAAGTTAATTGATGTGATATCGGTTTGGATGAGAATATCAATCCAACCATATCAGGCTTTTTGTTTCAACATTTATTTATTATAAATCATAAGATTTATTGGCTCTTATGCGTTAACAGAGTGGACACTGCTGAACCTAGATCTGTTTCCACTGGAACAGTCTGAAAAAAATTAAAGCCTGACTCAGACACAGCAATCAACATGAAAAATCTTAAATCGAACGTCTCTTACTCTGCCACACTTTGGATCAGCTGATGCAGAAACATTTATTTTTAAAAAACTTCATTTCACGTCCTCGTTCCCTTTATTTGATTAATCCACATGAAACCTTGTGGCACATCGTGTCCTTTGTCTTATTGCTCAACGTAACAAGATTAAAACACAGACAGAGATAAAAAACTTCCTGTACACATTTTAATCTCATTTAAACAGACAAACAACTCGACAGGGATCTCGGTAGAGGAAATATGCAATGAGTAGATGAAGAAGAAGTATTTTATTTCACCTCATTCACAAAAAAACAAAGCATATTTTTTTAGTGGGAGAATATGGCTGTTCTTTTTGGTAGTTTACGAAGCAGAGATGCACAGATTATTATTTCTGCAAAGACACAAAACACCCATGATTCAGGACAATATGTTGACATCTACAGTACATCTGCTCACACAAAGCTTTCATTGCTAATGTCAAGCAGATGTTTTCAAGCTGAAGAAACATAGCAATCAAATGTACTAAATCAAAATGTTTAGTATGAGACAGGTCAGGAAGTATTCGTAAACAAGCCATGCAGGACCCACTCGTTCTCTTCGTAAACATGTGTCGGGCTGGACCTTCCTATCGTGTGGTGGCTCGTATGCTCTTTGTTTCAAAGTTTCCTCTGTGATCCCAGTTTCCTCCCGCAGTCCAAAACCTTCATGTTATATATGACTCTACATTGTCAACAGGCTCATCAGAAGCATAACGTCCAGCGACTCCGGCCAATTAAATCCTCTCTTTCGTGTAAACAGAGAACTTCTGTGGCCCGTGTTTGCTTCCTGACCATATGCTGATGTGTTCCCACGCCTGAGTTCTTTCCTTTTTTAATTACTTTAAATGTAGATACTCAGAGATATGAGCTCACACTTAACTCATTTGTGCTTCACATTGTGTTGCATGTTGACACTGTAGGCATGAGTGGCATATCTTTGGAGCGCTTGGTAACATCGAGGGCAGATTGCACCGTCGCATGTTTTCTTGTATATTTAGACACCAAATATGACACTTTATTTATTTAAAATGACAATTTAAACTCTTTTTTTCATTATTTTTGCTTTATAAAATAGACATTTTATTTTGAAAAATGGGGCAACTTATTAAAAAATGAAAAAAAGGGAAACACTGTATTCTATCTCAGCTTAATCAATTTTCTAGTTCAGCTAATCGTTGTCCTTGAAATACACCATCCTGGTCGTCCTCCATGTCAACCTTGTAGCTGACATCTCGATTCTTCCATCAACCTGACACATCACAATGTTTAAAACATGTCAGAACAAATGTATACTATTGTGTGTAAAGCCCAGTCAAATAATAATCAATTATTTTTGCATTAATGTTTAAAAGGGCAACTAATGTGAAAATCCAACACATGTTTCAAATGTTGAAGTCTTCCTCTCCAAGATGCAGTAAGTCCTTCATTATGACAATGTTTTGAAGTTATTTCTTTAAAAAGTTCTCCCCCGTCCATTAAAGTCCATTATGACATAATAATGGTCTTCACTCCTCCTCCAGTCAGCTGTAAAAACACCTCGCTTTGTTTACACAACAAGTCCCTTGGAGGTGGAGACTTCCAGTATTGATGAAACTCGAAAAGTGAAAAACGTACACAGCAGAGTGGGCGTGGTTATGGTAAACAAGATTTCCTCTCCAGATAGATAAAGTGTTTTTTCAGTGAGCGGGGCTTGAGCAATTTAAATATTTAAATAAAATAGATTTTTGTACAAACAGACACATAACGATGATACAATAAAGGTCCGAGATCTATTTAAGATACACTTAAATCAACACATTAGTTGCCCTTTAAAAAAACAGAATTCCTTGAATTATTATGCAAACTTCAGGAAAAATGCGTAATTCTGAGTGGTTTTATTTTCATACTCAAATTGATTATATCAGAGTCTGAGAATATAATCTTCAAATGTACCAGAAACATCATGGGTTTGATTTTACTCCAAAAGCAAATTTGGAAGCTTAAGTAGCATTTTTTATTTTTCACGATTTTCATCACAGTTGCACTTTCCTCGGTTGTACATTGATGCCTAAAGTCATTCGCCACAATGGTGCAGGGTCTTCAACTCGGCAGTCAGGGGTCCTCCGGAGGTGAAGGGAAATGTGCAAACCAAAGACACTTGTGGAACTATTTGAGATTTGCACCAAATGAGCCCTAAACTATGTTGTCAGTTCCTTCCAGTAACGGTTATCGACATATTTACACTTTTCTTAGTACTAGAGCCGCAGGTGAGGTCACAGTCTGTTATGAGTTTTGCCGCTGCCTTGCCAAAAGGCAGCAGTAGCAGTACAATGGGGCTGAGCTAATGTTTGATTCTCAGCCTGACGCCTGTGTTTTATTCTTTTGAAGTTTTGCACCAAAAACATTCCTTTTTGTACGGAGTGTTGTTTCAGCTGCTGTTGAGCGGGAGGGGCAGAACTTCTGTGCCATAACATTCTCACATGTATGTAAGTATGTATGTATGTAAACACCAGCTCCACGCTTCTTTCATCATTGTTTCTTTTCACACAGAGGAAACCAAAAGAAACTTTTTTTCAAATTGTTTATCTCAAATGCAAGACAAACAAAAAAAAAAAAACTGGGACGTTCCGCTTCTACATCCGGCACTTCACAAGACTGGACTCGCAATTTTTTCTCTTTTGCACTTAACACATGTAGCAATACCTGCAGGATTGGGAAGACGTGTGATTCACTAGTATTTGTGGAATAATACATTTTATTTCTCGTGTGAATTTGTATAAAAAAAAAAAATATACAATTATATATAAACTGTACAAATTAAAAAAAAAAAAAAAAAAGTATATTATATCCAAAAAACTTTTAGAAAATATTTATTTTTACTGTTTTGTAATTTAGACACAATACTGTAGCTTCTCTATTGCCAGAACTGCTGGAAGTGCCTCTCGAAAATGTACGACTATACACTATATTCAGTAGGAGCTGTCACTAGGAGAGCGGTGTCGATGTTGTCGTGTGCATATTGTCAAATATAAGATTTATCAAAGCGGCTCCTGTCTCCTTTTCTTACCTCAGCAGAGTTCCATCTGTCCGTGTGTCTCTTGAAAGACATTTGAATTAGATCTACAGGAAGTGTTGATTGTAGTGAAGAGTCGATGAGGCTTTATGAAACAGCTGCTGAGGTATCATGATACAGTATCTGCATTTTTAAAGACCACTAGATGTCACTCTCAGTCTTAAAAGTTGCCAGGTGTCATTGAATTAGTAGATCAGAGTTAAAGATGATCAAGTACAGTGCGCCATCTAGTGGCTTTTCAAAATAAAGACACTGTATTATGATACCTCATCAGCTGTTTCATGAAGCCTCGTCAACACATCACTAGTTTGTGACTCTCTGTTCTTCAGAAAGAAGGTATACCGTTTGCACCGCTCTTCATGTGTGTTGTGCAAGCCGGTCCTGGAACACTGCTGCCATCTGCTGTTGAACAATGTCAAATGTTAAAAAGGGTATCAAAGTATGTCAATAAATTAGACATAGAGCAGGGTTGCTTACAAAAGTAAGCTTAATATGAAATCAAACTGGGAATTAAAAAGGTTATATTAAAGGGAAATATGGTATTTTCTTATTGAAATATAATCAATATACCGTAGATTAAGACCACCACACTTATTAAGGTCTTACCCAGGTCTTATGTGGAGCAATAATATTCCGGGCCACAAATTAGCATTTATTTATATAAGGTATTATTCTTTGGTACAGGGGTCTCAACTGTGGGCCATTTGGAGCCGATGAAATAGTATTCTGGGGAACTTTCTTTTGATCTCGGCGTTGTATGAATGAGGGCTCGGCAAGAACTTCATCTTTGACGATTTCAGATTGTTATTGTGATAAAGATCACCAAAAGAAAATACAGTTAAGATAAAACCTATTTCTAAAAATAAAAAATATGAAACAAAGTTAGACAAAAATGGACTAATATTCACTCTGAAAACCTACAGAAATATAAATGTAAATGTAATTGGTTTGGGTAAAGTTGTCCGAAAATATGTTTAAAAAACAAGAATGTTCCTCTGGTTGTTACGTTTGATAGCCATGTTGGAACACATGTGGTGCAGCAAGTTAAGAAGCTAACACATGCAGCTCACACGCACACATATTCCTGTGAATTCCAGTCAAACATACAGTACTCAGCGAGAATTCTGACCGGCTCTAGTAGAAGAACTCACATTTCCCCGATTTTTAAAACTCTTCACTGGCTGCCAGTTTCTTTCAGGATCAATTTTAAAATTCTGGTTCTTATATTTAGATCTATTCATGGTCAGGCTCCTCCTTACATCAGTGATCTGATCCAGCCTTACACCCCAGCTCGGGCTCTGAGGTCTGTGGATCAGAATCTACTGATGGTTCCTGAACATGCATCAGGACCAGAGGAGAGAAATCCTTCCAGAATGTTGCTCCTAAGCTTTGGAACGATCTTCATCTCCCTCTGTGTTTGATGATCTACTGACTCCTTGAAGAAACATCTTAAGACGTTTTTATTTGTTCAGGCTTTTCCCTGATTTTCTAGGACTCCTGTGTTTGTCTTATGTGTCTTGGCCTTTTAAAGTATTTATTTTTTACTGTTTATTGTTTTTGATTGTGGTTTGTGACACTGGTCTAGAAAGGTAATTTACAAATAAACTTCACTTACTTACTTACTAACATCTTTGCCATCGACCATATTTTATTGTCAGATTTTATTTAATTTTTTGCATTTGTTGCACAAATAAATGAACTATGCTAATGGTTACATGACATATGTAAGTAAGCTGTATTTGTAAAGCGCATCCTCAGGCACATTTCTTGTTTGTTTTCTTGGATGTTTCACGCTCCGTCCATTCAAAAATAACCTCTTATGTGTAAATAACATTGTAAATAGAAAGGCGACCGGATCTGTAGTGCACCGTTCGTGCTAATCCGTATCCCATCATCAAAAAAACAATACACAGAGTTACACAGTTTGGTTGACTGTTTAAAATATGTGTGTAAACTATGAACATATGACCAAAGTGCACATTACATCTATTGTCGGTATTTAACCAGCATGTAATGTCGTTCTTCTCAGCTGCTGGGAAAAGACTAAATCTTTTAAAGTGCTTAACGCGGCTGTAAGACTCACATTGTCGATCATGAGATCTGAGCAAAATAGTGCGTTTGTCATTTCTATCTAAACTAGAGCATAGATGCTTCATATTGATCGTGGACCTCCATGGCAACAGTGGCGCAGCGACCAGGTTCTAATTCAACTATTTGTGGCAGAATCTCCCTCCACGACTGCTCAGATGGGCTTTACGGAGCAATGTGGGAATTCTTGACATTCACCCACGTGACAAACCAACCGGCTTTTCTGTTCCAAGCACTTGTGACGGAACAAGTGAGGTCCAGAACCAATCACCTCAGGAAGTGACAATTGCACCTGAAAGCTAATATTTAAATGATTTTCTAGAAAAGTTTATAATTTGACATTAAGCGAATGGTTACATTCCGAGATGTTCTACAGTTCCGCAAGAATTTAAGAAGGTTTTAAAGAAACATGTGTGGCTTCTAACTAGGGCTGTGTATTGGCAAGAATCCGAAAGAAACTTTGTTTTAAAGTCATAATGAGTCCAGACATGAGCTTTCAAAGCTGCTGGAGCTCAGTCATTGCGGCCATTTCGCAGATTTTCTTGATACTTTGACACGGAGGAAATGTGACCTACTAGTGGCCAGAGGTTTCATTGCACCACACAAATGAATAAACACTGGGAATATTTAAGTGTTAATTGTAAAATAAAATATTGAATGATTGTACTCTACACACATACTATTGAAATGTAAACCATAAATTGAACTAAAATAAAATGTTATTTGAAAGATAAAAAGCTTTTTTTTTTTTTTTAGTGCTATTGAATATCGATACTGTAGTTGGAATGAAAACATTGCAATATACATCGTTATAGTATTTTCTTGTACCACTACTTCAAGCCATCACTGATGATATTAGAAACACATTTTTTTATTTATATATTGCTATTATCAGGGGAAGGTTCCAACAATTAGGAATTATATTAAATACATATGCACGAAATTAAACATGAAAAAGTAACATCTTAGCCATGAATACAAATTTAACTATTTACAAATGGTAGATTACAAATTGAAAAATGTGCGGAAAAAGGAACCCTGAAAAAACTTTATAAAAACGACTTGTCTGATTGCAACTACGGCTAAGCTAACATTGCTCATGATCTCGTTGAAAACATTCATACTGTGGCAAAAGTAAGATTTAAATTCTACCTTTGCTTATTAAGTGAATACAGCACTTTCTTTTTGCCGTCCAAAATGAAGATGTTAGGCCGGTTCAATGATAAAAAAAAAACAAGTGACTAGTATTTCACCAAAGACATGTTGAAGAAAAAGATAACAAAAGATGTTTAGATAAAAATGAAGTGACAATAGTGAGGCTGGAACAAGTTGTTCTTCCTGCAGGCTGACTTGGCTGTAATACTAAGGAGAGAGTGTGACCGACTGTGGTGCCTCTACAGAGAAATATAAAGGATCTAACTGTACTGTAACGCTTGCTGTTGTTTCAAGACCAAAATAAATACACCTAGAAACAGATGATCGAGATCGGGAGAGGCTTTGATTTAAGGTTAATAAAAAGTGTCACGTTAGAGTTTCATGTAACCTCATGTAAGTGACATTTGATACTGCTGAGGAACTGCTCGAGGCAACAGCACACACCATAAGTCTCCCTCAGCATCCAATGGAGGCATGAACTAGTTCACCTCCTCGCTGGAGGAACTGGATCTGACAAAAACTTCAACGTCACATGGTTGGAAAACAAAATCATAGATACATAAAAAGTGACCAACAACAACAAAACTTTGTTTAATGGGCAAAAAAAAAGTACACTAACAACTAAGCCCACAATACAAATCACGCACCACAAAAAGGCTTGACCAATATTTTGAAAGTGGGGTAGATACTCTTCAAAACATTGTGAATATTGCAGAGCTGACGTGTTACGCTTTGAGTGTGACAGTCATGCAATTTTTAGTTAGTTTTTGGCATCACTTCACACAACACACAGACATCGAGTCATCGTGATTTAATATTTTTACACAACAGAAGTAGGAAATATTTACTTTATATATATATATATACAAATTAAGAGCATTGAACCACAACATATGCCTTGTAATCTTTTGCTATCACACTCATACTTTGTACTGTTTGTTATTAGTTAATTTATTTATGTTATTATTCATTATCTTGTGCCATATTTATTGATTGTTTAAAACAAATTTAGATTGAATATGTTCCATTTAAGATGGCAAGTTTAAGAAGCCAAATAATAAAATATAAAACTTGGATGTAGAATTGTATAGAATAAAAAATCAAAACATCACATTTCAACTGCGACTCATACAGTATATGTCAAAGATGACAGGTTTATGACGCTATAAATCAATAATTATTCCAAGTTACGATCAATGACCGACATAGATCTCTTGTAGAAAATGTAGACTACTATCCCGCAAAATATCTTAACATTTCAACATAGACTTTTGGATGAATTAATTAAAATGAATAAATAAATCATATTTTAGTAATATGACGTTGACAAAGATGACCGTGAATATCAAGGTAAAAAACACTTTTTTTTTTCTTTTTTTTTGCTGAAACTTCGCATCCCTGATATTTTGTGTCAGTGTATTTAATTATTTGGCTCCAATTAGGGGCTTAAATGAGAATTATTTAGATACTTTAACTATAACGTTACAACAATTTTGCTGAAAGTTGTCAGGAAATAAGATCTGACATAAGGCATTGTCAATCATCTTAGAACTGGTGAAGAGAAAATAAAAAAGGATCATAAAATGAACATCCTTCACCTTAGATTGTAAAAGATCTTGGTATTTGCAGTCATATTTAAATAAGCTTTTTTTCTTTTTGTTTTACCTTCTAACTCGTTGAATGCAGGCTAAAACTTCCGAGATGCCGGATCTTATTTCAATATTAACTAATGCTTTGGAATTTTATTTTGAATTGGACTAAAAATATGTTTAAACTGTCATCGTCCTCCACACCATCACAAACATTTAAGCACCAAACTCTCAAACATATTAACACAATATATTTTTATTAAAGGAGGGGTAGGTGATCATGGGAAGTCTAACCCCATAAATAGAGTTGAACATCAAATCTTTTCCATTAGTTTTGTTTACTCATACTTTTTTATTCCTCGTGTTACTTTTTCTTTGTGTCAGAAACTGTTAATATTTGGCCACAATTAAAGGAGGTTTTGAGAAGAAAGAAAATGGAGTGAGACGAAGGAGGAGGAGGAGGAGGAGGAGAAAGCGACGGGAGGAGGGAGGTGAGGGAGGAGGTAACTGCAGTCACAGACCCGCACAGACACAGCGGACACTTCACACATCATCCGACTGGACGTGTCCAAGTGGCGGAGATACATCTCTCAGCCTTTTTCCCTCCGTTGATCTGTGGAGAAAGTGGAAAACCTGGAGATGAACAGAGAAGAATCTTCTCGTCTTCATCATCCTCGATTCTCTGCGTAGGTCATGAGAAGTTTGACCGGCGCAGGCTGAGGAGGCTGACCGCTGCAGACGATCCATCCCCGGAGTTCCCTGGACACGGAGGTCGGTGCGTTTTTTTTTTCTTTTCTTTTCTGTTGGACATTGTGTTCCTCGTTCACACTCCTAAATCCATCCTCGGTAAATCAGATCAGGAATCGTAACTCGAGCTCATTTCTTAAAGCGATTAAACAGTTTATGCGCAGATATTCCATTTATTTTCACAGCTTTAAAGTAATTTACAGCAATTTAACTCATGTGTATTTAGTTATGATGAACCGTAAGATAAACATTTTTGATCATAACCATGTGCTATAAATATATATATATATATATATATATATATATATATATATATATATATATATAATCATTTAAGCAGCAAAGTGTAAAAGTGAAAATCCATATCCTTATCCCAAACTGAAAAATTTAGAAGTAATAGTAAATACGAATAAATATAAATTAAATGAAGTAAATATAATAGTAAAAATAATCTCTTCAACCAATAAATGCTATTTAAAGTGCAACTAACTCTCATCATGACCATGTTTTTATCTTATTACTTTATAAAGTTCTCCCCCCGTCTGAAATCTCGGCGAACAAGAGGTTACGAAAGGAGAGTCCATCATAACGAATTAATGGTTTCACTCCTCCTCCAACCACCTGTAATCACACCCACTTTGTTTATACAAAAAGTCCCTTGGAGGTGGAGACTTCTGGCATTGATGACCCGTGGTGACAAATTGGAGGAATTGGGGAATTAAATTTTGTGTCCTTCCTTGTTAAATGTGAAGGAAAGCTACATAATGAACTAGTTGTTATTTTACTAAACAAATAATGTCAGTGAAAGAAAAAAACATATTTAATTGTATTAGCATTAGAGTCCACAGCAGGGCAGGAACATTACATTTCCTAAGGGGATCCCCTGCATCCCCATTATTTCATACAAATAAAAATGTGTATTTGATAGACTTTATTAAAAAAATTGCAAATGTGTATTAAAAATTTGTGTAATTTCTGAGGAGTAAAAAAATGTAAAATAGTTGCTGTTGATATTTTGCATATGATAATAATAATCTCTATTTATATAGCGCCTTTCTAGACCAGGGTCACAAAGCGCTTTGACAGCCATTCACACATACTGATGGGAGTAGGCTGCACCACATGGCGCCGAATCTGCCATCAGGCGCAATCAGGGTAAAGTGTCTTGCTCAGGGACACAACAACACAAGCTTGTCTGGAGCTGGGATTGAACCTGCAACCTTTTTGGACTGCAGGCAACCACTCTACCATCTGAGCTATGACGCCCCATATATCAATGAGCCAAAACCTGGCAACCAAAGATTTAACCTCCAGAAAAATTAAGCATTTCTAGTGGGCGGGGCTTAAGCACATTTTCCAAGGTAAATATTTAAATGAAAAGAGAGTTTTGTACAAACAGACACATACTGATGAGTACAATAGAGGTCCAACATATATTTAAAACACTCTTAAATCAACAAATTAGTTGCACTTTAACCGTTAAATTCAAGTTAAATTAAACAAAAAATCTTTTAACCCCATTTAATTAATTCAGTTGAAAAGTATTTCATAATGTGAAATAAGAAATGATGCGTTTGTACATATTTTATCAGGGATTCAAACTGTTGGTTCTAGAGTGAGTGTCGTGGCACGTCTTCAACATACTGCATTGTGTTAGTTTTCACACAGTCATCACTGTCAGTCATTCCTGTGCGTCACCTAATGTGCGAGTCCATGTCGGATAAACTATGCCTTCATCGAAATGTCTGCAGTAATAACAGACTACGACATGTCAAACCACTGACAGATTTTCTTTCACAGGTCAGTGACCTTTTACAGCTAAGTTTTTGTGAAGGGCAGAGAATAATTAAAACTCTAGGTTTGGACGAGGCTTCAAAGAAAAAAATATCACAGGATTTTCAAGGATTTTCTTCTTTTTTTTGGAGCTGTGAAAATCTCATGTTGATAAACAGAGTGGATCACAGTGAGATCTTCTCAGGCCTGTGGGAAATGTTTGGTTTGCCAAATAAAATGTATAATAATAAATCAATTTTATTTGAAGGCATCTGTCTGGACAGTCAAGGTCATCCTAGGTGTACATGTTAAACTGTAAAGAACATTGACATATTATTGAAACATCATCAGAAGAAAATATCAGTTTTAATTTAATTAAATAAAACCAATGTCATCATTATAATTTACCATATTTAGTTTTTACTCGTCAAAAACAAGGAAGAAATAATGAATGAATCAATAAACAGGAATACAGATGATAAAATTCAGTTAAAATAAAAGTCAAAGCTACGATAGTAACGTTGAAATCATATTTGATTAAATATTTAGAATATTAAGGTACAATATAATGGAAGAGTTGTATTTATTACAATTTCATTTGTTAACATATAAGTGCATGGATTGAGAATATCATCAACCAGAGTTAAAGGAGGTTACAGAATAATTTAAAAAAAAGTATATTTATAGTAGTAACAATAATCAAACGGTACCATTACACCATCACTAAAACAGCCAGTAAAAGCATTTTCATTTCAAATGTTTACTCTGAGACTTTGTTGAGATTGATTCAAATCTCATTATCACTTTGTTTCAGTCACAGTCTCGTGCACTGAAAGGACTCTTGCTAACCGATCGGCGTTACGAGCGAGCGCTCTACACACCTTCATAATGAGCTCTGGGCTGCTTTCAACCAGCGAATCAGCACAAAGCACACCCTGAAGCTTAGCAACAGAGCATTTCACATACACTTGAGTGAAGTTAAATAATGGAACCGGCGTGCTGAAAATAATGTTCGTAATGGTCAAGCATATGCAGACGATAAGGATTATATACCTCCTTGTTATGAAGACCCTAAGATAACATCTTTACATAGGAGGTCGTTCCGAGCTGCCAGATAAATATTTATTACTACATTACGCAGCTTAGATTATTGCATGATGTTCGCCGTTTAACCAGGTATGGATCCGACCAATACTGCTTTGATGCTTAGAATAATGTTTGGACACAGAGGACAAAATCAAGGTGAAGGTAAAAGGGTGAGATCTGATAACCTGTTAACCCAGAGGAGGTTAAACAAGTCACTCGACGGCCACTCTTCCAAAACAGACACGATACACTTCATTTGCGACATTCAAACCAAAAAGGTTTTCTTGACGGTAGTTAGCACTGTTTTCAAATAGCTAAGCTAGCAAGAATATTTGGTCTAAAACATTCTTAACTTAACATTACAGTTGAAAGAGTTCGTGCCAACTTTATTTTCTACTCACCCTCATACCCAGTGAGACTTTTGATTATTATCAGAATAATCTGTTCCTTTTTAGAGTTATAGAAAAAAAGATTTGTTTATTTTAATGTCGCGACTGAAGCTCAGTTGTCTTCGTCTTCATCTTCGTCCAAAAAGACATCAAAATGCCTCCATTGTTCTACTCCCCCCTATCTCGACTAAAGGTTGAGATTATTTGCAGAGTAATCTCTTATTTTTTTAGAGATATGGACAAAAAGGTCAATGTTAATGTATTAATGGAGCTCGTCAAGTCTTCATCTTCGTCCAAAAAGACAAACTTAAAAACATCTAAATACCTCGAAACTGCTCGTCTGTAACGTTCATCTTTTATTGAAGCCTCGCCTTGAGGAAATGTTCGGAAAAACTTAAGCAAGTCTATATTTTAAGATTGTTTGTAGCATAAGTTATCAGTCTCTCAACTACTGCCTGATGTCTTTCCTCATTGAAACACATTACAAGTGTTAGTTGGCAAGATTAAGGCTACTAGCCTAGTAGCTTCTGCTAAAAACAAGCTTAAAACATAGACTTGTTTAAGTTTCCCGGAACAATTCCTCTTGTCGAGGCTTCAATAAAAGATGATCGTTACAGACGAGAAGTATGGAGGTATTTAGATGTTTTTAAGTTTGCCTTTTTGGACGAAGATAAAGACTGGATGAGTTCCATTAATACATTAACATTGAACTTTTTGTCCATAACTCTAAAAAAGAACAGATTACTATGCAAGTAATCTCAACCCTAAGTCGACATAGGGGTGAGTAGAAAATGGGTTAATTTTGAGCGAACTAACCCTTTACTGTTAAATTTACTGGGTGGTATGTAACAATGAACTTCAAATACATGTTAAGGAACTATAATTCATTTATTGTACCATTTAAATAAACATCGAAACATTTTATTAATATGGAAAAAAGCTCCAGTTTTATAAAATGCCTGTTAAGGTCATTTTGAAGACAGACTCGTGAAGATAAAATAAAAAACAAAAACACGTGCCGACATTTCACACTCTATTCCCATAATTCTCCTTAAATCAGCAGTTCCTTGGAAAGAGCATTAGAACATTAAATTTAACCTTGTCCAAATTAATGCGTTTTCCTCTGAAACCAATCCTGATTTGTACTTTACTTTGATGTCTTTCAGTAAAACGTTTTTCTAAGAAGAATTTCCTGCACCTCTGACTCACACCAGTGTTCCTGAAGCAACAATTGGACTAATACCCTGAATATGGGTCAAATCTGTCTCTGACCACACACCAGTTTTTACAGAGACGTCTGTTAGAAAACAATCCAATTTTAAAAGGAGTTAATTCAGTCCAGTAAAGGAGAATTTTGTTATATTACTTGTTATAGAATATTGAAAAATTGAATCTTTAAAGGTTGGATTTAAACATGTTTTTATTCATGAACAAAAACAAATTGTCAGTTCCACTGGGAAACAACAGCGTTCCATTTCAACAGTTCATGTTCACTCAAACCACCTTAAACCTGAATGTTATGATCACCAATCATGACTGTCAGACTTTTGCTTAAACCCAGACGAGGTTCATCGGAAAGTAAAAGTTTAGAATGTCAGACGTCTTCTCTGAAAGAAGAGTAGCAGCTAGAGTGAAAAGAATAATGTCGGTCTAGAGCAAGGGTGGCAAATGACATGTCTTCAGGGGCACCATGATATACTATGACTGTTATAAGGGGCCGTCAAAAAAAGAAGGGACAATCTTCTATTCACAATGTGAAATATCATTGTATCATATTGTGAGAATCACTTACATTTGATCTATTTACTTATATTTCATTAAACATTGTTCAGTGACAATACAATTATTTCTGATTTCTTATGTAGGCTGCAGTATTATTCTGATTGTAAATTATTTAATTGAAAATATATATTTTATTTACCCTTTTGTTGTCTCTGGGTCAAGGTGAACGACATCCCTGGCTTCCAGATGGAGGTCGTTCACCTTGACCCAGAGATAACACAAGGGTTAAAAAACTCTAAAGGGAAAAAAGGCATATTTTATTCATTCACTCCAAAATGAAATGCATCAAAAAGTAATTATTTCGTGGCCACGACTTAAATATATTTATAATATTTGTTTTTTAACCATGTCATGTCCAGGGCTCCATAGTTTTGAGACTGTTAAAGATAAGAGTTCACTTATAATATTTCCTATATAATAGTTTTTAGACTTAAACCTCAGAAAGTTAGCACCACTCAAGTCACCAGGAAGGAAGGAAACGCTTCATTATATTGCAACACCTGTGTAAAGTTCACCTCACCACTTCAGATGTGAGAGAAAAGTCATTGGAACAGACAGCAGGCTTTAAACATGAACAGAGAACAGTTCATCATCGAGGCTCACTCCGACATCCATCCACACATAAATACAAGACGAATTACAAATATAAAGGAATCTGATGAAAAATCCGGAATAAGGATTGTAGAAAATAAGAGCTTCTTCTATTAAAAGTATTATGACTGCACTTCTTTTTTACTTAAAACGTCAGAAAGTGATGTGGAATTACTGACACAGTGGATAATTGCAGTTATTTCTTCCTGGAAAAAAGTGTCTCGAATAATAATAATTTCACATTTTGAATGTCAAGTGTTGAAGGGTTGAAAGATGTACAACTCTGATTCTTCTTTTTGGATTATTTAAAAATGTGGGTCAGTCATTGCTTGAATCTTGCACGCTTCATTTGGTCACGTTGACGGCTCTCTCTCAAGGAACTGTTCTGTCTGGTCTCTTTGGACTGGAGGAATGGAAAGTAATGGAAGAGTAAAGTTGTTGTTCTTTGTTTGTAATTATTAATACTTTCATTCAATAACTTGTTTGTTTAGTTAGTTCAAATATTGTTGTATTAAATAAAAACAGTCAATGCATCGTCTGTTTCCAAAAGTAAAAATACAATGAAATGAATCATGTCAGAATAAAAAAAATGCTTATTGAATAAAATGTTAAAATTGAAGGTAAAATATAAGTGTAAACAAACTAAAAAATTCACAAAACCAAACAAAAATCTACGTTACATTTTGATATGCTTTGACGGACAAAATCTGCCCCAGTTTAAACCAATCTTTTTTAACCAAATGTATTTATTTTTAATAAAAGCAGCAATTTAACAAGGCGTCGCCTCCGGGGGAAAACACAAGGGATACCTCAAACACTTTTGTTTTGGACCTCCCGGTCACCGTGACCCAGAGACAACACAAAGGTTAAACACCATGTGAAGCCAAAAATCGTTGTAATCTGTACAAATGTTATGTAACACGACATATATCTTTTCACAAAACTTTATCTACACAACAGAGTTTTCGAGCATTTCCTGCCGCGTCACAATAGTTTCCTCTGATGTTTATTTTTTCAGAAAACATGTTTTGAAGTTGTTAGCATGTACGCCAAGCAGCCTTCGGGGCATAGAAGTCGGTCGGACGACATTTTTGTTCACATGATTCCTGCTGAAAGTGGAGTATAGTAGGAACATTGTTAACATAGTTGGTAGCTCGAGTGATTTACGTGCGTCCGGCTCACATTTGACAACGATTTACATCTTGATGGAGATAAAGAGTGTAACATGCATGCAAGTGTGTGAAAAACTCTGCCCTCAGATATGCCTCTTCGTGTGTTTGCATGCGAGCCATGGGCTCTGCAGGCATGTTTCTGTCTTGTGCTGAGAATAAGAAGTGGGTCACATGCTTGAATTATCCATTTGCAGGGTTGCATGCATCATTGCATTACGTGGCAGTCCACTCCGTAGGAGACCAGGCGGCACTTCTAGAAGATGGGAGACAGATCGGAACCAAGTCACGCGCAGGAGAATGGACGAAGCAGACCCGCGGCCGGAGGATCGACCTCGGCTTGCTCCACCCTTAAAGTAGGTTTCGAAAAAAACGGTTTCTCCAGAAGCTCCTACTGCCCCCCCCCCCCCCCTCTTAACTTTCTATCCGTCTGGGTCTGTGTGCGAGAGGTCACATGCTCACTCAGTAAGAACATGTAAGACTTTAGTGTCGCACACCAACACGTGCTCGATGTAATACAGATAATGTCGTTCTTTTTTTCATTTTTCAAGCTGAAAAAGTTTATCCTGAAATTAAAAAAAAAAACAAATTGAAAATTCCCCTCACTAAAAAGACAACCAGAAGCCAAGGGTTTTTTCCTGGGGCAATCTATTTTTTATTTCTTTATTTGGCAAAACATGAGGTTTTTGCTTGATTTAATTGAGGGACAGTTGAGTCAACCGCTTTCCACGCTTTGATATGATACAGAGAGGGTTGTGTATTCGCGGATGATGGTTTCATTGCACCGGAGTCGACTATGATTCAGTCAAAGGATTGAAGGAAATAGAGCTTCAGTGACTTCCTTAACGAGAACGTTGACAAGGATCCCTTCAGTCAACATTTGGTCTTGGTCATAATTATGACAACAGTCTTCTGTATTACTTTAAAAAATAAAAAAAAGCTAGTAGCACACAGCGGTGCTCTTATATCAAGTCCATGTACTAGTGACATCAATTTTAGCATCAGCAAGGACCAGTATATAAATTTAAAAAAATCTTGTCCCACTTAATCTTGTTCCACTGTCAGTGTTAGTTGTTGTTAGTTGTGAGTTACACATTCCTCCAGGAAAATAGAATGTGTAAGAAGAATGATGGTTTTTTTTCAGTTTAATAATGGTAAAAAAAAATGCATAAAAGATCTGGTTTTTCTTCCAGGAGTTTACACTTAGTGTAACCTATTTACCCACATACAGCAAGACAAGCTTGTTGAATTGGACGGAGATTTTATTCTTCTCCTTTTTCAAAGTTCTTATCATCTGCTTGTGTCACTCAATCACTTCCTGTTAAAGAGTAAGACTAATGTGTTGATTAAGTGGGTCTTAAATAGAATAGGACCTATTAAATCATCAGTATGTGTCTGTTTGTACAAAATTCTTTGCATTGAAATATTTACATTAGAAAATGTACTTAAGCCCCGCCCTCTGAAAACACTTAGTTCATCTCGAGATGAAGTCAAGTTTATTATAACCACACCCACTCTGCTGTGATCGTCAGGCATCGAGGTTTGTCGCCACGCGTCAGCAACCAAGGAAGTCTCCGTCTCCAAGGGACTCAGTTTATAAACAAAGCGGGATGTGATTACAGCTGGCTGGAGGAGGAGTGAAGACCATTATTATGTCATAATGGACTTCGCTCTTGTAACCTCTTGTTTGCTGAGATTTCAGACGGGGAAGAACTTTAAAAAGTAATAAGTTCAAAACATGGTCATGATGAGGGACTTGAGTGCATCTTGGAGAGAAAGACTTTAACATTTGAAACATGTGAGTCAGTAGAGTTGGGTTTTCACATTATTGCCATTTAAGAGTTTTTTCTAATTAAAAAATGATATCACAAAGTTAGGCAACACATAAAAAGGTAATTGTAATGGCTACTAAATCTTAGTTTCATTTTTTTGATAGTACAGATGGAATAAACTGACAGTGTATAATATATAAAGTAATTTAAGAGAACTTCTTTTGTTTCCTGAGCTTTACTTCAGTTGCATATTTTACAGGTGCTTCAACCGTTACCTTACCCTCCATTTGATGGATATTGTCTTTACTTTATTTCTGCTACATTTCTAAACATTCTGCTTCATTCTGTCATTCTTTGAGAGAGAAGTCTGACTGAAGCTCCCAATGGAAATGAACAAGGCACTCTTTGAAGCCACAATTTTAGCACATCAGATACTCTTTGGAAATGTTTTAACAGATGTTTTTAATCTCCTGTGTGCATCAATGAAAGAAGCTACTTTCGACATCTCATATTTAAGCAATTGAATGGATGTCGCAACATGTCAAGATGTCTTCACCACTAGTTCTCATCTCCTTTCCCTTCTTCTGATGCTTTTCTTCTCTTCCAGATGTTCCTGGTGGCTTTGTCCTTCGCCTATTTCGCAAAAGCTCTCTCAGGAAGTTACATGAAGAGCACAATAACTCAGCTTGAGAGACGCTTCGACATCCCCAGTTACCTCATCGGCGTCATTGATGGAAGCTTTGAGATCGGTCAGTCTGACTTCCACTCGCTCTGTCTTTATTCTGTTCAGGTCATCTTGTTCCCAGCGTTCTATTGTTGTTCCTTAGTTATTATTATTATTTTTTTAGAATCCCTTATTAGTCCCGCGAGGGGAAATTCGGTAGTGCTTTTTACAGCCATTCACACATACTGACGGGAGTAGTAGTAGCTGCACACTTGCGCCAAGTCTACCATCAGGAGCAATCAGGGTAAAGTGTCTTGCTCAGGGACACAATGACACAAGCTTGTCTGGAGCTGGGATTGAACCTGCAACCTTTTGGACTGCAGGCAACCACTCTACCATCTGAGCTATGACGCCCCAGTTATTGTTGAGAAAGAATGAACGGTGCACCAACACACATTCCATGAGGAATGCATTTGGGTTTTTAGAACCGTCCTCTCGACAGGAACCTTTTGGGTAAATTTTCACAGGCGAGGGAGGCTAAAAAGTACACACACATGGACTTTCTGTCTATCAATAAATTAGATATTCAAACATATAATCGTGTCACAAAATCCAGATTTTTTTTTCTATTTTTTAAGAGAAAAAGACAAACAATAACGACATGCAATTAAAAACAAATTACCATCATAATATTAAAATATATAAAAAAAAGATAATCAAAGCAAAACCCATCAAAAACAATAAAATAATAATAATGATAAGAAGAAGATAGTTGTTAACTTAATTTTATCAAGCTTGAAGAAGGACGTCGTGTAATTGGCAAAATCTCGACATATTTTCTTTAGTTAAGTAAAGCGTTATTAACAACATACTTTCTCTGTTTTTACAATGAGTTCTATTATTTTTGTATCAAGTCCTCTTGAATGGCCTTCGAGTCGCTCACTTTACCACCAAGTACGAATCGTTCCAGTCTTAAATAAAGATTATACATCAGCACAAAATGTTCACCATTTCTAACGAAAAGTGCAGTGGTTTGCGGTACAAATTACTTATGTTAAATCCGTACGCCATGTTGGAACACAAATTCCAAAATCCCCTGAGCTTGGCGACCTCAGTTCCTGTCTGAAGGATATTCCAGTGAAGACATTCATTCATGCCCACAACACGACTTCCGACTCAAACCGGACCGCGACACAAGAGATACAAAAATCACACGAGAACCATGAAATGTGATTTGAGGAAACTGTGGCTAGACGGAAGAACTGGTACTTCCTACTTGTTTGTCTGGAGAGGTGGTGAACCTGCCGCACTCGAGTCTCAATACTTACGACTCAGCCACTTGGATTCGCCCCAAAACGAAGCCCATTCAGCTCATTCATTCAGTGTCCGGTGCTGGTCCTGTTCCTGGCAGGGTCTCGGGACGCTGGAGAGAATCCTGGGTGACGTGAGGTGAGGCAGGTCCCCAAAAATCGATGGGCTCAAAGAAACAGAAGCTGAAGATGCCAACATCCACTTCCACAGGCCAACCATCAGCAGCCTAAACACACATCTGGTTAAAAAAAAAAACAACTTTTTATTTAATTTTTATGAACCCATTATGATATTTACAAGAACTAGAAAGCACTGATATGGTCATACCTCTGCCAAGGAGCTAAATTCTCACTACATTATTTAAACAATTATAGGACAACCAGTTAAAGACATCCACAAAAATGGTGTTGACTCACCACGAAAATCTAGGTTCATGAACCAGGACTCGAACCATATGGAAGTATCACTGGCATCAGAATATGAAATGACCGAATTAAACATTTATTCATGTTTTATTTATTGAATTATTGCATTAAACAATAAATATATTGAAAGGTTGACTTTGTTTTTTTTATTTTAAAAGAAGAAAAAATGCATTTTCTAGTATGGTATTCTATTTCCATTTCTAAATCCGAGACAAAAGTTAATGCGTCGCATGATTGGCTGAAAGTTTCCATCACGCTGGCGCTGTAGTCGTTAGTTTTGTGCAAATTGTTCTTTTTATGAATGATTCAATTGATTAAGTTCTTTTCTACAATAAAGCCTCCAACCTCTGCTGTCCAACCTGTCGAGGCTGAGCACCAGGGGTTCTCCAACCTTTCCTCCCTCCATTTCCTGTGAAGTGTTCACTCTCTCATGAGGCTTAGGTAGCAGGCTTTCTATAGGACTGTTGTCAGGGCAACCGCGAGGCAGAAACATGCTGCAGGGAGGGGGGGGGGGGGCTTGTAGGACCCAGAATAGAGGAAAAAAAGATAATTAGATACAAGAATTCTTTTTTTTTGATGATTTGTGCAATGCAAACCCAGCAGAAGTGTGTATGCATACATTTCCACTTATTAGCAGCCTCTTAGTTTGGCTTCTTTTTTTTTAAAGAAAATATTGATCAAATATGCAGATTAAATTAAAGTATTTTTCAGCGTGCAATTGATTTGTTACTAAATTTAAATGTTAGAAAAATGCATTTATTCATGCATTTTTCATCTACACATGTCCAAGTCTTTTGTTTGCCGTCATCTCCAAGGTTTACAATATATATCAATAGATTAACCACTTTATACTAGGAATGATGTTGGAAAAAAATAATAGTAAAATAATATTAATTATATATATATATTATTATTGTAACAAGATTGTGTCTCTCCGTCTGTGTGGGATCAAAATAATTAAAAACTGATATTAGCAGGTTTTAATTTAAAGGTATTTTAATGGCTGACTCGCTCATGTGTTTTAAATGTTCAATCTTCCTCTCCAACATGCAGAAAGTCTCTCATCATGACCATGTTTGGAAGTTGTTACTATAAAGTTTGTCTGAAATCTTGGCGAACAAGAGGTTACGAGAGTGGATTCCATTAGGGTCTTCAGTCCTCCTCCAGCTAACTGTAATCACTCCCAGCTTTGTTTATACAATAAGTCCGATGGAGGTTGAGACTTCCGGGATTGATGACGAACGATGAAAAACCTTAATGCTTGACCAATCACAGCGGCGTGGTTATGGTAAACAAGATTTAATCTTCAAAAAAAAAAAAAAAGTGTTTTCAGTAAGAGTGGCTTAAGCACATTTTCTAATGTAAATATTTCAATGAAGAGAGTTTTGTACAAACGCATACTGATGAGTCACTTTACCAAAAAAACAAGTCTTTTGAAATACTTTTTTCTCCACTCAGCCACTTTGATAGAAGCGTTTGACGGCACTTGAATTAGTGTTCCTTGAATGGTTTAGTTAATCAGGGGTGAGAACAAGAACTCTCCAGTTTAATTAAATAGTACAAGTGATTTTCTTACAGATTTCATCTCAACTTCAAAAATAATTAAATCAAAACGGACAACTTATTTCGATATTGTAGCATTGCAGTTACATTATTTAGAGCGTATACAAGGAATAATGAAGCAGTAACCTTTGCATGCATGTTACTCTTTTATGAATCCATGTTCTTTGACTTATCTTTGACCATCGTTTGCATATCTCGAGGGTGAGCCAAGCGTGACAAACAGCATCCGTTCCATTCTAAACATTTGACTCGAGTGATCTCTGTCTGCAGGTAACTTGCTGGTGATAGCATTCGTGAGTTACTTTGGCGCGAAGCTCCACCGACCAAAAATCATCGCGGTGGGTTGTGTGCTCATGTCGATCGGCACCTTCATCATCGCCCTGCCTCACTTTGTCATCGGACGGTGAGTAAAAAAGGATTCGAAAATCACTTTAAACAGATGTAAAGCTTTTGTTTTTTTCCGAAAGTGAACCTTCATTAATTAGATATATCGATTCCATTTTGTCCAAACAATCGAAATTATATTAATTTTATGTTTTCTCTCTGGGCGGCCCGATACAAATGCATCATTTATGTATTTGACGCCAACACGGTGGCTATATATATATATATATATATATATATATATATATATATGCTTTTACTCTACTGTCACAGATCACTCTTTTCAGTTTCTTTAGTAAACTTCACATTTTTGAAAGTTTGAGGACGTAAAGTTTCGCCGCATTAATTCCCGCTATTGACATTTTAATTTTACTTCAGTTTTTTTAATTTTTTAATTTAGTTTTGAATTATTTTTGTTAGAGTATTTGTGTGTGATAATTTCGTGGAAAGTATCTCTATAGTTCTGGTGCACGGGACATGTTAATAGTTTTAAAATAATTTAGTTTATTCTGTACGATGTATGTCAGAGTATAATTAAAATGTATTTTTAATTTTTATCCAAACAATGAGCATCATATAAATTATTCTACATGTAATATATTTTTCATCAGCCGTCACTGGTTGATGGTAGTGATGGGTTCATGAAACAGTTGATGAGGTATCATGATACAATTGTTTTTAATTTGAAAGGCCACTAGATGGCAGCTCCTGTTTTATAATCTTTGGCTGGGAGTGGCCTTTCAAATAAAAACTCTATCATGAAACCTTATCAGCTGTTTCATGAGGCTACATTAAACGATGGCTAGTTGATGGGGTTTCATGAAACAGCTAATGATTAAATTAGTGAGAGCGATTATAGTACAGAAGGTTCCGTCTCTTAAAATGAAGACACTGCATCATCAAAACACTTTAGCCGTTTCATGAACCACAATGAGCTGTATCGTGAAACCTAATCAACAAACAGGACTGTTTCAGTAAAGATGATTTATCGTCCAATCATTGTTGAAAAAACGGAGTTCTCGGCAGATATTTAGCGCTAGGGAAAAGTGGATGAAGCCTCATGAAACAGCAGATGAGGCATCATGACAGTATCTTCAGATGTCACTTTGTTCCTTATAATATTTTTCTCTGATCTACTAAGTCAATAAAATCTGGCATTATTTTCAAACTTATCTTGTGGTCTTTCAAAATGAAGACACTGTATCATGATACATCATCATCTGTTAATGATGCCTCATCAATCCATCACTAGTTGACGCTATAAATAACATCTTAAATAGCGATAGCCAAGTCTACAACATATATTATGATGTGGAAAATGCTTTGTGGAGATTATGTTCCAGTTCAACGATATAAAAGAGTGAAAACAGCGGAATCTAAAATAAACAATAAAGTTAAGCTGATTGATGGTAATAACTGTCATTATAGTAATTCATGTGAATTGTGTGTATGGATGATATATGCATGTATATGTATAATTATGTCAACTGTTTTGTAATTCTGCGCAGTTATGAATATGAGACAACAATGAGGTGGGATGTTAATTCAACCCTCAACCCCTCTCCATGTAAAGTGGGTTCAACAGGAGACGCCACGCTAAACAATCAACCTGAAGTGCCATCCAGAGGTAAAGCCAGACGACACACACGAGAAATAAACCAGCTATTTTTGACGCCATGACCGGAGACTGATAGAAGTGTCGCTCCAGGCTGCGAGGGGGATTCCCATCTGTCACTGTGGCTCTATGTGCTGCTGGGAAATGTCCTGCGCGGGATCGGCGAGACGCCGGTCCAGCCTCTCGGGATTTCTTACATCGACGATTTCGCCAGTGAAGAAAACGCTGCACTCTACGTTGGTGAGGACAGACAAAACTCAATGTATTTGTGGCTTCTTTCCTCACTTCTTGCCTGAAGTGTGTAATATTTTAATTGCACTTAGAGTCTGGGAGCAGCATTTAGTCATCTATGATTAAAATTCATGTATTACTTTACAGACACAGCAGGAGGTCATTTAGTGCTGAGCTCGGAGCGATAATTAGACGGTGTAATACTGTCAGTATTCCTTATTATCAATGTGTGCTGTTATGTTGAAGAACAGCTTGAGCTTATTTAACTTACAAGTTATGAGGAGCAGTTTTCAAAGAGAAAATAAGCTATAAGTGATAGTAGCAATTGGTTTTCAAGACTTAAGATAATACCAAATTAATAAATTACAATAAATTACGTCAGGTTAGGAATATGACTTAACACTTTAACTTAAACAAGGAATAGAAATCAGTAATATAATTTTTACTCTTTAAGGAGAGAGTAGAACAGAGTTTACATGTCTGTCTGAAGCACAGAGCTGTTAGTTTGCCGTTTTACCTTTTTTGCAGTTTCACAAGCCGTTAATCATTTTACTTCAAAGGTTTCAACCAAACAAAAACTTGAATGGTTTATTATCGCTCAAGGTCAGGGTTCACTCCTTCAAAGATTGTACCTGGATAGATATGTTTATTACCTACATTTCACTCCTACACAATCAGATATAAATACAATAAATGACAGAATATTATTATATTTTGTTAAGTAAGTTTGTCTTTAGTTCAGGAATTTCCCACCAAATTACAATAAAGTGGCATATGAAAAATTAAAGAATTACAACAAAAAGTATAATTTGAAATGTAACACTTTCAGAATCTTTTAATTTCTTTAGTTTGTTTAGCTCCTAAATGCAATGCTCAAGTCGACCTTTTGTTCAGGTTCCAAAGGACACCTCAATTGTTCCACTCAATATATTTAATTTTTTCTTTCTGCTAAACCTTTAAAGACAGACAAACAAACAAAAAACATTTAAACTATCCATTTAAATTAAACATTTTTAATGAATTTTAACTGAATTTAAAAATTTTAAATTCATTTAAACATTCGAATATTTTAATTCATTTAAACATTTAAATCAAATATTTTAAATTAATTAATAAGCACTAAATCTAATTTCATGATTTTTTCAAAACTTTTTAGTAAAGCTCTGATATTTAAATGTTGTACTATTCTTTTGAATTTTTTTACCTTTAATTTTCCAAACTCAAATGAAGTTATTTTAGCAAAACCCATTAATCACAAAATCAATATAGTAAAGGCTGCAATGTGTTCTTTAACTAGTATTTACCGCAGTTAAAGATCAATTTGAACATCTCGGAAGCATTTCAAACACCACAAAAGTTAATAAAACATTTCACCGACCATTGGCGTCTTAGGTTTGAACCCATTGTTGTGAACTTGGAGCGTCTTCTCTCTCTGACTGACTGAGAACCTCCATGACTTCACAGGTGCTCCACATTAGTGCCAATGACTGAAGCAGCTTGTTTGCTGCTGCTGGTGCACTCTGGGAAGTGTGGTTCTTTGACACTGATTCTGAGATTCAGCTGAACGGCAATTGGAGTGACAATTTTAAAAACGTTATTGAAAATAGGCCAATTAAAACTAACAATTTAGCATATTTAGCTTTAATTAATATTTCATGACATAATAACACTTTCCTTCTCCACAACAGCCCCATTGTTTTGAGATGAAGAACTGAGATACTTTGCCACAATACCAGGGAGATAAAAAGCAGTAACTGACATTACAAGAGGCTTTATCTCTATTTGTATTTCAATTGTGTGAAGGAGATTGAACAACATTGCTCTTAAAACTTTTCTGACCAACTATATTCATTAAAATCAAATTCACAGCCTAATAGAAAAGGTCACATATACAAAATATAAGGTCAACAATTAATATAGAGATAAATGTAGATTGAAATAAAAGTCACATTGGTTTTTTCACCTTCATAATGTGAGCTGCTTTCTTTCCACTGAACAAGTATAACTAACGTTGTTTTTTTTAAACTTTTTGAAGAAGAGGTTATAAGAATTATGAAAAATAGTTGGTTAATTGTCGAGTCTGAAGCTCAAACCCTCCATACACTAACTTAAATCTGGACTGATGGTTGGTGCTATTAAGTTTTGTTTCTAATTTCTCTTTTAATTTTTCTTTCTTGACCCATGTACAGTTGATACGCAAAAAACATTTTTACCAACTTTGTGTTTTCCAGGCTGCGTGCAGACGATTTCAGTCATCGGGCCGGTGTTCGGTTACCTGCTGGGCTCTCTGTGTGCCAAGATCTATGTGGATATTGGCTTTGTGAAAATGGGTGAGTAACATTATACTGCAACAGTTTGTTAATATGTATTTCACAAGAAAATGGGTGGAAAAGTTGTGATTTAATGTGATTACATTTTGAGGATGAATTACTTTTCTAGTTAAACATAAAATAACTGTGAAAAAATGTGGCTGCTATTAACTTAAATTTGTTGAATACAGAGTCTTTGAAGCGTGTCTTCTACATCTTAAGGAGAATACTCGCCGCCCCGATTGAAACAATCATGTTTTTGACATAGTTCTGGACTTTCATAACTTTTGCCACAAGCTTAATGTGTGACTTGTTGACCTCTCGTTGATCTCAAGTGTGTTACCGAAGACCTCTCAGTGTTGAATAAGCCTAAGTCGGGCCACGATGTCAAGCTCGGCCCACTTAGAGCTCCCTGTCATAAGCTACACGATCAGCTGGTTGGTCAGCTGATTCCTCTTTTGTCCTTTTTTTTGCTGATTGTAATGAGAAGGAACATTTAACCTTTGTCACCATAGAGAAGAAACAAGAGGGATTTGTAGCACTGCAGGATCAACTTTTGACACTTAAGTCATTCAAATTAAATATAATGGACTTATGCTTGAAATGAACAAGCTATGCTTGTCAAATAAATGAAAAAATGAACTTCAAATGGGAAAAGCGATGACTGTAAATTAATTACGTGCATGAATGTTGGTACAAACACTGTCAAAATAAGTGTAAAAACACCCTTGATAAAGTAAAAAGTGTAACGGTGGCAGTGTCCTGCCTCTGAGCTGTAAGAGACCATTCATACTCATAATTGTTGGGCTGTTTCGTGAAACTAAGATGTTATCAGACACCAAAGCCACAGAGATGACAATCTGGACCTGCCCGAGCAGGTGGTCCATCAATAACCTAATGAGAAGACCCACTAACAATCAGCAAGAGTGCAGCAGAGGAAGATGGAGTCCTCACAAAGATTAAGCTTTACTGAACCTTTGCTCAGGTCAAATAAAACACTGGCTTCTAATCCATTATAAAGATGTTTATACTCTCTTTTTGTGTGGCTGTAACACTAATAATGCTCACCGTTAACAAACACATTATTTGTGTAAAATTCTTGACTTTGGCTTAAATCTAAAATTAAGAAAATGATGCCCATGAAAAGGACATTTAATTTATTATCCAAAATTGGACATGTGCCGTAAGAACAAGCGCGTCTTTGTATTATGAGGCTATGTCATGATGCTAAATTTACCCTTTCAAAAAACAAACAGGAAATGAAATGCAGAATGATATCCTGTTTTGGCTTTTTTAAATAAAAAATATTGACGAGTTTATGCGGACGTATGTGAATTTTGGTCCAATCGTAGACACAAACGTTGAAGATTCAAAATGTATGTGTGTCTCCTTCTAATGCTAATGCTAGCTAGCTAATTCTCATCTGATTCTTATGTCCCTCGCAGAGACCATCACCATCACTCCAGCAGACTCCCGCTGGGTGGGGGCCTGGTGGCTGGGCTACCTCATCGCTGGGGTCATCACCCTGTTTGCTGCTATTCCCTTTTGGTTCCTGCCTCGCTCTATACCGAACGCCTCTGCACCGAGCGCAGGAACTCCTTGCGCAAAAGAACCTTCACTGAAGCACAAGTATTCAGCAGACGAAAACACAAGTTTCATAGAGATGGCCAAAGGTGGGTGCGAAACGTTGAGGGCTGATGTTCACGTCGTATTGTTTTTCAAACCGACAACATTTGGTCAGGCCAAGCAAGATTGGAGTATCTGGAATATTATCGATCCCTTTGTCTGTTTTTGCTAATTCACTTAAGATTTTTGGTTGTTTTAACGACTCCTTGTAAGACATCGTGAAGGTTGATATGAATTCTTTCTCTTTATAGACTTCATTCCGACCTTGAAGACCTTGCTCGGACACCCGGTGTATCTCATCTACTTGAGCGTGACAATCATTCAGCTGAACTCGCTCATCGGTATGGTGACCTACAAGCCCAAGTACATCGAGCAGCACTTCAGGCAGTCGGCGTCAAAGGCAAACTTTCTGATGGGTATGAAACCTGGATCTTGTCCAGCCTGCTGATGAGCTCGAGATTTACTAAATTACTCTGGTTAACCTTTGTGATAGCTCAGGGTCAAGGTGACCTAAAAGGCCCAGAAACAAATGTGCTTGTAATCTCCCTTGTGTTGTCCCTAGGTCAAGGTGCACGACCTCTCTGGCTTCTATAAAAACATATACAGTGGTGGACTGCATCAGAGACAACACAAGGGATACCAAAAACACATACGTTTTGGGGCCTTCGGGTCACCTTGACCCTAGGATAACAAAAGGGTTAATAGAGTAGTAAACTTTACCAAAAAACAACCTTGATGTGTCAGAAATCACAGGCTAATGTTACTTTAGAGAAAACCCAGCCTTGATTTAAGATAACACACATTTCAGACAACAATAATCAAAAATAAATCTATATAGATACAATAAGTGTATAGGGTACGGAAATTCTATGGGCTGCAAGACGCTACGTGATGACATCACATCCTGCAGTTGCGAAAGGATTTTATTAAGCGTTTAATGATCGCATGAAGTTTTCAAATGATGATGAATGAATTGCTATGAAAAATATATATACATTTTCTGAGGTGCATACTTGTCTACAAGGAATTATGTGCGATGATTAATAAAAAGCAAAAGCCCACACAGCCAATCATTAAAGGGCAACTAATATATAAAACCCAACTCCACTGACTCCCTTACACGTCAAATGTTGAATTCTTCTTCTCCAAGATGCACTAAGTCTATTACGTTATTACTTTATAAAGTTCTCCGCCATCTGAAATTTCAGCAAACAAGAGGTTACGAGAGCGGAGTCCATTATGATGTAATGATGGCTTCACTCCTGATCCAGCCAGCTGTAATCATTCACTTTGTTTATACAACGAGTCCCTTGGAGATGGAGACTTCTGGGATTAATGACGTGCGGTGATAAACTTCTATGCTTGACCAATCAAAGCAGAGTGTGTGTGGTTATGTTAAACAAGATTTCATCTCCAGAAAAAAATAGAAGTGTTTTTATTGGGCAGGGAAAAGATAAAATAGTAGAACAGTCAGCTAACAAATATATAAGCAGAGTTGTGTAAAAGTCTTAATAGATCACTCTTCGTTCCTCAGGTACAGGCTGTGATTACGAAAAGTCCTTTCTATTTTTATCTTCTCACATTTGGAAATGCTACAGGGTTGAAGAATATCCAGGATTAGAACATTATAAACCAATAAAACCTTGCTTATAAAATCCACAGGAAGGCAATGCTAAGACTTTAAAATCTGTGTCATAATGTCCGTCTTTCCAGTCTCTGTTGACAAGCAGAGTACTAGAGAAGGTGAAGATGGTAAATGTTCTCCCTGTGGCACCAAAGAAGACGTTCAAGAGGTGATAAAAGCGTTGATAAGTGTCTACGCATTGGCTCGAGAGAGAGAGAAAAAATACCCTGCAGCATTGAGAAAACGTGTGACCTTCCCTGCATAAGAGATTAATGGGATTCTAGCAAAAGATGAAAGTATCTACATACATGTGGCTGCTGCCAGAGAAAGACCCGGCCGCATGGGCCACAGATGAAAGAGAATCTAATATCAGGATTAAGATTAAAGGACGGATATCTAACTGTGATGTCGGCTGAGATTATTGGTCAGTGGATTCAAGTTGTACTGGGTAGGAACGTTGGTCTGATATGTTTTAAGACGTTTGATTCCTATTCTCTCTTTTCCAGGTGTTATCAACATCCCAGCTGTAGCGCTGGGCATGTTTTCGGGGGGTCTGCTGATGAAACGACTGAAGCTGAACATCATGGGTGCGGCGAGGTTCGCTTTCGGGACGTCCCTCATCGGTTATGTCCTCTCGCTGATGTTCTTCGCCCTGAGCTGTGAAAATGCAAAGGTGGCAGGAGTTACGCTGTCATATGACAGGTGAGAAAACCAATAAAACATTTATAAAAAGAAGAGATTTGAGTAGTAAAAAGTTTAAAAAAACATTTCAACGCCAAGCAAGTCATGCATAGTTGAAAATGTTTTGTTAAAATCCTAAATCTTGAAAAAAAAAGGTTTATCGGATCAATGTCAATTGGGGTTGGGGGTCTTAATCTCTCAACCCCTCAGGATTATATTTTGTGGGCTGCAACCCAGTAGCATATCATGGTGTGGGTGGTGCAGAAGTAACCCCTGTAGCAGGCAGTACCACTCGGACCAGTATCAGCTGACTGAGTCACATGATGTTAAAAAACACAATCAAAGGGAACTAAACCAAACAAATAAAAATAAAAAATGGCACTTTTGCTTACAGTGCAACACAAACAAAATACATGAACCAAATACCAAAAAAAATAGAAATAGGCATAAAAGGCAGCACCCAGAAAGTGAAGCATTTTTAGCCTTTTAGACCTGCATTGCATGCTGGGAAGCTCAGTTTTCAAGAAATAATTTCATTAAATTAAACTATGTGGAGCTTAATTCTTTATAAAATGACATTAACTAAAACTTGATCAATTCAAATTCCCACAAAAGTCTCACATATGATGAACAGGCTGTTCTCATTCAGTCAAACCCAATTATTTACTGAAATACAGGATTTCTGGAAAGACAAAACCATCTTTCCCTCTTCTTTCTTTCAATCTGGTGGTTGTTGCTGTCTTGGTTTGATGTTCCAGTTAAAGTACCTGTTGATGTATCTATATGTTTGGATTAAAGAATCACGTTTTTTCTTTTTTGGTTTGTTTTTTCGTGACAGTATTGAGGACATTTCTCACGACACACATTCGGTGTTGAGTGGCTGCAACAAAGGCTGCTCCTGTTTGTCCAACAGCTGGGACCCGGTGTGTGGAGAGAACGGGATCATGTATGTTTCTCCCTGCCTGGCTGGCTGCTCCTCGTCGGCTGGATCAGGGAAAAACCAGGTAAGGTTTCATCCGTCTACTACCATGAATCTTCGTAAGATTGTGATTCTCTGCTTGTTCTACCACTGTGTTAGTTGGTACTTCAACTTCCAACAACCTCCTAGTGACCTTCTGTGACACATATCTGGGCTTCTTTTCTTCAGACCCTAATATTGTCATGCTGTCAGGAGGTGGACTAAATGATGAACCATGTTCAAAGCAAAGGCAACTTTCAAGTGACTATTTTGGATGTTATGGAATTGAAGGATCATCAGCGATCAAACTCATTCAGGACCTTAAGAGTTTTCCATTGGTAAAGAAAGTTTAGAGATGCTTTCTACAGTATGTGAAGTATTACAATCTCTCTAAACCAGCCATGTTTAGTATTCCCATACAACTTTCACAAACCAGGATTCTAGTCGGTTAAAGTTCACCCAAAATTCTAATTTCACCTCTGACTCTTATGTCGACAAAGGGTTGTGATTACTTTCAGAGTAATCTGTTCCTTTTTAGAGTTAAAGTAAAAACATGTATGTTCATTTTAATGTAGAAATATTTCTCAGGGTATCTTCAGCTTCATCTTCATCTTCGTCCAAAAGACACACTTAAAAACATACAAGACATACGTCTGTAATGTCTGTCTTGTATTGAAGTTTCGACACCAGGAATAAGAGAAAAAACACTTAAATAATTCTGTATATTAGTTTGTTTGAAACAGAAGTTAAACCGTCTGTCAGCTCCAGCTACAAGTTTGTCCTAATTTAAACACATTGTATGTGTCAGCGTCACATGCGCAAGGTTTAGGCTGCTAGCCTATTAGCATCTGTTAAAAATAAACTTAAAATATAGACTAATTTAAGTTTTTTCCACAACAATTTCTCATGTCGTGGCTTCAATACAAGATGGATCTTACGGACGAGCTGTACAGAGGTATTTGGATGTTTTGGTCTTATCTATTTGGACAAAGATGAAGACGAAGACAACAAGCTCGGAACCTAAATTAAAATAAACAAACATTTCCACCTATAACTCTAAAATCATCAGATCATTCTGAAAATACCCATTAGATGACATGAGGGTGAGTAGAAAACATGTGAAATTTGGGTGCAATAACTCTTAGGTAGGTAGAAAAGGTGATTAACCATTTTCTTCTCGTCCCCATTTTGGTAGGAGTGCGTCTTCTATTCATTTTGTTTTTAATTCACTGGACTTAGAAATTAACATCTATATTCACTGGTCAATCATGGCCTGTGACATCATGGCCCTGCTCAGTAAAAAGCGCCATCAGTCTCCCTGTTGGTCTCAGACAAAAGACCATAATCAGCCAAGTTAAAAAACACTCCATTAACTCTTGGACTTGGACAAAGTGCAACCAAGGGTTCCATTGCGGCCGGTTGACTGTATTCATGTGGCCCTCATAAATCTGGGTAAAACAGATCATGTAGAAAATGTTATAATCTTCATTATTCGTCTGTATTGCTATTTGGCAAAACAATTTACTATGTTATTATTATTATCTTATATTATTATATTTTGTCATTTATAAAATAAATGGCTTAAAATAAATGAATGAATATAATCTTTTATATTTAATGAGCATTTATTAACCCCCCATAAAAGTAGAAAAATCAAAAAATTTAGTTAAAAATATTTGTAAAAAACTAAACAAAACAATCTTATATGTCTACATGTTTAATATGTTTGAGCTTAAAGGCAACATTTCTCAAAATTGAACTTTTTCCCCCACAAAATAAGCCCGATATGAAACAATTAAATTTCAAAAATTGGTCATTAAATTTCCTCAGGGGCCACATTTTATACAGAGACTTTTGTAAGGGGCCATCAAGCAAAAATAGGAGCGAAAAGTCTAAATATAATGGGATCCCTCTAAAAAAAAAAAAAAGATTTAATATTTATTTCTTATTCTGATACAAAAGCCCTTTATTAATTATTAATTATTTTTATTATTTAATTACACACAAAAAACAACCTGGTCTAGAGACCATAGACAGTGTCACTGCATGTGTCAATGTCCCTCCAGGTCTTCTCCAACTGTAGCTGTGTGGGTCCCAGTGGCAACTTCACAGCCAGGGCTGGTCAATGCAACGACAAGGACGACTGTGACAGAATGTTTCCCTACTTTCTGGCTCTCTCCGTCATCACTTCCTTCATCATCTCTCTTGGAGGAACGCCCGGCTACATGCTCCTCATCAGGTCGGACTACTTTTTTTTTTTCCCCATTGCATTGCTTCGACTGGGCCAACTTGAATTCTAATAAGCTGCTGCAGAGAACATACTGTACGTGCTCTAGTAGCCCCGTGAAAGACGAGTAAAAAGACTTTGATGACGATGATGTTCGACATACTGACAGACGTTAATGACATATGTAACACACACATAGCACCATCTTCCAGAGAAACTTTTATTCTTGCCTTTGAATCACCGCATTTTATAAGAGGACACTGTCTGAGATGGAGGAGGCTTAAAAATGAGACTAGCCTGTTTAAACAGTCACAAGTTCAACATGATACACATCTAAGAGAGAGGATCTCCTAAAGCTCCGTCAGCTGATCTCTCTGGAATGTTCCTGACTCTTTACGTGTCCCTTCAAAGTCTTCCTCGAGTCAATCCTTGACAACTAAAACAACCAGTGTTGCATTAAAAGGAGACATTTCCCCACAATTGCAAGTTATAAAACAATTACATCATTGTGTTGGTTATATTACTCTGATGACATTCTCATTGTATATTAAGCTTTTATCAACTCTTGTTTTAAATATACAACTAATGATGGATTGATGAGGTTTCGTGACACATCGTCATCATCTTCAGAGCTAAGAAGACGGCGCTCCAAGTTTTAAAAATCCAATAATTATAGAGCAGAGAGTTCCATTATCTTGAAGATGAGGACACCGTTTCATGAAAACTGAACTTCTGTTTCATGAGGACGCATCAGCTACTTTATTTTATCTATTTTCCTGAACCATGGTTAGCCATTTCGTGAACCACCGCCGGCCGTTTCGTGAACCACCGTCGGCCGTTTCGTGAACCACCGTCGGACGTTTCGTGAACCACCGTCGGTTGTTTATTGACCACCGTCGGCCGTTTCGTGAAACATCGTCGGCTGTTTCGTGAAACATCGTCGGCTGTTTCGTGGAACATCTTCAGCCGGTTCGTGAAACATCGCCTGCCGTTTCGTGAAACATCGTCGGCCGTTTCCTGAACTGTCGTTGGCTTTCGTGAACTATAGTTAGCCGTTTCGTGAACTATCGTTGGCTTTCGTGAACTATCGTTGGCTTTCGTGAACTATCGTTGGCTTTCGTGAACTATCGTTGGCTTTCGTGAACTATAGTTAGCCGTTTCGTGAACTATCGTTGGCTTTCGTGAACTATCGTTGGCTTTCGTGAACTATAGTTAGCCGCTTGCGTGAACCATCTTCAGCTGTTTCGTGAACTATCGTTGGCCGTTCCGTAAAACATCGTCAGCCGTTTCGTGAACTATCGTTGGCTTTCGTGAACTATAGTTAAGGTAAGGTAAAACTTTATTGAGTTTAGTTAGCCATTTCGTGAACCATCTTCGGCCGTTTCGTGAACCACCGTCGGCCGTTTCGTGAACCACCGTCGGCCGTTTCGTGAACCACCGTTGGACGTTTCGTGAACCACCGTCGGCTGTTTATTGACCACCGTCGGCCGTTTCGTGAAACATCGTCGGCTGTTTCGTGAAACATCTTCAGCCGTTTCGTGGAACATCTTCAGCCGTTTCGTGAAACATCGCCTGCCGTTTCGTGAAACATCGTCGGCCGTTTCCTGAACTGTCGTTGGCTTTCGTGAACTATAGTTAGCCGTTTCGTGAACTATCGTTGGCTTTCGTGAACTATTGTTGGCTTTCGTGAACTATAGTTAGCCGCTTGCGTGAACCATCTTCAGCTGTTTCGTGAACTATCGTCGGCCGTTCCGTAAAACATCGTCAGCCGTTTCGTGAACTATCGTTGGCTTTCGTGAACTATAGTTAAGGTAAGGTAAAACTTTATTGAGTTTAGTTAGCCATTTCGTGAACCATCTTCGGCCGTTTCGTGAACCACCGTCGGCTGTTTCGTGAACCACCGTTGGACGTTTCGTGAACCACCGTCGGCCGTTTCTTGACCACCGTCGGCCGTTTCTTGACCACCGTCTGCCGATTCGTGAAACATCGTCGGCCATTTCGTGAACCATCGTCGGCTGTTTCGTGAAACATCGCCGGCCGTTCCATGAAGCATCGTCGGTTGTTCCGTGAAACATCGTCGGCTGTTTCGTGAAACATCGCCGGCCGTTCCATGAAGCATCGTCGGTTGTTCCGTGAAACAACGTCGGCCGTTTCGTGAAACATCGCCTGCCGTTTCGTGAAACATCGTCGGCCGTTTCCTGAACTATCGTTGGCTTTCGTGAACTAAAGTTAGCCGTTTCGTGAACTATCGTTGGCTTTCGTGAACTATCGTTGGCTTTCGTGAACTATAGTTAGCCGTTTGCGTGAACCATTTTCAGCTGTTTCGTGAACTATCGTCGGCCGTTCCGTAAAACATCGTCAGCCGTTTCGTGAACTATCGTTGGCTTTCGTGAACTATAGTTAAGGTAAGGTAAAACTTTATTGAGTTTAGTTAGCCGTTTGTGAACCTTTGTCAGCCGTTTCGTGAAACATCGTCGGCCATTTCATGAAACATCGCCTGCCGTTTCGCGTAACATCGTCTGCCGATTCGTGAACCCTTGTCAGCCGTTTCGTGAACTATCGTCGGCCGTTCCGTGAAACATTGTCAGCCGTTTTGTGAAAGACCATCAGCTGTTTCATGGGAGATCATCAGCCATTTCGTAAAACCTCAACAGTGGTTACGTGAAACATCGTCAGCCAATTTGTGAGACATTGTCAGCTGTTTCATGAAATATTGTGAGCTGTGCTGTGAATTATCAATTGCTATAAATCATGATTTTAAGGCAAACTAAAAAACAAGTCAATGCTGAATACACTTATATGCACAACATAAAATATGAAGCAGGAAGACGTATAAATATGTTGCTGTCTTTCATGTAGATGCATCAAACCACAGCTGAAGTCTTTTGCTTTGGGGTTCCACGCACTCGCGACCCGAACTCTTGGTAAGTCTATACGTTTATTCAAAAAATGTTTCACGCCAGGCAGTTGTAATCTGTTGAATATGAAACTTATATATGGATGTATAAGTGTCTGCATGTGCTGTTCTGCAGCTGGGATTCCAGCCCCCATATATTTTGGAGCCATTATCGACACCACATGTCTGAAGTGGGGCCAGAAGAGATGTGGAGGTTTGGGAGCGTGTCGGATTTACAACACCACCGCATACAGGTCGGAATTCTAACCTATATATATACGCTTTGTAACATAGTTCCTTTATGGTTTATATTTCAATAAAGTGTGCATGAAATAAAATAATTCCATTTTGAAATGTACAGTTAAATATTCACAGCGTTTGTTTTTTGTGTGGCAATTTAACTTCTGGCCATTAGGTGGCAGCAATCATTACATCCTCAGCACCTAAAGGAAAAATAAAATATAGACACACATGTATACAATACTATTGATATTCAACAGTATTTTTATATATATATATATATATATATATATATATATATAATTTTGTTGATAGTTCTTTGGTGGATTATTTTTCAATAAAGTGTCCATAAAATAAATGTAAAAGTAACACACATATATTTACGGTGTTTGTTCATTTTTGTGTGGCGGATTCACTTCTGGCCACTAGGTGGCAGCAGTCATTACATCCTCAGCAGCTAGAGGAATAATAAAATCCCACGAGATCTCGGAGACAGAGGACGAGAGGATACAGAGTCTCCAGCAGATTTTAAAGCTGATGTTTGGACATATTTCGGTTTCAAAACAAATGAAAGCAGTTACGACTGCGTCAAGAGTCATGTGGTCTGTAAATTCTGCAACACAACAAGTACAAGTACTCGATAATACATATCAATACAATACAAATAAATATCAGCAGATTCTTGCACATCTGTAATTTCAACGGGAGAAAAAAAACGTTTTTTAAAGCTGATTTTCAAAGAAAACATTGTGATTTAAATGATCCTTACACCCCTGAGATAACCAAGATGGATAATCAGACCTAAGGTTCTGACCAGTGCTTCGTCTCGTTCCTCAGGATAGCGTACCTGGGTCTGACGCTGAGCCTCCGCACCGTGTCCTTCGTCATCTGCATCCCTGGATTCGTCCTGCTGAGCCGGCAGCTGAGAGAGGAGGAACGTAACGCTCGCCACGGAGCGCTGGCCAACGGTGGCACGGAGCTAGAAGCCCTTCGGAAGGAAGAGTTTGTCATCTCAAACTTTGACCCTCTACAGACGACGGACAAAGACAGGGAGACGAGACTGTAACAAACACGCGAACAAATATGCTAACAACAAAAAAAACAACAACAAAACATGCAGATTTGCAGGGAATCACGTTTGTATCTGATAATCTCACTTTGAAGAATAGTTTCTATATTTTTACTACTTCACCTGTGGAGGCGTTGACATGAATTTGATAGAGCTGAATGTACATGCTGTTATTTTTCTTCACTGAGATAAGAATATTTTTGAATATCGAGTGTAAACTTTGTACAGACTACTGCAGAAACACTCAACACACCAGCACATAATTAGCTGCCTTTTTTTGTCATATTTTTTGTCACTTTATTCTTTTTCTTTTTAGGAATCACTGACCTTAAACTTTTTTTAAAAAAAGTGGCCTTAACATTTAGATTGATTTACAGTGCACAGAAGCTGTGTGATTTCACACAAAGTTGCTATGATGTTTAAGCTACAGATTTAAAAATAATAATTTTGTATTTTATTAGTTACTGTCAGTGAATGAAGCTAATATCATGTTGATTCATTAAAAAAAAGTATGATCCTATACATTTACAGACGTATAATAAGTGATAGAGTATAGAGGGCAGACCTCTGCCAAGCAGCTCGCTTTCACCCAATAGACATTTTAGTAATATTATCCACCGCTTAATCTACATTTTCCTGAGAATTATAGTTAAATTTGCAAATTGCATAACTTTCATTACCTTCCTTTGTAGAGGTAAAAAAAAGACGAAATTATGTCTTGGCAAGGTCAGGTACATCAGGCGCACGGCTATGCTAGCAATTGTGCAATATCAGAAAAACATCGGGAAAATACAAGGTAAACTATTTAAAAAGCACTTGTTTAAAGATCGCTTAAAGTATAAAAAGGACCGATAGGATCCTTATTTGCACATGAATGTCAATTTAAATAATAATTTAAGATTCAAGTTAATTTGCGTGACAGTGCACTGAAATCAATCTCACTTTTTTATCTCTGAACCCGGGTTGTTCTACACTTTGTATTTTTTGATGTAAAATGTGTGATCATTATTCTGCTTTAAAGCCCAAACTGGGACGTGGTGCACGAACCTCCTGTCGCTGCATAGGAGGGGGGACACTCTGGACAGCTCGTCTGTCCATCACAGAGCACGTAATGTTATCAACGACTTCGATTACCTCGACATTTTTGGCCACACGAGCCGCCGAAAGTTCCTCGTGCTGCGACACCAGCAGCACCAACCACTTCAACACTGTGCCGACTACTGTTGCAATAACAACTAATGTGAGACATGAGACGACAGTAGCATGTTGTTAGCATGTAATGTGTGTCTGTTTGAGACACGCTAAAAAATTGCCTTTTTATGTTCAGACAGAACTTCAAATTGATTGTTCCATCAACGGGATCGATCTCATGCACAGAAAGGAGGAAGAAAAACGTGTTGAATGTTCAGAGGTTGACCAGAATTTGCCTTTAGTTCTACAAACACTAACTGTTGCGACTGCTTTAATAGTTGTAGTGCACTACGGGACTTTAAGTCCGAGTTGTGGGAAATGCTTTTCACTAGAAGGTTATTATTAAAAGACATTATCAAATCATTTCGCTTTGGCTCAAAACTGAATTACTGTGCCTTACACGAGGCCTTAGTAGAAAGTTGGTTCAGTTAAGAAACGTGTATCTGTAGCAAAAATAATGCTTTGTCGCAACATGACGGGCCAGTTTATGTAAACGTTAAAAAAAAAAGAAGTGGCCTTCTGACCATGTTGATATTGGAAACATTTCCTGACAATCATTATTTCTCTTTATAAATGTGAACATTTTTATTTCTTTTGTGAGAGACATTTGTATCATGTTTTTAAGTTTCGTTTGGATGTTAAAGTTTGAGAAAAAGACGAAGGAAGCCGCACTGGAAGAAAAAGAACCGTCAATAATTCTCTTTATGTAATGTATTTTATCGCATTTGATACATTTGACTGTAAATTGGAATGGATCTGTTTTTTTGAATGTGCTAGAAAAATAAAAATGTTAAACATTCTATCAATTTCGTCTACTGGTTCATTAAGGAGTGAAAAAAAAGCGAATTCTGGAAATTGTACATGTTTAATATATAAAAATAAACACAATAAACCCAAACGTACAAGGATATAAAGTGAATTCATTTGGTTTCATTTTGGTTCATATATAAAATATATGGTTTCCATATTAATTCTTCAGGTTTAACCCACTGCCACAGTCACAGTAAAACAAGAAGAAATAAGACTTTTTTTGTGAAGTGCAAGTGAGCAGATGTTTCTCAGACTGTTTGAGTTCAGTCCGTGTTCGTGATGAAATTAAAACAAGAGCAAAATAATAGTTAAACTACATTCTATGCAGTGACAAACCTTCACGCCATGTGCACACACGTGGAACAACAATAATCCTAATCCGCTTTTTTGTTTCCATCGTCGTGAAGATTCTGTGAAGAGATATTCAGAATTAAACATTTTCAAAATTTACTAAATGAAACAAGTGAATTTGTGATTAAACACCAGATTTAACAGAGGATTATAAAGTCGGAAATTCACCTGCAAAGCCTGATGTTCCTCGAGCAGCCTGTCGTACTCTCTGGAAAGTCCGTCCATCTGCTTCTTCATCATTTCTCGCTCTGACTCGGACGTCTTCAGGGCTGACGGGGCGACAGATTTTGAACTAAAAGACGACTGGCAACTGGTATATAAAAAAATTTAAAAAATCAAGTAACACACAAACCTTCTACTGATTTCCTGAGCTCCTCTTGAAGTTTCTCCGCTTCTCCTCGGAGCAGCTCGATGCCTTCAGCTGTTGCCTTGTCACCCTTTCCTTCCATCAGAGTCTGAGAAGAACGGAAGTAGGTTCAGTGTACTCGTTCTCCCACCAGGTGGCACTCTCTGCTCTATAGCATATGACTTGTAACTTTATTCTTAAACACACACGTGGTAAAGGTGCAGCCCAGGGGCCACCTGTGGCCCTTTGACTGTATTTATGTCGCCCTAATGAAGTCTTTTGGGCGACATACAGTACATGCAGTCCTAATAATGATAGAATCTAACACATTTATTTTGCATTTATAGCCGACTCCTTTAAGAAACATCTTAAGACGTTTCTATTTGTTCAGGCTTTTCCTTGATTTTCTCGAACTCCTGTGTTGTTCTCAGTATTATCTTGATCTTTAAAGTATATACTTTTTTGAGTATTGTTTTGATTGTTTAAGCGCTTTGTGACCCTGGTCTGGAAAAGCGCTATATAAATAAATATTACTTACTTACTTATTCATTACTCGTTTCTAAATTTGATTTTGAAGGTTTTTGTTTTAAGAGTTTTGACTTCCGCTTTTGTAAGTAAGTAAGTAAGTAATATTTATTTATATAGCGCTTTTCGAGACCAGGGTCACAAAGCGCTTTAACAATCAAAACAATACTCAAAACAGTACATACTTCAAAGATCAAGACAACACCGAGAACTGAATTATATATATTTAAAGAAATTAAAGTTGTATAAAACACAATACGATTATAATTTCAGCATATTTAGCTTGATTTTATACTACTTTATTTTTTGCTTGATGGCATCTTGCAACAGTCGCCCCTGAGGACATGTAATTGCCCAACATTTATTAAAAAAAAGTCTTATATCTTTGGAAATTAACAGTCGGAGTAATGACATGAAGTGACAGCTCTGATAGAAACAGTCCACTCAATATACTAAACGTAATTAATGCATGTTTGAATTTGTTTTTAGAAGTCTTTATCCCTTTTATTTTAACAAACGCCTAATACTTTTTCTTGGACAGAGGCTTGTGAAATCACTATGTAAGCCCAGCAGGGGGCAGTATAACACAAAGCGATTTCAATCTGTCATTCGATCTAAATGTATTTTCTCGTCTCGTCATCACAAACCTTTTTCAGCAGCTCGTTATCCTCCTTGTACTTATTGGCAGCGACGTTCGCTTTGTCAGCCTGATCCTGAAGCGCCGTGGTCGTGGTGGACGCCGACGCCAGCTGATTGATCAAGGTGACCACTCGCTTCACGACCCTGAAACGGGAACACATCATTGGCGAGACCGCTGGAGAGAAGATCGAGTGTGTGTGTGTGTGTGTGTGTGTGTGTGTGTGTGTGTGTGTGTGTGTGTGTGTGTTGTGCTGACTCACAGCCAGAGGAAAACAGCGAATCCAGAGATGTAAAGGTTCCGCTGAGCTCGGAAAAGCTTCATGTGCAAGTGGTCGTGCATGTTGGGCAACAGCTTGGCGTTGGAACCGACATCCTTGGACGAGTATTTCCTCACCTCTCGGACTGCGTCTAAAACACACGACAACGGTTCAGATTCGAAAGGTTGTGAAGGCGGAGAAACACTTGTTTCACCTACCGAGGAAGAGAACGATGAGGATGATGATGATGGCGAGGAAGGCTTTGTTCCAGAACTTTGCCAGGTTGCTCCAAATCCGAAATCCAAAGATCTTCTGCCATCTGGTATCAAGAGAGATGTTGAATATTTACTCTCAGTCAGTAACTTCTTAAAGAAATAAACATTCCATTTAAACTATTTTGCTAAGAGATGAATTCAATCTTTTATATATATTTACTAGGTTTTGTAAACTCACCTCTTAGCAGATACAAATGGTATACAAAGAATGAGAAGAACTGCAATCTCCATGTAGAGGAAGATCGCCACTACTGTCCATTGAAGACCCATTTTATTCACTTTGTTTCCTCAAATCTGCAAAAAAAAACAACAGTTTTTTTAATGTTCTTAATGGATATTTTCACTTTACTAATACAAACATGGAACATAGGCAGGTTTATTGGCATCGATACTGTAGTAATAAGGATACATTTTTTGTATTGCTCAAGTACTTGAGTTACAGAATTTAAAGACCAAATGACTCTCAATGAAGTCGCAACTCCTTTAATTTACTCTGAAAACAAAATATGTCCAAACATCAGCTTTTTAAAGCTGCTGGAGACGACTGTATCCTCTCGTCCTCAGTCATTAGCTGCGGAGGATGCAATTATACCGGCTGGAAGTGTTATCGCGACACAAAAATGAACAAACACAACGAATATTTACATGTTATAATGGTATAATAAATAATATTGAATTGTTTTATTTTATGCAAACTTTATTGAAATACAAACCATATAAAAAACTATGAACCAAAAAGATTTGGTACTGTTAAATATTGATACAGCGTTGTGGAAATGTTTATTTTTTTTTAATATAAAAATGTATTTCCACTCTTTAGAAGTACATTTTTCAAGCAGTCTGTTGACCTTATGGAAAAAAAAAAGTTTGTTAAGCTTGTAGCTGTCAATCAAATAGATTCTCATCCATATGATCTGTCGGTCAAGAGATCAATTCTTTCTTCTAGTTGAAAAACAGGAGTGTCCTCACCATGAATCAGCCTGTAGTTATTCAGTACACAATTCACACACTTTAGCACAGTGAGAGAGGGTGTGACTGTTGATTCAACTGCTTTCAAAGGTACTTTTGATTAATAATAACAATATTATGAGCTTGAAAAGAACATTTTAACAAACTGTACTTATCTAACTATGTTACTGAGTCTTCAATCACATCAACAACGATGATTCAATAATGTATAATACAATGTATACTTACTAACATAACAATAACTTTTAAGTTTAATAGAAATAAGTTTAAACGAGTGTTTATTTGAAAAGATAATGCATCAGTCGTTGGTGGGATTTCCTCGTGTTTTCTCAAATATTTCATCAGCAATATTGAAATAAATCTGTTTTAGATGAAGATTTTGTCAATAATCTTCATTATTATGATGAATAAATAATGAAATAATCAAACATGAAGCGAACACATCGTCGTCCTATAAACATAGACCACATACTGTCAAGACTTTTTAAGGATTTCAGGTGAAGCTACTGAGAACAACTTATCCTGAAACGTACCTTCTCGAGCAGAAAATCTTCTACATTGAAGTGAAAATGTGTTGAAAAAAGAAAAGTTCTTCGCTTATCCTACTTCCTGATTCAACGATGCTGGCAAGAGTTGGCCACCACCACGACTTCCACATCCTGCCTTCAAAATAAAGTTAACGTCTACTTTTTTTTATTTCACTTTCTCCAAATCACAGACTTAAATCATTTATATTTAATCGTATTACTAGTATAATTAATACGCCATTTATAAAATCTAAAAATAATTCGTTTATGTCCCTGATAATAAACGCACTTCCGGTTTACTTTTTGTTTGTTATTCCAATGCTTATTGAAAATCCAACCGTGACAAAATTCTAGTTGTTTTCAGCATTGTATATATCAGAAGGTCATACAAGCGCAATTGTAAGTATAAAAAAACAATCCCAGTTTATTTAATCAATTCTGTGAGTGTCTTATGTCCTCTCATGTAATTCCCTCAGGGGCCACAGTGGCTGTGGTGAGGGGCCATCAAGCAAAAATAAAAAAAAGTTACAAGTATAATATCAGGTTTTAAAGTCTAGCTGAACATGCTAAAAAATGTTATTTCATTGTATTTTAGACCACTTAAACCTAAAACAAAATCACTCTGACCCGCTCAAGTAGAAGAACTCACATTTCTCCGATCCTTAAAACTCTTCACTGGCTTCCAGTTTCTTTCAGGATCAACTTTAAAATTCTGGTTCTTACTTTCAGATCTATTCATGGTCAGGCTCCTCCTTACATCACTGATCTGATCCAGCCTTACACCCCAGCTCAGGCTCTGTGGATCAGAATCTACCGATGGTTCCTGAACATACTTCAGGACCAGAGGAGAGAAATCCTTCCAGGCTGTTGCTCCTAAGCTTTGGAATGATCTTCCTCTCCCTTTGTGTTTGATGACCTACTGACTCCTTCAAGAAACATCTTAAGACATTTCTATTTGTTCAGACTTTTCCTTGATTTTCTGGAACTCCTGTTGTGTTATCAGTTTTATCTTGACCTTTAAAGTATATACTTTATTGAATATTGTTTTGATTGTTTAAGCGCTTTGTGACCCTGGTCTAGAAAAGCGCTATACAAATAAAAATGACTTACTTACTTACTATATTCATATTCAGAGCCCAGTAATGATAGAAATGAATACAAAAATAAAATGGTTATTTTCTACATGAACTTTGACCTCATGGGGGCCACATGAATACAGTCAAAGGGCCTCACTTTAACCAGGTCTGAAATAGAGTGATGTTCTAAAGCTACAGTGCAAATTCTATTGAAGATGTTTTGAGGTGAAACATTAATCATATTATTTAAAAAATAACTTTATTAACATAGCAAAGTAAATAACCACAATAAAATCACATGGAACGTGGCACAGTTAAGACATCAGCAATTCATAATCTGTTATTTGGTTAAAAAAAACATTAAAATTTCAATCCAGACTTCATCAGACTTCTTTTTCAAGGCCTCGATGACCTTCTACTGGTTCACACGCCGATCCATAGGTTGTCTCCAGGTAGTCAATGACCGCCGAGACGCTGGAGAGAGAATTGAAGACCTTCTTCTCGGGCTGTGAGCTGACCCGCTCCAGCATGTACATGAGGTGGTTGTGGAAGCATGTGAACGGCGTTCCGTGCTCCAGAGCTATATCCACCCAGTCCCACACACACTCCAGAGGGGTCTCTTCGTGGCCTGCGAACATCGCGGGGTTGGCGAGCAGACCTCGAGCAGCCATCACACCTGGAGTACAAACACATCATGATTGACAACTTTGTGATGATGAAAAGTTCTCAAGGTTAAAGCATTTCCTTTGGACAATTAAGTCAAACTTTTGACCCCAATTGATTGTTGAATTAAGAATTTTAATTGCAGTTTATAAGATATAAAATGAAAGTACATTCTTAGGTGTGGTAAACTTAAATGCTTTTTCAATGAAATAAGAACTTTTATTATTTACAAATTTGATAGTTTCGTAGCAATAAAGTACTTTTCAATGTAGCCAAAAACCTTAAAAAAAACACAATGAACCATGTTACCTAAATACTAAAGTGTTTTTTTTTTTTACTGTATTTTTAATGATTAATGTATTTTTGTTGTTGTTTCAGGGTTCTTACAACTTAAGGCAAGTTAAATCCAAAACTGGTTAAGAGTTCTTTCGATACCATTTTAAATTAAATTAAAAACCAAGTTGACAAAAACAAAAACAAAAAAAACCCAATTAATTATTGATGAAAGTATGATTTAAAAATAATTTCACGAAATACACATTATCTGCCATTGCTTTCAGCTAATGAGAACATTTCTAAATATTTTTTAGAATATATTTTTACAAATATATTGAGATCGGAAATTAACATAAAAGCTTACTCATCATTTTAATATTTTCAGTAATTAAAAAAATGTGATTAAGACATTTTAATGCCAATTAAGGCCTTATTATTATTTTTTTTTTTCATGAACCTAAAGACTATTAAGACGTTTTAAACCAGTGTTATTTCTGGGTCAAGTTGACCCGGATGCCCAAAAACAAATGTGTTTGTGGTATCCCTTGTGTTGTCTCTGGGTCAATGACCTCCACCGCTGCATATGTATTTTTGGTATTTTTTTCTGGACTTCAGCTCCCCCTGAGATAAGACAAGGGTTAAGAAACAAAGCAATCCTGTTTTAAATAATGAATCTCCAACATTTAAATCTGGTTTATACAAAACCAACAACTCCGTAATACTTTTGCAAAGAGAAACTTACCATCGACACCGGTCAGCTGGTGGATGGACTCCACATCTCTGAGGTACTTGATGTCACCATTTGCAATGACAGGTATGGACACGCTGTCTTTAATGGTTTTGATGGCGTCGTAGTGAACGGGTTGGTGGCGCTCGTCTGCTGTGCGCCCGTGAACCGTGATCCACGAAACACCCGCAGACTCCACCTTTTGGCACAAGTCAACCGTCTGCCTTAGATCCTTGTGAATTCTGCACGAGAATAGATTTTAAAAATACATTTAAATTGACTAAAAATCCATTTTACTACCTGATTTTGATGGAAGCTGTGTAGTTTGGATTGTCCACCTGGTTTCGTACAAGTCGGACCATGTCACGAACCAGTTCAGGCTTCTTTATAAGACACGCTCCGTAGCCTTCTGACATGGCCCATCTGTAGCATGAACAAAACCACAGTCACTCCATCATAAAACCATATGGACGCCATAAATCTTGCGGATTCATCTTATCTGACTGCATTAGTAAATAGAACCCTTTCAAACCTGACGACAAGGTGACATTAAGAACAAGTCCTTACCTTTGTGGACAGCCACAGTTTAAGTCTACGCCAGTTGAAAAAGGTGCGACCAGACAAGCAGCATCAGCAAGAGTCTGAGCGTCACCGGCAGCAAATTGCACGATGAGTGGAGTGTCACCTGGAACGATAGACTCAATTTTAATAAATACATGTGACGGAAAAAACTAAATTTAAAGATGGATCGAACTGTACTTGAACAGCACTGTAATGAATTATTTTCAAATATATATGAAAAAAAAAATAGATATACATTTTGGCTTACCAATTACGGTTAAAATTTCAATAAAGTGAGTATGAAGTAAATTATTCAAGTTTTTCATTTTCAATTCACATGCAAATATACACAGCCCTTGTTCAATTTTTTGCTGCAATTAAACTTCTGGTCGCTAGTAGCAGCACTCATTAAGTCCTCTGACGCTAAAATAGCAATGAAATCCTGCGGTTTCCCAGCAAGGACTGAGGACGAGAGGATACAGTCTACTCCAGCAGCTTTTAAAGCTGATGTTTGGACCTAGTTTGGTTTCAAAACAAACAAAAGCAGTTATTATATCATAAAGAGTCATGAGGTCTGTACCTGGATTGTGCTTAAAATCACATGTGATCACATATAATATGAAGTAGAACAATCACTGCCAATATGAAGTAATTTACTCTTTTCCTAAACAAGTAAAGGACTGCGATCAAGCAAGCCATCATCCTGCCGCAACTCAAAAAAGCTTTAGTAAAGGTGTTATGGAAGGATCCACAAAGGCATTACATAATTAAAGTGTTGAAATATGATGTGTTATTTACCTATACAACTTAAAAAAAAATACATTTGCATTATTGTATTTATTGTAAAAGTATCAGTAGGTTTGGATCTAAAACAGTTTTTTTTTTACATTTTTGGTTGAGAAATGTATTGTCCAGTTAGTTCCTGTGATAATTATTAATACATTTTGAATACTATCAATATTGCGCAATATAATTTAATTCATATAATAACACTTTAAAAGGTTACAGAAATCTGACTATATTCTCATGTTCAGAGGGTCTACTACTACATTATTCCTGTTGAAATATGGAGTTATTGACATCCAAGTACAGTGCATTGATGTCACGTTTAATATTCCACAATATATTTTTAATTTATATCACAAAAACCTAATAGTTGACAATAATGTGACTTTATGTTTATGTTCAGAAGCTCTACAACTCTTTAGTGTGGAAATATACAGTACATTTATTGGCATCCAGGTTCAGTGTATTGATTATGGTATGTGTGTTTTTGCCTCTTTCTGGATATCGACAGTGATCAATCTCCGCGTTTCACGTTTGAGAAATATCTGGCGGATCTATATTCACCGTTCAATTAGTTTACGTCACCACTATTGATTAATACGATGATGATGATGATGTAGCACACACGTCATAGTTTATGTAGAATATAGAAACTTTCAGATTGATCAAGTATACGTGACAACATTTTCTATTTTTTCACTTGACAAAACTCTCTCGCAAAACATCTTAGATGAGTAAAATATTCTTTAGGACCCCCATTATATTATAAATAGTATATTTAACTGCGAGTCTTCCAAATAGCTTTTAAATTGATAGATTCGTTCTGAAGAAAACGTTCACGTTTGTTTTGTGTGTGTATGTATATATATACGCATGTATATTTATATAAGTGTATATATATATACACTAAAGTACAAGTTGTTTAAATATACAGTATAAATATTTAAACAACCGTTTGTTGAATCTGGGCTATTAACTTGTTATTTCTATGCATATTTTTAGAGCCATTTTTTTTCTACTTGAATGTTAATTGATTGATTAAAAATGATTTACATCATTATTACCTAATGACAAAATCATTTGTTTAGTAAGCTTTCCAATGATACCAACCTTTTTAAAAATTGAGTAAATATTGAGCAAGTTATGACATTTTAAAAGTCAGGTTCAACAAAAAGGTCACAGCTAAAATATTGACACCCATTGACTTAGTATTGAGGAGGTTGAGCAGAAATTAGTGCATTTATAATAGTCCATAACTTGCTTAATATTTATCACAGGAAAATGAAACATATAGCATTGGAATCTTATTTAAAAGACCTTCTATATGTTTCATAAAAATCAATTCATATTTAAGTTAATAAATCATTTTACACACATTATTGATGGCATCAATAAAGAAGTACACAAAAGTACTCACTGTGGCTGGTGGTAAATTCTGAGTCTCTGGCTTTCTCGGATCGAACGAAGTCCGCAGCGACGATCATGGGAGTGAAGCAAACATCGCACTTGTACTTCCTCACCAGAGACCTGAAGGCCAGCCTGAGCAGAAGAACATCATGTTGAGCAGCGACACAAAAGTCCTGGACGTGAGGCTTCAACTTACTTTGAGTAACGAACCATTGGAGCACAAACCGTCAGAACCTTCCCCTTCTCGAACATCTCCATGATGCTGCTCATATATGTGGATCCGTTCAAACATACACGTGTTTACTCTTTAAATAAACGCGTGACAGAGAGAAATCCATGTTTAACACATGTTTAATGTTGCTGTTTTCATCACGCTTCTTCTCTCTCAGCGGGGTCACCACCAGAGGAGCAAGAACAGCAGCGCCCCCTCTCGCCTGGGAGTGTCACCTACAAGCCGAAATAATGAAGCATAACAACAACATAAAGCGAATTTATTAACAGCAGACTAGACTACATCTCTGGATTAAGCTGGTTTATGGTGTAAATTGGAGCAAAAATGGAAGCGGAAAAACAAACCCCGAGGTCAGAGATTGAGTTTATGATGGAGAAACAGTTTTTCTATCAAAATACCTCAGAGGCAGAAACATCATTTGTGGAGGAAGATTGTTGCTGCAGAACTAGATTAGTCAACACTGTCACTGGACAACCCAGAGCATATGGGAGGAACAACTAATTGTTGGCTTTTATATCAGAGGTGGGAAACTACATTACCTCAGGGGCCACATTATATTAAGGGACTGTCAAGCCAACATAAAGAATGAACAAAACCTTAAAATAGAGAAAGAGAAAAGAAAAATGTCACTATGCCACAGCATGTTATAACAAAGCTAAATATAATTTAAATAAAAAATAAATAAAAAAGTATATATGATATTACTTATGATTAATGATTACTCATAAACACAAAAGTAAAAATAAAAGTCCTACAACGACAACAAAAAACATGTTATGGTTTTGCTGAATAATAATAATAAATATTATTAAATATATCCACACTTTGTACTCTTAATGGCTGCATAAATACAGTGTATGCATGATGTCAAAATACTACTATAAAACTGACCATTTATGCTTCTGATGGCTAACATTTTTTATCAAAACTCTTCTTTTAAATTGTAATTGTTTAAAAACCTTTTTTCTTCTAATTTCTTCATTTTATGTTCTATTTGGTTGTAATTGGTTTCATGTAATATTTAAAAATGTTTATAAAAATAAATACACAATATAATTTATGGCATAATAGCCTCATGTAATCGTTTGTATTTTTAAATTGTAAAAACAAGTATTTCAATAAATAAACAAAACATTAAACTATATAAAAACTAATTAAGCTTATTTTAGAACGTGCCTTTATTTGTTTTACATTATTTTCCATATGCTTTAAGAATGGTCATCACTCATTTGTGTACAACTCAGTGTGTGTTGGAAAATGATGAGGATCAGCAACTCTTTGCACTTTGAATTTGAGTCCTTAAAAAAAACAAGCAAAAGTAATGGAAATTATGGTGAAACTGCATGAAAATGGATCGTCGGGTGTAGAGGTGTATCCCACCATTCATTCGTTAGATGTAGAAGGGAAAAGATGTCTTTCTCGTCGGTTGCTGCAGCAACTCATCTTCAGGCCATAACAAAGCTCAGCAAAAACATTTTAATGTAAATCTCCACCTACATAGTTGACATTTGGTTTTAACGCTCAAAATATATGCAACTGTAATGTCTCTTGTCGACCACTGAGGGGCGCTCGAGCACCTGAAGAGAGAGTAAATCTTGGGAGAAATAAAGCATTTCGATTCTACACACAGAAGACTAGTTGTATACATCCACTCTATAGTCAAGGATCACTGAGCACATATGGGCCTCCACTGTCATATCTGTAACCATGGCAACGGGCCTCCCTACCAAAGAAGCAGTGATGAATATATTAAAACATGGGTTAATAAGACAACATGTAGTCTTAAGATCAATTTATTCCAAACACATTTCAGTTCAAAGCAGAAGTGTTGAACAATTCAGCGAGAATCATTTCATTGTTACACTCGCTGATAAAAACCTTGAACTAAAACAACAGAAAACAATAAATACAAGTGAAATATCAACGGTAGCAGTGGAATGCAGCTGGTAAGCTTCACTATTGGCGAGTGATGTCACACAAACACGACTCTCGGCGTCTGATCGTCGTAGACGGTGCAGGAAGAGCAAACACAAGTGAAGAATAAAAATGTCTAACGTGAGTGTCCAACAACATTTTCAGTTTAAAGTCAGATCTATAGTCACCTGCCTTTTAGAGGGAGCGAATCATTTAAAACCTCAATTTAATAATCAGATTAAAATGAAGTTCACGGACACATTGAATTACAGCAGGTCAGTGCGAGAGCCTGGATTCACCACCGTTTTGCTCACTGAGCTAGCTTCCTGACGCCGGTCGCCTCCAGCTCCACGCTGGAGAGGAAGCGTCGCGCCCGCCGCTCGCCGTGGTAGCTCAGCTCGGTGGCGAACACGGAGCTGGTCCTCTTGGGGTACACGATGGTGGTGCTCTTGAAGCCATCGGGCCGGTGGCGCGGCTCAAAGTCCAGCTGCGTCTTGTAGCGGCGCCAGGTGCTCTGGGACAAGGCGGTGATGGTCTGCCGGCAGTGTTCCAGACCGTGACCCCACGGCTGGAGGGTCACGTGCTGAATGAAGTGGCGGTCCGAGTCGTAGTGCACGGAGGAGGTGTATCTGTGGAGGGGGCACACATCGTTGAGAGACACATCAAGCTCGAACAACTTCTGCTGAGACTTCCCTTCATCCCACAAACATCTCCGTCATGATCCTCATCATCTGGATGTAATGTTCCTGACACTTGCGTGTTTGCAGCTGCGTGTATTCGTTAATAAAGGCAATTCAATTTGCCATCATCTGTCGCTAGTTTGCCTGCAGGCCTTCACAGGCAGTTCTGCAGCCCTGAAGCATAACATGGATGTCGATTAGACTGATGCGTCAATCAAAGTATAGCTGTCCTTTGATTGGCTAATCAGAGCGCACCCTAGCTACTGCAACAAACTTGTTGCTAGCTGAACCGACAATGGCTGAAGGAGATGAAATTAACTCAGATTTATCAACGCAGCCATTTTTAAGAAAATTTTGGCATCGTTAAAGTCATATCAACTCCGAGGCGAGTCCGTCACAAGCGGTCAAAGGATTTGTCTGTCAATTTAAGTTTGTGAACTACATCAGAAAATGCCATTTCCCTAAAGAATGTTGTTTTTTTTACGAGGTTATTAGTGATGCTTTTGTGAGCGTTGCAGCTGTAGCTACAGTGGAAAGAGACTTGGATTTCGTTTCCTCACTGAAGGCATTTATCCGGGACGCACGAGTGTCTGTCTGTGACGCAACAGCTCTTTCTACTGCCTTTCTGCATAATAGTTTCTTTAAACCGTCAATATGGAACTCTGGGAGGAATAATTGACGACACGGATGGCACGGATTCTTGCTCGTGGACCATTGATACAATCTCAATGTAGCCGATGATTGAATGCGGGCTGCGGTTGTTCCTCTGGGTTTTATCTTTTGTGTTGTCTTTACCAACTTTCTATTCTGATTGAACATTCTCAAGCCAATCTGTTCAACATTTAAAAGGAACACTTTTCATGTCTAATTAACCACTGTGATTTAGATTTTTTTTTATTTTGTCGTTTTCTCTATTAATAAGAGGAAGATAGTTAGTTTAAGATGGCTATTTTAAAACTGGGAAGATGTAAGAAAATTAATGTTCAATTAATGGCTGCATAATGAGACAATTCTTCTTCCTTTTAACTTAACTACTTCTGTGAAAAAAGATTAAATGTCTTTTTAATTGCTCAATGGAGAACATGCATCTCTTTATTGGATAGATGAGTAAAAGGACTCAAATTAACACATAGCGACAAAAATGAAAGATGCAAAGCATCCGGAAAAAACGCCTGGATAAATAAATAATTTAGAAAACAACAATTAAAAAGATAGATGTATTAATAGTTAGTAATAAGCAAGTAAGTAATAGTTATTTGTGAAGTGAATTGTCACACAGCGCTTTAACAATCAAAACGACACATTTAAAAATACATACAAATTAAAAAACTCTAAAAAGGCCAACATGACAGAGAAAAACACAGGAGTCCCAGAAAATCAGGGAAAAGTCTGAACAAATAAAAATGTCTTAAGATGTTTCTTGAAGGAGTCAGTAGATCATCAAACACAGAGGGAGAGGAAGTTTGTTCCAAAGCTTAGGAGCAACAGCCTGGAAGGATTTCTCTCCTCTTGTCCTGAACCGTGTTCATGAACCATCAGTAGATTCTGATCCACAGACCTCAGAGCCTGAGCTGGGGTGTAAGGCTGGATCAGATCACTGATGTAAGGAGGAGTCTGACCATGAATAGTTCTGAAAGAACCAGAATTAAAAAAATGATCTTGAAAGAAACCGGCAGCCAGTGAAGAGTTTTAAGGATCGGAGAAATGTAAGTTCTCCTACTAGAGCATCTCTCTCTCGCTGCAGAGGTTTGTATTAACAGCAAGCGAGACAGCTTCTTCTTGTTTCGACACGAAAATAAACCGTTACAATAGTCTAAACGAGAAGACACAAACGCATGGATTATAAGCTCGAGATCGTGTTTGACACAATTTTCCTAAATGTAGAGACTTTTCTCAGTTACAGGAAAGTTTTTGGTCAGTTATTTTGCAGTGTTGTAACTGCCATAAATAAATGGAAAAACATAAGTGTAAAATTTGCCAACAAAAAGTGCATGTCAAGCATGAGTTGTGGAACCTTATTGCAGAAAGAACAAAGGACGTCTTAAACTTCTGTTCTGCAGTGCATGGAGAGGAGCCACGTGCTCTTGTGTTCCTTGTTCCATTATTGACGTTGCCTGAACAGCCAATTACCCGATTGGTAAAAACAAAACGTTGAAGAAGATCACATGACCCCCCTTGGCAGAGGTAATGACCGACACGATTGGGGCGTACGCCCAGTAGGTGGCGCTCTGTCTAATCAAAGAATGATCTTAAGTGAAGATGAGGAGACTGCATCATGAAGAACTTGTTCCCTTTTCCATGTCCAGCTCGAGGAAGCAGAAGTTGCGTCGCAGGAAACGATCCCGTTACCAGACCTAGTCATATTTTTGGCAGCGATAATTACAACTGGCGTGTGCAGCTCGGGCTTCGGCGTTCAACGGCAGTAAACAAGATTAGTCCTCGACAAAATGAAAACATTAGCCATTTTTCAAGTGTGTCTGATCGATAGCGGCTGGAAGCGCAGCCAATTATCCAGCTTTTGTTCTTTATAGTCGGAAATAATTAGGTGAGAAAAGATTATAACCATCGGAATATTGAGCAATTTAGAAGCGACTATCTTGGTCGCTGGTGCTGATATAAACATGCCACTTAATTATGGAATCATTACTTGGTTCCGTTAATCATCATGAAAAACGAGAGCAAAACCCAAGAAGCACAATCTGGTCGACTGGCTCAGTCTTTGCTTGTAAAGTCCCAGAATCCGAGCTCACCTTATCTCCTTCGGTGGCAGCGGATCGAGAGATATTCCCTCCCCGTAAGACGACGGCTGCAGCTGAGCAGATGAAGGTGTTGTGACCTGTGAAAACACAGACATCCCTTTCAAACCTTGCGTGAGCCGACGAGGATTTTTGCTTATTTCACGCTCAATCGATCCGACTTGTATCACACATCCTCGCGAGCACAAACCTACTTCCAGCACCAAACCCTAGTTTGTTATGAACAACGCGAGATGAAAAGTGATCGTCTTCACACGTGGAGTTGAGGTGTGCAGTCAGTACAGGAGACGCAGAAACCCTGGCGTTATCTCAGGGTCAAGGTGACCCGAAGGCCTGACAACAAATGCGTTTGTAGTATCCCTTGAGCCGGATCTCAAAGATTGAAATATTAAAATCAAAAACTGCCCATGGCCAGGATTTTTGACTTTCTGTTATTGGATCTGCATCAACAAACTGGATGTTGAAAAACAAATTGTCGTTTTTTAAATTATTAACCCTTGTGTCATCTCAGGGTCAATGTGACCCAAAGGGCTAAAAAGGGTTTGTTTGAGACCTGCAAGTTAAATAATCCGTATTGGTTTTTGCCACCTTTTAAGTTGGTCTTCCATGATTTTCATTCCATGGTCATGTCATGAGCCAATGTTTCGTCATGTATCCATGGATCGCTGAACTGAAAGTATGGTTTAAGCAGACTTCGGTGTTCTCGGCACAGAATCTTCCGACGCTCATTCCAGAGCATCTTTGGAACTCCATTAGCTTCTGTGTGGAAGGAACAACTCCTTGGTAACCTGCACATGAGGGTCCAACGCACTGAAGCCCACTTTCAAGCCGGCAAAAACCAAGACAAACTACCGGGTCTCATGAGGGAACAAACAAAATGATAAATTCAAAAACTGGCCTGGCAAGTATTTCAACTTCCTTTTATTTGATCTGTAGTACAATGAGGATATTGAAAAACAATAACATTTGTATTCATTAATTCAAAAAAACAAATTGTGAAAAGATTTAATGTGACTCTTGACCGTTTTATCTTATATTCCATCCTCAAAATAAACCTGAAACAGAAATTCAAAATGATTTAATTTATGTTTTTTCATTTAAACTGAAAGGAATGGTTTATTATTATCATTATTATTCTCGTCTGATCGCCTTTAGCACAGAGGCCTAGACATTTCTCCTCTAAACTACATAATCCAGCTCTTCCTATGTGGCCCCCCGAGATGTTCCCGAGCCAGGTAACAGACATAGTCTCTACATGTCCCATCTAACCTGAGGTTTTGATGTAATGTGGCTCCTCAGTAAAGTAACTTTAAGGCTTCAGAGAAGATCACTATGTGACTGCACAGTATTTGACATGTCACTGTAGCTTCCTTGTGTGATTTGTTGCTCATCATTTGCAAATGAAACTTGACGTTTATTTTGCATCAGTTCTTTTTCTTCTTTAACCAAACAGAGCAGGAGAATCTAGACTAGAATGCACGTTGTTTCACAATGTTTTCCTTTGAGACCATTTTTTTTTTTTACAAGCCGTTTACAGCTCTTCTTAAATTGGAACAACTTTGTGCAATCCCCACATATCCAGACGAAAACTATTCCTAATCTGGATTATTAATGTCACAAAGAGATTTTGTTTTTGCTGTCGTTTATCCGTCTGTTAGCAAATAAAGTAAAAAAAGTTTCAGAAAAATATTGATAATGGATCAGGAAATCTGAAGTCCAATCCAAAACTAAGGTTTTGAAAGAGTTGTCATTCATCTGTGAGGCTTCTCGTCTGCTCACTAGCAACAAATAACGTTAAACATGAATTCATAGAATACAGTTGTTTAACTAAAATTAGGAAAATTGTTTCACTGTTGTCATTTAAAATTGTTATGAGGTATTAATGTTGGAATATCACAAATCTAAGACTGATGATACCATCTTAACCACTAGGATACAATCAAACACCTCCTAATCCCATTACAGCAAAGCCCTTCTGGTAGTTATCAAACGAAACATCTTTATTCTCGATGACCAGGGGTCACCAACGTGGTTAAATTGTTTGATCTCGTGTTTCCTTTCTTGATGCTCCGTTGACAATTATTGAAGAGTCAATAACTAACTCTTGGAGTAGCTTGCGTTTACAAAAAGTTGGTGACACCTGTTTCAAAAAGGTATTAAATTATTGCCAACATAATGGATGCATCTCAGAAATGAATTTACCAAAATGTTTGGACTATACGGAGATTGTTCACCATATAAGCCTGTATTGTATGTATTCATTCTGATTTTACTTAGTCACCTTGAACCGACTTTAAGCGTCACTAGGCGCACTGCTAGTAACCGTAGTATTACTCCATCATGCTTTATAGTAATACGCCTCACGGAGTAATACTACGAAGCCACACTATATTTATTTTCCATTTCCAACATTTTAAACCCTGTATCATTACAATAAAAATGCATGTATGAATAACAGTGTTGTTTTTATACATTTTACGAAGAATAAAAACGGTAAACAATTGCGGATTTTTCTTAATCGTTACCCGAGAAACTGTACACATGTGGGCGCCGACACGCCTATACATACATGGGGTCAGGTCAGTTGAGCTCCTTGGCAGATGTATCCAATGTTGGACGATGAGCTTTCCAGTGTGTCCACTTTTTTTCCATTGATTCACTTTTGGTGTTCAGCGAAACTAGTTCTCTTTTTAAAGTTCTTATGAGGGTTTAATGTCTATTTTAGTGAAAATATTCAATAGAATTTAAACGATTTTTTTGAGTTTAGTTCGTGTTCTGATCTCATTGATGAAGATGAATTGATCTATATCGATCCGATCAGTCATCTTTCATTCAAAACATGTTTTACTTTCACCGCGAGTTACAGTTAAACAAAGTTTTTCTCACCGTCACTCTTCGCCCCTCATCCTCCGACACTGGACTGACGCCGCGGGCTTTGTCGGCGGGACACACCGGCATCCAGGCGCTCGGACTGGGGCTCGGAGGTAACCCCGAGTCCGGACTGTCCAGTCCGCGCTCGACCCTGCAGCTCATGTCCAGCGACTCCTCCTCGCACAGGTTCAACCTGCCGACCATGTCGAGAGTTGAACGTTGCAAAAAAAAAAAGTCCAGAGAGAAAAGAGGAAGTTTTTTTTTCTTCGAGAAAGCGCTTCCTCTTGTGCTAAACTCTTCCCGGACCAGCGTGCACAGCTGCCGGCGGACTCTCTCAATCACCTGGGCTCCAGTCAAGCGCACACAAAAATAAAAGTTCCGCTGTGTTGAACAGATAAATACATGTCACGAGAATGAAGACGCTTTCTTTCAGGTTTGTTGGAGTTTTTCAACTTTTTTTTCCCAGGAGGAAGCTTTTAAATCAACCCTGACAGAAAACCACGCCCCCTGGAACTTTTCCTGGATTCTGATTGGCTGGCGCTCAAACTAGACCATCGTCCGAAAAGCGACATTTAATAACAAATAAATAAATATATAAATTAATAAATAAATCACTTCTGAACCTCTTGTGGTCAACTATAAATTTTAAAAATATAATAATTTTTGCATGTTTTCAAATATAATTTTTTTAAATGAATTCCAGGTTTCAACACCTACAACCTTTTTGTGTTTTTTCTCTTACACGTACAAACATATTCAGATGTATGAATCTTTGAATACACACAAACAAAAGCACTTTTCCTTTGTTTTTTCACTTTCCAAGCTCTTTTTTACATATTTAAATCATATTTAAATGAACCAGAGTCTGTGGTTTTTCTGTCCACGATCAGAAAAAAAACTAATGAAAACATGAATTTAAACTGGATTAACAGTATATATTATATAGAATTTCTTTATATTACGCGCAAAAATATATATCTTAATTAACTTTTGTTTTTAGTTTTTCTTGTATTCATATTTAATAAAGTTACAGTATATCCTTAATACTTCTATTTTTCCAATTTAAAAGCACTTCTTGAAAGCATCAGAGAATAAAGAAACACATTTTAAAAGCAAGTGTAAAGGTATATGTTACATGAAATAAACATTTTGGTTTTTAGGCTAATAAAATGTTTTTTTTTGTAAATATATTCTAAGTCTTTTGCAGTTCCAAACCTGAAAATACAGTCAAGTTAAACAGGGGATTATTATTTGATATTAACTTAATTTGGAAGAGGATCTTAACATTTGAAAGTTGGAGACGTAGACAAAGGGAGGCAAAGAAAAAAAACAAATACGAGTTGATAAATATTTTTTGTTAAAAGATCTGCACATACAGAGAAGACAACATTAAATAAGCATCAAATCGGAGGTTAATCATGGTTCATCCCTAAAAAAAAAAGGGATTAGACGCCCAAATTATGACAGAAAACTACTCTCAAAAATATTACAGCAGTTAATCCTTCAAACACATTTCTTGATCAGCAAAATAAATTCACACACCTGAAGCTGAATATTCATGTCAGTTGAACTGAAATAAAAAGGTGTCATTTCTCTTAAGAGCTGATGATTTAATAACATTCTTCGACACATACAGTTCTAATTGATTACACCCCTAAACTTGATAAGTGATCAGTCTTTATAAATAGTATCCATCATCGTAGTTATGAGGTTTTATACTGACAAATATTTCCTACATGACTGTCAACAGAATCCATGTTTCCAAATCCTCTTAATTCATGTTACATTATACAGTTTGTGATGTAATATGTACATGTTATTCATGACAGAAACACACATGATTTATGGATCCTTCCGTGATTGGTCGAAGTCGTAGAAACACCCGACACTGATGCCACATGTCGGCACTAATGGCTGGCGGAGAAAAATGCAAATTTCAAGTCTCCGAATCAAAACAGGCGAGACGAGGCATTGGTCGTCCTTTTATACTTTAGAATCCGTCAACTTTAATTAGGCAGCCTGGAATCATTCGTTTTCCCGGAGAGAGGCCACCAGACGCAGGATTGAGTTAACGGCTTGATATTCCCTCATTTTGTGTGAGCCGACGTCTCCGGGCACAGGAATCAGTGTCGGGGCAACAAATTGCGGCTAATAATGCAAGACGACGCGGGAAAGACGAAGCAGCGCCGAAAGGTTCCTGGTATATCGAGTCTCTGCTCATAGTCTCTTGATGAGCTTCTCTAGTCGGCGTATGCGGGACGACTCCTGCTCCGGGGTGGGTGTGCTGAAGGACAGTGAGGGGCCGCCGTCGGCCCCTGAGGGAGGCGTGGGCAATCTCTGTCTGAAGAGCTCCAGCATGCTGCTCTGCTCACTGCGCTTCAAACCCTGTGAGGGGAGTTCATGGGTTCGTTATCAGCCGTGACAGAATCCGAAAAAAACACATGGCTTATTCACCCTCTCACTGACAGTTGCTACGTCACTCATTCACTCACTCAGTCTCTTAGCTACTCCATTACTTGCACTATCAATCATCCCCGTAAGGCTCTTAACCCCTGGTCCGGGGGACATTTATTACCAGGCCGCACAGAGGAATCACGGTCAATTTATTATTACCGACTAAAAGGTGATTCATTTAAAAGAAGAAAATTGATTTTCTCTGAAATAACATAAGCGTGTGACAATAGAAAATGAGTATATTTCTTCTGAACACAAACATCGTCACACATTGACACACACACATACAGAACACCATCGTCAGCATACAATCGAACATGCATAGATGCAAATACACAAGACTCTTGTTGTAACCAGTCCAGAGCTCTCGCCGACTCTAGTTTCTTTGTCTAGTTTTCTTGTCTGCCGTAAGGCATGTTCAAAGTAAATTTGGCCAACAGTCAATAATTATAAAACCTGGCTGGTACTATGAATAAAAACACATTAAACTTTGTCCAAAATAAAGTGGAATTGAGCTTGTAAATGTGTTTCCATTGTCAAATGTTCAGTATAATTATGGGCATAAATCATGTCCACAATGTCTGTATAAATGTCTTTGTATTTTCCCCCAAAAAATCTACTGAACCTAAAACAAAGCACCAAAATCTGTGTTGCTTATCAGTTTGGTTTCACTTGTTTACGTCGCTGAGTAGCATAGATACAGAGATGGGATGGATTATTTAGTTTAGTGTTTAAGTGTCATTCATTTGTAACATTATTTTACTGTTTAATAGAAAAAAAGATTTACAAATCTCATGTTGTTCCTTTTTGACAAGATCAAGTTATACTTCACTATTGTTGCAAGAATATTTTCAAACCTATGATTCACAGGCCATTTATGGCCGGTTTAATGATATTCTGTGGCCCGTCGCTTGATAAGTTTATTTTTGTCCAACGTCGTATGAAGTCAGAACGGGTGCACAAGTCCCACAGTAATCCAGAAAGTATGCATGCATAATTGAAGACTTGTAGTGGTAATAAAACAAAAACTGACTATATTTTCTAAGTGTACGACTACAAATGACTAAACACGACCTCTTGAATCTGCAGGTGTGAGTCACAGATTTGTTTTACACAACAATCACCGCTAAGGTGGGTGTATATATTCCACAACACTCGTAGCATTGAGATTTGTACCCGTACTTCAAATGCGTACTCATGTTACTGGTATGTGGGACTTATGCACCCAATCTGACTTCATAATGTCAGCTGGTTAAGGAATAGAAAGCATAACAAATATAACTTATGTAAAGTATACTTTGTCAAACATATTTAGAAAGAATGGTCCACGGTCCTAGCAAAACACACAGAAATTACCCAAAACATTGTTTGAATTTTGATCGACATCTTGTTAATCAAAGATGTGCAGGAAAAAAAATAACGGGAAGCTCTAGACAACTTGTAACGAGATTTAAGTTCGCTAATGTATAGTTTTAAACTTCTGTATTCATGTTCATTTGTTTTGAAAGTTACGGATTTGTGCTTTTTATTGAGCTTATTTACATTTAAATGACATTCATTTGGTTAAAAATATCAGCTAGAACAGTAGATCAGCATGCGTTTCTCTCAACCTGACTCAGAAGAAAGTGCAATTCATCTTCCACTACATTCCATGTCTCAGCATGACAGTCGAATTCTCAACTCTCTCGCTTCTCTTTAACTTGCTGTGTGGCAGCGAGCTGAGATACCACATCCTGCTCACAAATGATAACCCACGGCAGTTTGTGAGTCGGACTTGTGCGAGCAGCCCATTAAGGGAAGTTGCCGCTCTGCTATTACTGCACGTAACCTCCTGTAAAATCCTTAATGCCTTCTTGTTGTTACATTTCTGGACGCGGAAGTACAATCGAAGAAATGAGGTGTGGAGGGACTGGTGTTTTGGAATCCGCCATCTTCAATTATGTTTTGCAAGATTAAATCCATGTTTGCAACCAAAAAAACATTCCCGTTAGCAAACCAACCTTCATGTCCAGGACCTTCTGGAAGGTCTCATGGTTCCCATCAGCCAGGAGCTTGATGTAGTTATCCACAAATACCACGGGCGGTTCATGCGGGGCCATCACCACCTGTGGAAAAAGCAGTAATGTTAGCATCAGCCCGGCTTTCTGTGAGCCATCGCGGCTGACCCCGGAGATCTCTAAGCGATCCCATATGTGGTGGCCACGGCTCAAATGAGCCGCAGGAGGGGTCTTGAACTGACAGAGCCAATAGATTTCACTGCAACCAAATGTAAGAGTACGTCTCTATATTAAGCTGCCTCTCTCTGCAGGTTGCTTTCCTGTTACGCATCAATTATTCCACGGATGACTGAGCAAGAATCAGCCTTACCGGTAATTATTTGGGGAGAATAATGAGCGCAGATCACCGGCAGCAGTTTGAAGGTGCTGCAGACGCGACCTGCTGCTGGAGGATTATGTTATGATTTGTCTTTAACGGTTACTAAAACAGCATCAGCGACTTCCAAGTCAATAATCTTCTCAATGAGGGAAGATTTGCTGCAGGAATGGAAAGACTCTGGGACGGACGAGATTAGAGGTGTAAGGATTTCAGCCATTTTCAAAACCTTTGATGCTATTTTTAGGTCAACGCCACCCAGTAAGTCTTTTACAAAGACACTGAAGCACACGCAGGAGCCAAGGTCTCAAGCCAGCCAGTTCAGACACAATTTTAAAAAGCTTTTCCATACCACCTTGTGAACTAAGGTAAAATAAATTTATAAATTATATATTTTTTAAAGTGATGGAAATGAATGAAATACCTGCTAGCTTAAAGACATTTTGAGGTTATATTTACCATCCCGGAACACCAGGTGTTTTTGAATATTTCGAAGACTAAAATACAGGTGAACAATCTTAAAATGTGTAATATCAAAAATTAAATAAGATCAAAAATGAGTTTTTTTTTAAAAAACAATGTTTTTATATTTGGATGCTTATTGTTCATTATTCAAGGAACTTTGGTCACAACAAAATTATGTTATTGATAGGTTTGTGAGAATATATAAACACATATACATCACAATACTTTTTTCACAATAATGCATCGATATTCAACAGCACTGAATTTATTTTGCATTTAAATCATATTTTCATTGTTCATTTATCTTTACCATTTTAATAAAGTTTGGTAAAATAAAAGTCATTTTTTATTTTCAATTATTATGCAAGTATTGATGGTGTTTGTTCATATTTGTGTTGCAATTAAACTCACGGCCGCTAGATGGCAGCAGTCATTACGTCCTCCTTAGCTAAAGGAACAATGAAATCTAGCAATTTTCCATCGAGGACTGAGGACAAGAGGATACAGGTGACTCTTGCAGCTTTTAAGGCTGATGTTTCGATATATTTTGGTTTTTAAAAGAAATAAAAGGAAGTATGTCTTTAACAAGAGTCATGTGATCTGTAAATTCTGAAACACAAGGGTTGAGTTCTCGACAATACTGCAAATACATCCTTGTTACTACAGTATTGCAATATATCGCAATATATTATATTGTTGTCCCTGATATGTATTGTTGCTAATACACAGCCCTATTTATTGATACAGCTTAATGCGTAATGAAAATAAAATGTTTGAAAAATGAAATGTCACAACAGATGCATTAATCATTTTTAAATAAAACTTAAATATATAACTGTTCAGCACCAGAGAACTGAGCAGCAGCACAAATTGTGTGAGACCTTTTGCTTCTCTCCAGTGACTTACAAAGCAATTGTCCTGGAGCCAGGCCAAAAGAAAGTCCTGCGGGGACCTTGTAAAAATGTTAGAGGCGAGTTTAAGAATGAAAACAGGCATAAAACGGAGAGAGGGAGGGCAGGGGTTTTCACGGCCCACATGTGAATGAACACGACAGCAGCAGAGAGCTAGAAAAAGGTGTGAGAAAAATGTTTAGCCGCGGCAGGTCGGGTTTGAGAAAATTCTATTTCCAGCGCACTTTCAACACGAACGCATGAAACGATTTGTTCACAAAATGTTACAACAGCGACAACACAACCGTTCTGGGATCAGATCTAACCATCCAAGGGCCCGACCTGTCCGACGATGGCTGCTTGTTAACAACGAATGAATAAAAACACAATTATTTACTACATTCAGTGTTTTCTGGTCTGGAAAATGCTAATTGTTTCAATATCTTTTCCGAACATAAAAGACAGCTGTTTACCTATAAACCGTTCCAAACATTCCTCCAGACACCAACATGGCCTGATCATGGGAGAAGAAATGGTGCTGCCCCCCCCCCACCCCCCAAAAGAAATTCACTGCAGTTCTTCTAAATCACTTTCTTTTAACCCTTTAGAAACAAGTTGGCAGCTCAATGTTCTCGTACGCAAGTGCCAGACGTGAATGTGCTTTCAACAGTACAATTTTAAAAGCAGAGAGAAAGTAAGAAGAAATACAATATTTTTCTCGTTTTGTTTTTAAATATATTTAGAAATTCCAACGTTTCAATTGTGAAGTCTACAAAACTCATCATACAGTGTTTTTCACATATATTGTAACTGAAAGACTTAAATATTTAAGTCTGAAAACTTACAGTGCTGATCCAGGTTTGCTTTTGAATATTGTATAATATTACATTATTTGTTAATCTTACTTAAAATATATTTGGAACACTTGTCAAATCTTTCGTCTACCTCTACGAAATTAACTTTTATTACTCTTTGCTACTATACTTCATGAAACAACCAGTTGTGTTTTTATTTAATTTAAACTGGTAATTCCTTGATGAGGCCTCATGAAACATCTGATGAGGTATCATGATACAGTGTCCTTATTTTGTAAGACCATAACGCTCTCAGTTTGAAAATGATGCATGGTTTAAATGAATTAGTAGATAAAAGTCAAAGATCATAAAGGAGAGTGACATCTAGTGGCCTTAAAAATGAAGACACAGTATCATGATACCTCATCAGCTGTTTCATGAAGCCTCATCAACCCAACACTATAACTATTAATACTTAATGTTTTTATGTTCAGGACACATGCAGCTCGTTGTCGGATTATTTTGAAAAAAAGGGTATAAAAACTCAAAACATATCTACAAATTTATGTAGCTTCACCTCCGACATTTTAAAGTAATAATTACAAGGTCCCAAAAAGATGATTGAATAGTGCTGAAAAACACTTTGGAAATTAAAGCACAATGAATGATTTTTTTCACGAGTGCCAAGAATAACCTCTTAAAAAACCATGGTTGCCGATGACGCCGTCACGTCTTTTCCCTAATCTCAACAAGAGCTCCAACAATGCGAGCGCTCCAGTTTCACAATGCGCTGCACTTGTTGTGGTTATGAAAGAGCAGATTTAATTTCAAGTCAGAACTCAAGAGTGTAACTTGAAACTTTTCAAGCAACCTAACTGGATTTATAAAAGAATGAAGACTAAAAAGAAGTTCAACGGTAATGGAGGCAACTAACCACAAAGATCCCTGGATGTTCTGTTAATGGATTAAAAGATGCCTCTTCTACATAACCCTGTAATTTTCTTATTATCCGAGCTCTTGAGTTATTAAAGACTAACGATGTCATATTTGGTGTCTCATACTTTCAAATCGTCATTGAACTTAATGTCCTACATTGATAAGAGCTTTTTTTTATTCCAGTGAGATTTTGACCATTTAATTAACGTTTAAATGGAAAAGAAGAACCACTTTTTTTTCTTTTTTTTAAATTATCCCTTTATATGTATATTTCTAAGTGGCTTTCAACGGTGTCTGCTTCGCAAGAAAGGCCAGGCTCCATCAGGGCCCATCGTTCTGTGCAAATAACATCAAGACAGTGGAACCACAAAGTGTTCAGGAAGGAAAGAACTCCAGGGAGTCCACACAAAGCCAAGAGACAGACTGGTATGCGCTGTGTGTGTGAACACTTCTTTACACTCCCAGGGTAGTTAATTAGGGTGGGCCTTATTTGTGGCAGTCACATAACATTATTCTCAAAGGTCCCATTAGGTTTTTGACTTCCATGGCCAACACACGTGATAGACTGCTCCTATGAACGGACACATGGCTACGTACAAATGCTTATTTACACCTTTAGAGGCTTTAGATCAGGCTTCTACTGCTTGAAAGTAAGAAAGTGAGTTGATTTGCTCTTTTCACATGGAACAAAAGGATGGACATTCAGACAAAAAGCAAGGTAATAAGCTGATGTAAGGAAGTAACAGACACAATCAGAAAACTCACTTTACTGCCATTTTAAATAAAATAAGCTTGCCGATATAGCTACAAAAACACTAAAAGCGAAGCATTTGTAGAGACAATAAACCCCCACAAATCTGCCACTTGTACTTGGTAAACTTTCTTTGTGTACCATCTTAGCGCCGGAGTCTGTGGAGAATATGCATCTTCCAAGTGCTGTATAATGTCAATAAACTTTGAAGAGACTCTTCAGTGTTAAAGTTAAATTCTTCCCCCCAAAAAAAGATCAGGGAACCTCAAGCAAACAGGTGACTTATCTAAGGTTTCAAACCTTAAAAGGCCAACATATGAATGAAATGTCGGCTGTTAAAGCGTCTGTTACACATGTTCAATCGCACAAGTGGACCATTAAGAAGGTCCACTTTGATACTGTGTTTAAGTTCAGCTTTCACTTGTTTAGAATTTGAAGGGTTGCTTCAACTCATGTCAATCAGTCAGTGCCGCAGCACAGGGTTGAGGTTATAAGTGGAGAGTAAACTGTTTAGAGGAACCTTTCGGCCCTACACATGAGTGTTTTTCCAACTCACCATTAGAAATGTAGAACTGAAGGAGAATTAACTCATGTGGTTCTGCATCCCTGGATTTTCTTATTACATTTAAACTTTTCACCAACATGATGCTGTTTTTTCACCCTGTAGTTACAATTATTAACACTTATCAAACGTAGTGCAGTGATATTACAACATTTTACCATTTTTTGGTTAAAAAAAAGGCAAGAATTTCAACAAAAACACTTGTATAGCAGCTACCAAATAAAACCAGAAGGTTTAAGTCGGCAAATAAAGTGTGAATGATTTAACTTTGCATCAAATTTCGACACAAATTCATAGTATTAAAGATAACTATATTAATCATGTTGAACGTAAAATATAATGACCATTTCCGAGACTGCATGGTGTCAATTAAGTTGAAAATGTACCTTCATTAATGACATAAAATGCCAGAGTAAAGGTGAAAGGTGCTGAAAAGTGGGAGGTTATTACATCAAATTATGATGGTTTGCCATGACCAAAAATAACCAAAAATGCCATGATTTTACAAGGATAATGTGCTTCAGGGAACTGATGTCCAGCTAGATTTGGTGCGAGGATGGGATAAGTGCAACAACACCTGACGAACTCACTATTTTATGTTAATTTTTTTGTTCCGATAACTCAAAATTAAATATTATTAACAAGAGGGTTCATCATTGAACATAATAAAGGTCTTTCCACAGCTTAAGGCAAGTCAAATTAAATTATTTAACACTTTTTAATTGCATTTTTTAAATTGAACTCAAAAATATACCAAAACTGAAAAAAGAAAAGTGTAAAAGTTTAGGGACAAGTTCAACTGAAGATGAAGAAGAGGACGTTTTTAGTCCAATGGAGATTTTGGGTTTAAAAAAAAGTCTTGCACAAAGTAGGCTGTGCCTCGCAATTGTAGTCTAGTGGCGATTTAAGCCGTGACGAAACACACTTCCTATGTTGCCCCAAGCAAACGTCTCTTTCTGAAGTTGCTACATAAACCGCGTTATCGACATGCATCTGCTGTGAGAATCCTGAGTGCAACCGTGTCACGTTTTGTTAGTTCACTATTGTAAAATTATTTAAAAATACATAAATGTTAAAATATTTAATTGATGCAAAAACGCCTAATTTAAAGATTCATGACTGTACTGCCTTTAAGACTTTACCCTGCTATGATTAACAGGCCACTAAACCAGCGACAAAAATTATTACTAGTGATGGGCTGATGAAGCTTCATGAAACAGTGTCATATTTTTCAGACATCAGTAGATGGCGCCGTTTGTTTAAAAACGATGTGATCTTTCACTATAACAGTTGCTCAAAACAAAGGAAAATAGTGCAGAGACCGCCATCTAGTGGACTCTGACAATAATGACACTGCTTCGTGAAGCTTCAGCAGCTACGGACCAAATTACACAACTTTTGTTTCATCCATCTCTTAAGCCGACTAAACCAACAACAGCTAATATTTTAATAATATTTAAGCGCTCTTAAAAAGTGTTGTTTTGAAGTGGCTTGTTAAAAAGAAAAGGTCAAAAGGTCAACCTCACCTTCAGTATCATCTCTGCTCTGGTCATCCCCTTCACGACTATCTTAGTGTAGCTGGCAGGCGCCTTACGAAGCACCTGGGAACCGATGGAAGGCAAATCTAGCAGCACCGTCTTGAGCGAGTGGGTGTCCAAAAGAAGCTAATCGGAATAAAAGCAAAGCAAGAATTACAAATCAACGCTGAATCGGATTTAATTCTCCTCAACTTACCTGCTCCGCCCCCACCATACTGATAGGCTTGCAGCGGAAAAGGTGATTGATGAATTTTGGGATGAAAGCACTGAAAAGCAGAAAAAATTAACTTAGAAAGTATTGAAGAAAAACGTGTAAAGGTTGTGCGTTCACTTACTTTGTGAATTTAATACAGAACTGCGTGAAGTATTTGCGCGTAGAGGCCAGGTTGTCTCGGATGATCGGCACGTTTTGTTTGATGTGCATGATGATGGACGTGACGTAAGGACTCTGGTCACCCACGTGCTCGACGCTCTGCCACGGCATCTGAGAGCGTTGAGGGAACAAGACACAATTTGTGTCGTGGATGGCGTTTCGATTCCAACATGATTTATTCAACTGCATTTCTTGGTCTACATCTATAGTCGTAGTTATCCTTGTCATACCTTGCTCATTGCTGTCAGCGCAGGATCACACGCAGCATCGAGATCTTGGACCAGGAGCTGGATACTGTTTGAGATTACACTGGACAGGGAGATTCAAATGAAAAATCTGAAATAATACTTGAGTAAAAAGATAGTGACAGACATAAATATCACCTACGTGCTGAACGTGTCCATTTCCCCTGTTAAATTGATTCTCTCCACCAGAACTTTATCTACTTTCTCCTTCAGTTTCTCCTCCAGCTGAAGAACCACGATATGAAAAAAAGAGGTTCCATTACTATTTCATTACACCGAGCAGGAAAAAGAAATGACTGTGTTGAATTTAAAACATCTGAATAATTGAATGGAATCCAATTTAAAGTCCATCCATCTATCCTAGAGTTCTAACTAGAGATTTTAATGACTTTTTTAGAGACAGAGAGATGCATATATCTAGCCTTCAAATAAATTCTGAATTCTGTTCATAATCATACATTCCATCTTTATTCAACTAAAATAACTGCAACTTTCTGTCCTATAGTTCACCCTTTACTTCTTAAAACATAAATCCACAAGTAAAAATGTGGTAAAGTCACACAGCACAACACTTTTGTGAGACACTGAAAGGATTATAGAACCTGTTGTGTTGTAGCCAGACAGTACTCTGCGGTGCTCAGGATGCTGCAAATAAGACACAGTTCATCAACTGTAAACTTGGCTACTTCGGAGACCTCCTTTTCTTTCAGCAGGCTACTGATGGTGAGTCCCCCGCTGGTACTAGTCGACCTAAACAGAGGAAAACACGTATATTAGAGAGATATAGGGCCACTTTGGTCAACAATGAGTAACACAGGAGGAGGAAAAATATATATTTCTGATAACCTATCGCACAAGGGGGCCAAACAAAATATATATTTAACAGGAAGTACTGCAATATTGTGTTTTTATTCTTGGAGGCTCAATATGTTAATCATGATAACATCAAAAACGTTCTTTTTACTTCAATTTCAGTTCAATCCTTATAGAACTCTCAACAATTTTTGAGATAAATAATATATTTATAAACGTTATCTTACCTTAAACTCCTAAAAGGTCAAAATATCAACAATTAATTGACTTTGATATAAAATGACTTCTGGCCTTATAGTATTGACTTTTCAATCAACAGTATTTGTTAACTTTACTTACGTGTTTACAATTCAACAAATTACTTTCCTTTTTTTATAGACTACGTACGACCAAAACATTTTTATTTTTTACTTTTTTCTTTAGGTGTTTTTAAAATAAAATGATGAACATCACATTCTTCTACCATGTTAAAATGTAATTAATTCATTTAAAAAAAATGCAATTTGACTTTATTTTATTAACTGAAACAACAAGAATTTGGGGTTAAATTGTACGGCGGAGTGGTAAGAGGAAGGAAGAATAACAATAGCAATACTTGTGTGCGAGGAATACAATTCCCCCGTATAATACAAGTTATCCCAAACGCCAACAAAACATAACCTTGACCATGAAAATTCAATACGAGGAAAAACGATTCAAATCACTCTTACTTAGGGAGGTTGCCGGAAAGGATCTTCCAAGCATACTCTCGGAGGAATTTTTGAAAAATGGTTGTGAGGGCAATCATGGGCTCGCCGGTGCTCAGCTGGGAGCACTGCACCATGCACTTCTTGTAGTACACGAACAGGTCGGCGCAGCTTGGAAGGACCGCTCCGCCTTCCTCCGTGCCCGCCTTGGGTGGGCCCTGGGCACGGAAGTCAGCCACGAACCGGTCGATGAGTTCCCCCAAGTTCCTGAGGAAACAAACCGTTTCACACGTACTGTAAGATCATACATCACTGGTTCAGGCTGAAAAGGAAACATGGTTTCTTGAAGGCAACATCTGGCACTTCTAGTGGAGCGTTCCTCTCTTCAGTGGTTTCTAAAAGAAACATCCAAGGGTGTCCAAGCAAAAGGAAGCAGTGAATATGTCCATTAATAGAGGCGAGATGGTGAAACTATTTAGGACTACTACAAGACTTATTAAGTCATTTTAAATACTATTAAATTCACCACCAACTCTACCAAAATTGGAAACTGACACATCAATTCCACAGGTTTAGGCACATTTTGCCAAAATGTTGATTTGTCCATAAGACAACACACTCTGATGTCAATTAAGGCCTTATTTTTGGATTTATAATTGAATGCTTTTTAACCATTGTTTTATCTTAGGGTCAAGGTGACCCGGTGGCCAGAAAGCAAATGCATTTGTGGTATCCCTTTGTGTTGTCTCTGGGTCAAGGTGAACGACCTCCACCACTGCATATGCATTTCTGGAAGCCAGAGATGTCAGTGACCCAGAAACTTTTCTGAGACTCCTGTGTTGTTCTCTGTGTTATCTTGATCTTTTAAGTATATATTTTATTGAGTTTTGTTTTGATTGTTTAAGCGCTTTGTGACCCTGGTCTGGAAAAGCGCTCTACAAATGTAATTTACTTACTTACAATACAAGGGATACCACAAACACATTTGCTTTAGGGTCACCTTGACCCTGAGATAAGACAAGGATTAAGACCTGAGCTGTGAAAACCATGCCATTATTGGGTTAAATAGGTGTTTGTTAGCTGTAGAGTTCTAGTCTACATGTTAGTTGTTTTTCCTTAAACTGACGAGGAAAATGCAATATTTATTTTAAAATGGCGACATTTCTGGCAACAGAAAAACATGCATCAAGTCAGTAAATTATGTGAAATTGTTTGTAAACCACTCAGGGTTCAAAGGACGCTCTGCAGGCAGCCAATTGACTTAACAAGAAAACATCCACGCAGTCGTGCTGATAGTAAAAAATGTTCCTGCCCGACTGAATCTCGGAGCCAAACCAGGAACAAGCAAGCTACTGTTTCCAACCTACTGGGAACAAGGTGATCTGGGATTTGCCTGTTTGAGGCTTTTGAACTGAACAGAAAAGGGGGGGAGAATAGGTTGGTTGTGTTCCTAAACTATAGAAGGCCATTTAATGCCCCAGAAATCCAAAAGACAAAGGAAGCATGTGAGCTCCAAACTCCTAAAACTGGCCTCTGTTTCTGGAGCAATCAGCAGTGACTGGGGGGAGGGGAGAGGTCAATGTGGGACATAGTCAATGAACAAGTATTAAAAAAAAGTGTTGAGAGGACAAAAAGGGACAACAATCAAATGTATAGAAAAAGTGGAGTTTTCAAATAACGAGGGGAATATTTAGGTAACAATGAAAAGGGCAGACTTGCAGCTACAGCACTTATTCAACCACTCAGGGTGATCTTAAAGCGTTTGTGGTCGAGCAGCTAATGGGAAACATTGCTGCCACACTGGAGTCAGACGTCGGCGTAGAGATGGAAAGACAGGCAGAGGAACAGAATTAAAGGTGGAGGGGGATCTGATTGTTCAGGCTTGCAATGGAAAAAAGCAACGTGTGCCAACCGAACAAATAACCTGGTCTTTGTGTTTCAACACAATTACGTGTGCGTGGCAGACCGTGTGCGTGTGTTGCTTACTTGTCTTGAGATTCGATGTAGACGTATAGATGTGGCTCAAAGCACTTGGACACGATGCCATGGAAAGGGTTGTCTGGAGCTTTGGGTTTCCTGGGCTTTAAATATGGAAAAATGGAAAAGCAAATTGGTTTTAATCACAGGTTTCCAAACAAGTTCACTTTGAATCTACACAAAATGCTCGACTATTCGAAACTGTTATGATGAACACTTCAATAATGTAGACAACCTTAAGGAAATATAATACGGGAGAAAATTAGCGTGAGAGTTTAGATTTACAATCCAACCTTGGTCATATCTTCATCCTTCTCTGATCCCATACCCTCGCCCGGTTCCTCTTCCAGAAAGGGGTTTGTAGGTTCAAGTGGGCTTTCGGGCCTTTTCTGCTGCTGTGACCAGCAAAAAAAAGGTTAGATTTACAAAATTTGTTTATTACAACAATCACTGATTGTGTTACTAAATGCAACGTTCTGCTGTAAAACAAAAATTCACTGTGTGAAGTTAAAACATCTTCAATAACTTGACCTACATTTACAGGCTCAACCATTTCTCACTTTACACCCTTTAACATTAGTTACATGAAAACCAAGCAAAGTGAAATATTTGTAATAAATGTATACATTTTCTTTAGAAATGTTACATTCCATAAACAATACAGCCTAACACTAATACGGCATGTTCCTCAAAGCTCATCATATCTTTTTTTATCACCACAGGTAAATGAATAAAAGTTTGAATGTTGAAATATAGTCATCATCTATTGCATTTTATTGAAAATACATGTTTTGTGAAATTTTAATATATTCTATGATGCGTTCACTTACTCCAGGAACATCCGTCAAAGTGCATCCAGAGAACCGCTTGGCCAGCAGGCCCTCGAAGTTCGTCGTCCTTTGAATGGCAAAGAGAAGAAGCTTCACTTCGATCTCCTTCGCTCTTGTTCGCATCACCTTGGCCAGCTCAACCCTGAGGAAAACACAAGAGCGATCAATATTGGTTATTCGTTGCATGTTTGTCTGCATGTATTTGAAGGTGAACAGGAAGAGTATTTGGAAGGAACACTGACCCAGATTCATGGCCTATATTCCTGCACTGACTGTTGCACCCCACAGAATACAGGAAACAAACAATGCAGAATGTAACCGAGTCATGTCAGTGCGAGTTCACTACCCATCTGGGGCATCCTCGTCAATTGAAGGTTACCCAAACTAAAAATGTCACGCTGAGTCCTTCCTGCAAACTTTATATGTGAAGTTTGACCTAATTTCAGTCTGTCCAATGCTTCCCGTGCAAATTTAAATTATTGTATAAAAGTTATTTAGGATTTTAAGTAACATTTTATGAGGTTTTCACGCAGTAGTCACAGTTTTTGGAAGTGTTTTTGCAACCTTAAATGAATAAAATTAATAAATCAATAGTCTGTCAATTTAAAAAATATTTTTTATATTTATTTAAATATATGTAGGTTTATTATATTTACTTTGCAAACAATAGATCAGAATAATAATAATACTATTTGTAATTTATTTGATTATTACTATAACTAATATTACTACAAATATATTAATAAAAGACACATTATTTGTGTACTACTTTCACGATTAATAAAAATGATGTCCACGTAATAGATTTCCTTTTTTTCAATTATCGAATACAGTACTATAATAATAATAATCTTAATTATAAAGCAGGTTTCAGACATTAAAAAAACAGTCATTTAAAAATGGCATTGAAATTAAAAACAGCACAATAGTGAACAATATGGAACAATATAAATTCTATATACATAATAAAAAAAACATTAAGATAAAACAGTAAAAGTATAAACCCATTGATGAATTGGGTAAAACGTATTTTCTGGCTAAATGACATCATGCTTTATTTTTCATCAGAATATAACTTAAGACTAACATGTTTTCTCAGTTAATTCATTTAATTTGACCAAAATAATGAACGTTTTACATTGTTTATATTTTATCATAAAATGTTAAACCTTTTTCAATAAAATATGCTTGTTTTTAAATAATATAGCAACTTAATTTTATCAAGTTAAGAAACGTAGTTGTGTGTTTTGTGTTGCCGTTTTTTCCAACATTATACACCAGATTTCTCAGATAAATCAAATCATTTGGCTAAATATCCCAGTGGACACTTTTTGATTTTTATCCTGATGAGGGCAGACACAGTTCAAGCTTCTTTTGTGGCCTTTTAGAAAACCAATGGTCTGTGCTGTACCTGGTAATGTTGCAGAACTCCACTGCGATGCGCTCCGTCATGCACCACTCTGCAGGAAACATCCGGCCATATTTTTCTTCATATTCCACAAGTTGTCGTTTGATCCAAGCATAGCGACGGTCAATTTTGTCCAACCAGGCAACCTAAGAAAAATATTTTTTTTACTTTCAACATACTCGACTGTGCAAAGATAAAAGTCTAACTCACATCTTGATTCTCCTGGAAGAGCACCAGGTACTCGGAGAGATGTTGTCTTAGAAACTTTTTGATGATCTCTTGCTTAATACGTGGGTCCAGAACATTTGCCACCAGACAGGCGTCTCTCAACACATTACTAGGACCACCTGGTCTCTGGAAGAATGGATTTGAACATGTTGACAAAATGGAAGCAAAAATACACGATTAAAATTTGAAAAATGGGAAATAAATTCCTACCTTTGTGCCTTGAGAAGGAAAGGCTTCTTCAAAATCTGCCAGAATTTGAGTTCCTAACTCACTCTGAGCTGCCTTGACTCTAGACACAGAATGACACATTTCAGAAGTTACTTTATTATTTATAAACACACAATATATGCTCCTAATTGCCAGATTTTAACATGAGAAGATCTAAGTTTTAATCAGTGACAAAAAAAACAAACACCTTCCAGGCATGTGTCTGATGGAATAAACAGATTTAGAAGGAAGTCAATATGTAGGTAAACTGGAAGCAGGACAAGAAAACCCAAAGGGAATAAGATAAGACAGAAACGTGTTTGTAAAATAAGTTCCGTTTGCTACTCGGGAGAGAACAGATGTCTCGGAGCGCCTTCATTTTAAGAAGGTGAGGTTAACCTAGGACATCACCCAGAGCTATGACAATCACCCAGAATAAACGAGTGTATCACAGACAGATGCCAAGTCAGTTGGCAGACTTTATACCAAAATTTACTTGCTTATTATCCATTTAGCCAATTACCTTTTCTCAAAGCCAAAATCACAGACAGGGCAGAGTCTCGTTTTTGATACAACAGCATCAATTAAAAACAGAAAAGTTTTGTCTAAAAAGTGACTCATCTCAGTAGGAGAGAGACAGATGGATGCATTGCATCCAACTCGTTCTGTGAACTGTGTGGGGATCACATCCCTCAAAACCACACTCTCAGTGGCAGATGCAAAACATCAGAGGCTGATGAGAAACTAGCTCATCAAATACAATCAATCATTGTTCAATCAAGTTCCATTGGAAACGGTGACAGTGGAGCCGTTCCCTGCTTTATATGACTTTTCCTAACAGTAAATGACTTCCTCTAAAATAGAGGACAACGTCTCTGATGGGAAAATGTTGAATAAAAGTACTTTTATTAAATTTACCCAACCACATATAACAGTATTGTAATTGTATTAATGCTGGTATTGTTTGTCTGCCTTGTGGTGAGAATAGAATTTGGGGAGTGGAGAGGACTCCATGCCAGGAACTGGACTCTGAACGCCACCTCTGACCTTAAGTGTAATAAACTTGTGGAGCAGCTTGTGGGAATGGGCTGGTGATATAACAGCAACCTGAACGGTTTGTGCCTCAGAAAGGATTGAGACACACAGCTGGAAACACTGGTCCTTTCTCTTGTAATGACAATTAAAATGCGTCTTTGAGCCAGGATTTGCTCACTGTTCAAGATCAGTTTACAGCATTTGTAGCAACCTGCAAAGCATCTACACTTTTTAGCAAAAAGAAAGAAGGGATGAAAAAAAAGTGCTTAATATGGTAGAGAAAACAAGGACGAAAAAGTTGTTAACTTTAAACAAACAATGTAATTTGTAATATATAATATTTTATATACATTTAAATTGAATGGATATATTTTATGAATCAGAAAATAACTATGGGTCGAAGGTATGGAAAAAACTAATTTTCTATGGCAAAATAGAAATGAAAGATTAGGAATTTGAAGATGTATAAAGAATTGAACATAATATATAGTCAGATTGCTGTCAAAATATTCATGGGTGGATAAACGTTTTTATCCATCCCTGATGTTTTTGTTTTTCTATTAAGTGAATTGTGAAATCCCATTTTTAAATTGTATCCCACGGTTTAGCAAAGGTTTCTAGTTTCAACTCCCTGAAGGGAATCAACATAATTAGCACTTTCTATTACAGTCTCAGTTAAAACTAATTGTTTGCATCCTGCTGCTCAGCATTTACATCTTGACCCCCCCTCTCCCCCCCCCACATCCCACCTCCAACCACCCTCTCCACCACTTTCCCTCCTGATGCAACGTCACTTCTTCCGTGCAGCTGTCATTTGGTATGAATGTTGCCTGCCACACCTCGGTTAAACCAGAACAGAAGGTCAGACTCTCGGGGTTTGATGGGATCACTGCTTCTTTGAACTCGAACATTAAACTGATCAATGGCTGCTCGACCTGGATCTGTTGTTGATGGAAAATATATAATCCGCCTGATCTGTGAGAAACACTCTGACTATCCTGCATCAGATGATATTGAGAAAGTTGAGTTTGGCCCAGAACAAGCAAACAGTGTAATGTTTTTTCACATATTGTCTAACGCCGATGTCACACGCAACAACACAATCTGGAATATGTGCTCGGTTGGATGTACTTTCCACAGAGATGAGCCGAGCGCAGTCGCAAACACACCCGTCGAAAGACTCACAATGGAAGAAATACTGGCTCAGACGCCTTCTATTCAATGGCTTTTCCTTCCTGCATGCAGCTGAGGCATTTACTTTTGTCTAGAAACTATGCGTGCATACAGGATACAATGTGCACATGATTTTCGCAATGTTCCCCTTTTGGAAGACTTTAAGATGAGGCATTTCAGCTTTAAACGACTAATCTGCTTCCTGAAAACTTAACATCAGCAAGTAGACTTTAAAAAACAGATAATTGATGAGCAAAACTTGCATATCGACGATTCACTCACCGCTCAGAAAGTTGTCTTATCTGAGGTATTCCCATGTACTTGTGGAAGTGCTCCAGCACGTTGACCACCCCCTGCAGGAGATTGGCCACCTCACCATATTGCCTCTTTCGGGTCATTGCTCTGGAGAATAAATGGAGACATCAACCCGTCATACTAGGTTGTGAATTATTATTAAAAAATAAATACATTATCCACAATGAACCACAATGAAGAATCTCATAATTAATAGTTTTACTTTTGATTTAAAAAATGACCGTAAATTCAAGTTTCAGCAGCAAAAACAGAAAAACAATAGAAAAATAAATACATTTCTACAGTAGAAAATAACTTGTAATTCCAAAAATAAATATGAAAAATATCATTTATAAATACTGTGTATATAAAGAACGGTACGATTATTTTATCTATTAATTAATTGTGATACTGTAGGATCGGGAATATATTTGTAATATTTCCAGACACATGACTCTTGACGCAACTCCTGTTAAAAGCTGTATGAGTCAACCGTATCCTCTTGTCCTCAGTCATTGCCGGGATCTCGCAGGACTTTAGCTGCGTAGGACTAGAGGCCGGAAGTTTAACTGCACATCGAGCCGTAAATAATTGCTTGTTAATTGTAAATTAAAAAGAGACACACACTTTTTTGGAAATATAATCAGTAAATAACAATAACAAAAAATACAATTATATTTGAATGCTGTTTAATGTTGATACAAAAAAAAAGATATATTTTTAAATAGAGATATTTTTTCACACCCATAAATACAGACATACATTTACATGTATACCAGATAAAAAAAATCATTATTGAGCAGTTTCTGTTGTATAAATTAAATCGTTTCATTAATATTAAAACTTCTCCTCATAAAAAAACGATTAAATTAGATCTGTGGAACAGTTATTGGTGAGACGTTTTTGTCGTTGAAAAACACATCATCGTAAAAATGATCATACCTCAACTATACTATTGAGCAGCAGATCATGCTTGGTCTTACTAATACTCACTCTAAAGAGTCCACACCTCCTGCTAACATATGCAGGTGGTTCAGCGTGGTAATGGACGTGGTGAGGTGCCGCTTAGCGTGGTCCAGCTGTTTTATGTCCCTCGTAATCTCCTTGACCTTTGTAAATGTTTAAAGAAGTGAGAGAAATTCAAGACAAATTGGGAAATTAACGTGGCTTGTTAAAATTGCTCCCATTTGGCCGTTTCCCTCTCACCATTTGTTCAGACTTCTCCGCCTTGTCTTTTATGTCTTTAATTTTTCCAAATAGCTGCTGTATGGCCACCTGGGCTTCTTCCAGTGCCTGTGTGAACCGAACACAACGTTATGACATTAACCCCTCACCAAATAAAAATACAGTTTAAACATTTAACTACCAACCCTGTGGTTTAATGAGCTCGATACTTAATTACATTCAAATCTCAAAAATATTAATTAAAAATAATGACACAACACAATGGGAATCCAATAGCTGTAGTTACATAGATATGCTTGTTTTAATTGTCTTACACACACCATAGAAATTACACGGCGGTGATGCACGGTTATAAGTAATTAACTGCCATACAGTCCAAATTAGATTAATAGAACGTGAATGTCATTAAGCTCACAGCAGAAATGTATCCAGTTTAAATTGGTTTGCTCCGGTACGTTTATTGTTTTGACCTCAGCTATCCCCGTTTTTGTAGGTTAGACGTACATTTGTTAATTGTCTCGCCTGCTTGAACGTTTTAAAATAGGTTCCATCAAAGTACCATTTGAAGAAAGAACATATGAAAAAGGCGCGAGTGAAGCTGCTCCTGCACCTCCGAGTTAAACACACTTCTTTAGTTAAAGGCTTAGTCAACATTCCCAAAAAAGACACTTAAGGCCTCTTGAGGAACAACGTTGTGTTTATAAATGAGGTTGATTTCCAGTCACCGTTACTGAGAGTGCCGTTTAAAGGAAAGTTGTAGTTACAATCTTTTTATAAATGACTGACTTTTTCTACTAAGGTGGACTGAATGCAGTGAAACTTTAATGAGTTTAATTTCAACTGAACTCAATTCTTAACTCATTCAATCTACCGTTTTAGTACTTCAATTTAATGTGCGTTTGTTCTACTTGCAGTCAAGCGTCGGATTTTAGTTTCCACTGAAAGAATCAAGTTAATCGTTTGCATTTTAATGATAATACTTTAACATTTTTTTTAATGCTCCAATTGTTTCACACCTCCTTAATCTCGTTGTATATGTTGCAATGACAATGAACGACAACAAATTAAATTTACTTTGGAAAGTTTGGATCCAACAATCAACACTCAACAATAAAAACAACAAAAAAAACAACAACTATAGTTTAGCTAAAGGTCGCAGGTAAACATTTACTTTGCAAGGTGACTGACCACCGTGTTACCTTAGGGTCAATGTGACCCAAAGGTTTAAAAACGAATACATATGCAGTGGCGGAAGTCATTCACCGTGACCCAGAGACAACACAAGTGATACTAAAAACATGTTTCGGGCCTTCGGGTCACCTTGACCCAGAGATAACACAAGTGATACTAAAAACTAAAACGTTTTCGGGCCTTCAGGTCACCTTGACACCGAGATAACACAATGGTTAAATGGAATATTATGAATAAAACAACAGTTCTTTTAGTGAAGTGACTTCTGGAATAACTGGATGCATGTATAAAATATTCTAGTCAAATATTTTATATACATTAGGAACAAAAATGAATTTGTAAAAGCTCTCTTTACATAGGTTTCCCATAGGGGGTCTTGAGCAGAACGCATGCATCCATAGAGACCAGACTCAGCTGCATCAATCTGGTTTCCTAGTAATCATTTCCTGCATTTAGCCTGAAGGAAAGTGGAGCGACCATTGCCCAGCAGGCGCCTCCTCGCCCAAGATCTTATCTGCGTTCGTACCCGAAGCATATCCTCAGAAAAGGCAATAAGAGGCATGTGTTCCTCCGCCAAGATGGTTTTGTAAAGAACGGGAATCCTCTGGAGACGCAGTTAATTCTCTGTACTTACAGAAAATCACTCCTCAGGACACTCCATATGCAAAATGGCTTTTCTGAATACACGCCAGGTAGCATGAAAGCGATCAAGCCAACATCGTTGTTTAAAGATGCTGACATGGCTTTGGCACGACAGGGCTCCTTTAAGAATAACAGACTTAAGTGATCCAGCGACAGAGAAGCTGTTGAACACTTTACAAGGCATCACTTTCAGCTCAAAAAGTGTAACGTCGACCCTGAGAAGAAACAAGCGTGCCGACGCTTCTTGTCGTCTTATTATAAATGGAAAAGAACACCACTTCTGTGACGTTGTTAAGCTTTAGAGCCTCACATAAACAATACCAGTCAACACATTTGAATATATTTTGACTTAATGAAATGGTTGGTCTGAAAAAAAAGTCACAAAATAATTGGGTACAGAGTGTTCATGCCGACCCAGATTTTAAAAACACATAAATGCAGCGAGCAGAATGTTCTAAATACTACAAAGAGCTAATGAGACGATAAAAAGAATGAAAGAAACAGATCGGGAAAAGACAAAACTCTTTGAAGATAAAAGCCTGGAATCTAAAACAGGCTGGGATCTGATTATTCTGCTGACATCTGCATTAAATGTTGGAATTAGGCTAATTCTACAGGAGGACCCGCCCAACAATTTCTATTAACGCTCCTCTGATCCAGTGACTTCAAGAGAAGAGGTCTGCGGATGTTCTTGGGCATCTATACAAATCAGTGTGCGTCTCTATGTGTTTGCACGTGTTCCACTCGAATAGCGTTCATTCAAACGATGAGATTGTGTGGCAGCAACAACGAAATAAACACAAATCACATGAATAATTTAACATTTATCTCAAGCTTTTAGGGGAATATTTAATCATGTTTGCAGGACAGTAACTGGACTGGAAACTTCAGGAAGAAAATAGGATTAGTGCTTCAATGTGTCTGAACACACACAATAGACGGGAATTAGTCGCTTAATTAATCATTGTCAAAAAATAAATACATATTTTCATTAGCGTAGCATTTTAGGATTGTAATTTGACTGTAAAACAAATAAGCGACACAAAAGAACAACGACAGATTATCCCGTCAGTAATTCAATATTATTGGAGATGATGTTTTTTTTGCCAATTCATTTTAATATATTAAATTCATGTCGACCAATTGATTTTCTGTGAGAACTTCATGGAAGGTTTTGTGAGCCATCGGACTTTAGATATAAATCCCTGAATTTTTACAGCATCAAAATCAACTATGAATCTGAAAAAAACATTTTTCATGACAAATTACGTGTAACTTCAATGTGTAAAAATATTCAATGTAAAAAAGAAAATCAATGAAAATGGAAAAAAAATGTAGTATTAGAAATTCGATGTGCATTATGTCAAGTAATATCTTTTATTCGATGTGACGGACAGCATGATGTCGCAGCGTAATGTCCTTCTCTTTGGTTCCCGAATTATAACAATGAATTTCTTTTCCAACAAATTTCTTACACTGAATATTATTTTACATTTATAGTTTATTCTACATTGACTTTTTGCACTGAAATTTGATAGTTTTTTCAAATTCAAAGTCTTATTATGATGCTTTAAAAATTCAGTGTTAGGAATTTATATTCAAAGTTTGACGGCACACATTTAATTCCATAGCACTTCACCTTCCTCTGGATGCTCCATTATAAGAACCAATCGCTTTTACCAATCACATACAATTGAATGGGTTTTTTCTTAATGTTTTAATTTGCTTTTACTATCCCAATATTGCTACTTAATGACCTGTGTGCAGACATACAAGGGTTTTGGTATATTTGTTTGACTAAATTTCTAGTTCAAGGAGCATCACATTGATGATTGATCAATCAATCGATCGATCGGTTCTGTTTCTTCTCAGGCCTCAACTTCATTTATGAAGCATTTTATTGGTATCAGCGGTGTGCAGACAGGTGTAAACAAACATCCTTAAATCTTCTGCTTTTACAACCGCCTTTAATGAAAACTGACAATGTGAACAGCTGGTGGTGCAGGAGAGACACTTACTGGAGGCACCAAGCTATTCATCCCAATATTCTGCAGATGCTGCCTCAATGTTACTCAAACAATTATGATTTAATTAAATTAATTAACTAAGATTTTTGCTTGCTACCAAAAAAGTCCCTGATTTTTAAATATATTTTTTATGATTTATCTACTCAGTAGTGTAATTATAATTATTTTTAGACCGTTTCATTTGATTTAGTTTTTCTTCTACCATCAGTATTTCCAAATTTACCATCTAGATTCCATCTCTGTATTTAACACAACGTAAAGGCTACCTTGACCTTCATCTGAAACGCACCTTTGAAGAAGCTTTTAAACTTTTAAAATGGAAGAATCTTCTTTGATGTCGGACCGCTTCAGACTTAAGCTGAGGTCCACAGGCTGCAGGGAAGGATTGGCGAGGGAACCAGGGAATTAAACCCCTGCTGATATTGTATTGATCTTGTTCCAAAGGAACACGAGGTGAGACGGAAATAGACGGTTAGATATCCTGTGTATATGTTAAGAATCGAAAAACATGGGTCGTGAAGTCCTTTAAGTGGTTCGCGCTGCAGATTTTCCTTAGCTGGTTTAGAAAATATGATTTTTTGAAAATTGTTACCACTTTAAGGGGAAACAACAAATGTATGCACATTTACAAAGTCATCATGTACATTCATTTCAAAGCCATGTGGGAGAGAAAAATGATTACATTTTTGCTGCATAAGAAACCATTTATAATTCATTATTGAGATGCAAACACAGAGGGAAGCTCAACATATGCTTCAATTCCTTCACTGGCTAAATCCCTACGCAATAATTAAAATATTTTTTCATAATTTAAAATTATGCTGGTAACGTATGTCGCTCCATTCAAAGCAAATTGTATAAATGAGTAAATGGATCTTGGATTTTGCACGCTGCTCATTCGTCTTAATCACACCCCTTTTTCGTTCCCACGTTTCTCCCTCTGGAAATGTTCGCTTGTGGCTTTGGGAAAAAACAAACCATATTATTGTGTACGAGCCAAGAATGCTGCCAGTCTACTAAGTTTTCAAGTGTTTCCACATAGTGAACAGAAGCTAAATGGGAAGGACGGGACCACAGGGCCAGACGCTCGACACAAACACACACCTCCTGTCAGAACACACATCAGGTGTCACTTTACACCACTAGCATTTGAGGAGAGACACGAGTCTGGATTTAATCAGCAGACCTTTTTTTTTTTTCCTGTTTTGTAGCAAGAGAGGGAAACAACTCTAAGTTAATAAAATATACAGGAATATTTTCCTCTGGCATGGTTTCCATAATGGGGGGCATTCTGAGCTGTGAGGACCAATCTGAGTCATTCTGTCCTTTTCCACGAATATAGCACAGCAAGAGGAGAGAACAGATGAGGTTCACTAACATGTTTTTCTGGATTGTGTCATTTTCTTTTTTTTTTTTCAGGAAAGGAAATTGCTGTAAAAAAAAAAAAGCAACCTTATCAGGAATAACAGTTGCTTTCTTTAATAATATGGCAGTGTCACACAAAAATAAATAAATTGAGAACGACCTTGTTTTGTACCCTTTTTTTTCGGAGTGGAGTAAAACAACAACCCATTCTTCATTAGTGCAGTTAATCTTACCTGTCTGCCATCTTGGCCCACATTGGTCTGTCCTCTCACCACCGTTCTGATATCATCATCCAGGCGCCTTAAAAAATATAAACCATCACAGAAAATTATTTTTCTTTTAAAAAGAAAAAAAAAGCTTTGTGTGATGTGTAATACGGTTCAACGTTTCACTGACTCCTACTCACCTTATTTTTAGACGAATCTTGTTCACCACATCATCAATATTTGCCAATGACTGAGAAGAGAAAGAAATATTGACTTTTTCTTGGACAGTGACCTACAGTTACAGTGCCACCTAATGGCGATGCAAAGTACACAAATACAGGCTCTTCTACAGAATATATTTGTTCACTTTCCAGCTAAAGCATCGGCTTACTTGTACACATCTTATTCCTTATTTTCATAATGATGATATAAAGAAGATGACTCATTTTCCCTTTTCACTTTTAATCATTTATTTGTGCACAATATCTCTTTTATTTACTCTCCTGACTCAGAAACGTAATGGGTCAACTGTCAGTATGTTAATCCAAACATGTTTTACAATTATTATTATTATTATGTGAAGTCTATCATGTTTTAAACCCAAAGAGAAAAAGAAACACTTGTGTACCTGCTCTGTGGGGAACAAGGTGTTGATGTATTCCACTGCATTAAAATCCCCTCTGTCCAGGGGGTCTTGACTAGGAAACACCTACATGTTAAAACACAGGTTTTAAACCACACATTATGACCCTTTTTTTCCAACATGAAACAAAATAGTTGAATTAAAACAGTCACATAAAAGCTAACATACAGACCAGCTGTTCCTGAATTCAAAACATGTTAATAACGATAAATGGAAAGGAGAAATGGGAGTAAAAAAGTAATGTAGGATTATAGTCACAAAACAATAATAAAACTGGACACGCCTGGAGATTATAACATATACTAGTTTATTCACAATAACAAAGGTTGTGTTGAGTACAGCTAGCCTCGGTGGCTAGCTAGCAGACTAGCATCGGTGTCTAGAAAAACGCATTTATTCACCTGCTCTATCGCCTGCTGCACCTCCGGGGTCAGCTGCATAATCGCCTCCAAATCCTCGGCAAACTCGAACTCTTCATCCTCCATCATCATCAGAATAATGTCACACAACTGTCCAGCATTCCACTTCCTGGAAAAGGAGGCTAGTGAGAGACAGCTGGTCACGTGACAGAAGCCGCGTTCAATGCAGTCGGAAATATGTCAACCATTATTGGGTTCAGTGTATAACGAAATTAACAAAACATTTTAAACAATTCATTCAGTTGTAAATATTTTAAATAAAGACGAGCATGTGTGAAGGAAATCAAGCAGTAACATCTTAAGTATTATTAGTAATTTTCAATATATTTAATTAACAATGAGAATTTGATTTTATCAACAAATTCAGTACCATTATGTAACATTACTAACAAATGAACATATACGAAAATTAACATAAATTCAAGTATGAAGTCAATATTCTGTTCGGTGAAAAAGTATAAACAAGAGATGCTAACTGTTCTTTTCCTTACTCCCTTTTAATCTCTGTAAATATATTGTCTGATCAGCTGTTTGATAACAGTTGTACATTGTTTATTTAAGTGAAAATAGTTTGAAAACAGATTAAAACTGTTTACGTTACATTTTGTTGAATGAATACATATGAACATGTTTGATGTTAATAAAAATGGTATGATTGTACCTATACAATCATGAATCAATCAATGAATAAAACTATAGGTGTAATTTGTTAAATATGAATGATTGCAAAGGGTGTAAGAAAAAATAGATTCATCAGTATATTGTGATATTTCGTTCATGACACTAAAACGACATTTAACAGCACTGTATCGATTTTGAATCTTTATTTTTTATTTTTTTGGTTTTCAAATTCTATTTTATTTTGTACCATAGTTTATGTATATACAGGTCATGGTTTATATTACAATATATTTATTGTGAAATAGAATAATTCTCTTTTTGAATTTACAATTAACATGGAATATTCACACCGTTTATGAAATCCTATCAGATCCCTGCGATAACTAAGGATGAGAGGATACATTCGATTCCAGCAGCTTTTAAAAGTTGATGTTTGGACATATTTTGGTTTCAAAACAAAGGAAAGCAGTCATGACTTTATCAAGAGTCATGTGGTCTGTAAATTCTGCATCATCACAGTCAAGTACTCGACAATACTACAAAAATATTCCTTGTTTTTACCGCAATTTATGGCAATATATCGTATTGTCGGCCCTGTATCCTGATACGAATCGTATCACCAGATTCTTGATAATACACGCACCTAATGCTTGTCTAAAACTGACTACTGAACCTATATGATTGTAGATGATTGTACATGTGTGATGACCATTATTACACAGAGTTTACGACTGTTTACTGAAACTGATGTTAAGAACAAGAAATTGCAAAAAAATGTGTCAAGATGTATGAGCCATCTCTTATTTAATAATAAATAACGTGATCCTGAGTGGGGGAAAGAGATATATGAGTGAAATATTTACAAGACAGACTGTCTTCCAGTGCTGACCAGGTTGAAAAGATAAAAAGCATAAATAATGCAAAACCCCAATTTTTAAGAGCACTACAGAGATAGACACACGCTGTGACAAAACCACGCCACGCTTGTTTAAGGTGGTATGAGTATATATTATTAAAATGTCATGTGTTTGTCACAGTAAAATTTGGAATAAGACCAAGAATCTCGCTTTGATTTAACAAGACAAACATTTCAAGAGCTCTTCTAACTGTAGCTTAACAGAAACAAAAATTGAACTGATACGTCCGAACATTTGTTGTTCACTCAGATTTCAATTTATTTGGAAGAACCAAAAGAAACATGTTTTATGAAATATGTATCTATAACACGAGCATGACAGAAATACATTTTTATTTCAGTTCAATTTTTGCTGCCTATGCTTGATAAAGATGGAGAAATCCAACATTTTTATGACCTAATTTAAAGTTGGAAATAAAAATGGCAAGCTTCTCTCGTGAGAAAGGAGCAGCATAGTTATAATACTACAGAAAATGAGCCGAAGACTTACACTCACTCCTAATAAAGCTGTAATTATCAGCTCGTGATTTGAAGATAATAAACTACGCTGCGATGTCTAATAATGAGGCGAGATCTCTGCCTGAAAGATCTCTCGTCGAATGTATTTTTCACAGCAATTTACAGCACCGCTGGGAGCCGAAGATCACACAAATCAGCCATTCAAGACTGATGTTTGTGCTCGAGTCGTACAAAGCTGCCCCTGATCCTCCGACAGCTGAGACCACTTTCACGATCCGTGCCCAGAGGCGAGACCCCCAGCATCACCCTGCATCTCGACGAGGCACCACCACCAATTTTTTAATGTTACAGCTGATACGCTATCATGTAAAATAAAGAAACACTAACTACAGGGAAATAAATGGCAACAGAGGGCAATCATTTTTTATTATTAAATTAATTATTTTTCATTTTACTTTACATGATTTGGTTCCAAACGAAAGTTTTTCCGTCCATTGGAGGAGAAAGATGATTATTAAGGGTGATATGAAAGGAAGTGACAAGCAGCTTCAAATAGATCCATTAGCAGTGTGGTTTGAGTTTTGAAAACAGCTGCATAGCAGCAAAAAAAAAAAAAAAAAACCCTCAGTAGGCAAAGGTCCAACGCTGGCACAACTAAACACACTGGTGGAGTTTTCCTCTGTATTCAGGAAGCTCTCACACCAGCCTTGCCTCAGCACTGATCAACAAAACACGAACGAGCCATATGTGCACTTAATCTTCTCCCACCGCTGCTATTTCTGCACGTCTTAGTTGCTCTCGTCCCCGATGATGAAGCTTGCGAACGTCCTCCAAGTACAAAAGCGAAAAGGTAGCTGTGGACAGAAGTGCAGCGTGACACCTGTTGCTCAAGAGCTTATAAAAGAAGAGATTGCCCGATGTGTCAAATTTAAATTTTTAAACCATTTAGTACGGTATGTATGGCGTAGTGTGAAAAACTCCCTCGGGCGGTTTTATATACATCATAAATATAATGTTATGAGAGCACAACATCATATACAAAACAAAATTTACAGAGTATAATCAGCGCCGTCGCAATATTGGATAGTTTCATTGAAGAAGAGTTTATTTTGCTTTTAATCATTGAATTTTTTAAAGCATTATGATTTGATTTTATTTATAATTTAATTCAATATTTTTTATATTGAAATGTCATTTTCTTTATGATATGCATGAATTAAACAATGAAACGAAGATTTTTTTTTTTCTATTACATTTATTAATAATTAGTTTAAAAATGTCTATATTTTTTAAAATTCATTCATTTTTTAAGAGTACCAAGCTGTTTGATCGAGCTGTCAGCCAATCATTATAGCAGATATTGTCGCGGGGCACTATTATAAATTTAAACAAATTAATTTAACAAATTAATTTAATACATTTAAACAATCAATAAAGTTTTACCTTTACCTTATAGCGACATTCTTATATTGAATTTAATAGGTTATGAATTTTAAAAAATGTTAAAATGATTCGACATTTCCTAAAAACAAAATTTAACAGTTAAAAACACCATTTTATTAAAAAAAAAATTTCTAAAATGAGCTGTTAAATTCAACCATTCAGTGTTGAGATGGCACTGATATATTGATACTTATAAATCAACATCCTTTTATATAATGTTATATTATTATTATTTTTTCAGGTTGAGCCATGTCATTCCCCCCAAACAGAATTGCAATATTTGGAATGTGAATAGTTACACTTCTATGAATTCAACAGCTAGCTAGACATTTGTCGAAACTCTTCCTGGAGTTTCTGTTGCATGTCATCACAGAAATCTTCAAGTTGTAGCTTCTCATCTGTTTTTAAAGCCTAAACAAGTAGCAAACGGTAAAGTTTCATTTCCAATCGTTTTCTCTGGATATGACAAACCCTCAGCCGAGGAATCTGGATTTTTTTCAAACCTGTTCTCCTTACAGACTTCTTTGGGCTTAGAGTTTCTCACGAACATGCTCAACCTCCGTCTCAGATGTCGATAATGGTCTACCAAGTACTTTAGCCCCATCATTATCTTACCCTTTAAAAGTTTGTTACCAAGTCCAAATGTGTTTTCTGGTTGTTTTTCCAGATTTTCAGGGCTTGGCCGACTGTGTACGAACATTTTTCCAAGAACCAAACTGACTTCTCTTGGCACGGCTCAACCTGAAAATCCTGATCCGTTTCTGTGTTATTTGAGATTATTTCCACAAGAATTGCCAAATAAATATTTAAAAATGCATGAAGCTAATGATTGAGAGAACAACCAATATCAAATTTAGTGAATTTCTGGAAAGAAAAGCTATTAAACGCTGTCTCATTTATGAAAGCTCGGAGCACTTTTGCATGTAGAAACTCTTATCTTTATTTTGTACGTCCTGAATGCAGGAGCATCATCATCCGTGATCCCAGGATACGTAAGACGCTTTATTTATCTCGTTCTTATTCATTTATTTGCTCCTTCTCTCGCTATTATCACGGGTGAGATAAAAATATCTTTGTTATTTGCCGGAGGCGGTAAATAAGTTTTCCAAAATAAATCCAAGCTGTCCTTTTCAATTTTAAATCCACCGGGCATCCCAGGCAATTTGTCAGTTAAAATTACACATGGATTTAAATGTCAAGGATTAACAACCAGGAAAGACTTAAAGAGCATGTCACTCACCTTATTTACTTCCAGCCATTGTGGATTAGGAACCTGATTGGTCTTGACGCATATTAAAAAACCTCACCTAAAAATCTGTTTGATTTGAAAGTCTATATAAAGTCTTGTTATTATCCAAGTCGCAGGTGAATTAAAAGCTAATTGCAGAAATGGACTATGATGTAATTCCACAGATTAAAAGCATCATTATTGTTACACCTGAATTAAACATGACAGCGACGTCCAAATATACATCATGAGGCATTACCAAGACACATGTATCGCAGAGCACATGCTTATGTACATGTGCCAACCTGTCGTGTAGAGACCCGAGGCCATGCCGCGTTTGGGCCGGTGTATAGAAATGATCACCCTTCATTAAGGGATGTTAACAAACTGCTGCGGGGGACTGTTTATTAATCCTCAAGAGTGAACAGATGCATGGACGCAACACACACAAGTGCATCTCAATTTTACGCTCGCAGAGCAACACAAAACTTAATCTGCCAATTTCCCGCTTCGAAAATACTTCACGGAAATACACCATAAAATCTAAAGGCATTTGACGTGATTATTATGTATTTTTATTTTTCACAGTAAAAAACGTGTACATCTTATTTTTTTGTTAATTTCATCATTGTAACATTTATTTTTATTAAAAGATAATGAAAACACATAACAGGTCTATAGAGGTTAATAGTTACATATATGCTTAAAAACTAAATAAGGTGAGTTAAATAAAAAGCATTTTAAAATCCCAATTTTAAACATAACAGAGTTTAATTAAATGTTTGAAATGTTGAAGTCTGAAGATGCAGTAAGTACCTCATTATGACCATATTTTGAAAGTTTTTACTTCATAAAGTTGTCCTCCTACTAAAATCTCGGCAAACCAAGATTACGAGAGCGTCCATTATGACGTAACAATGGTCTTCACTCCTCCTCCAGCCAGCTTTTATCACGCCCCACTTTGTTTATTCAACAAGTCCCTAGGAGGTGGAGACTTCCAGAATTGATGACGCTTGGTGACAAACCTCGATGCTTGACCAATTACAGCAGAGTGGGCTAGATTTCATCTACAGAAAAGTGTTTTCAGTGGGCAGGGCTTAAACACATTTTCTAATGTAAATATGTCAATGAAAAGATAGTTTTGTACAAACAGACATATACTGATGAGTACAATAGAGTCCAAGATCAATTTAAGACACACTTATATGAACACATTAGTTTCCTCTTAACATGGTTTTATCTGTATTAAATCTCTCTCTTATAGACTAGAAATCATTCAACAGATCCTAAGTCCATATCTGCCTTAAACCAAGTCAAATTTAAACCTTTTCAACGATTCATGAAAGTAATTACTTGCTTCAAAAGTATGTTCGGACACTTTTCCTCACCCTTTAAGTACAAAATTGTATTCTCTCTGCAAGATCATCGTATTTTTCTCCATTTCTTTTTCTCCTCTCATTTGTCAAGCCTTTGTCGACCTCTTTCCATTTCTGTCTTCCCTTTCTCGTGGTATTAATGTGAGGTATAGCTTCATGTGGCGGTTACTTCCATGTTCCCAGGATGGATCATAAAAAATTGAAACGATTGTGTGGAGAACAGGACAGAACAGGACAATGCATCATGTGTGAAGAAAGAGTGGAAGAAGATGAGGAAATGAAAAAGGAGTTTTGTACGTAGATACCATTTTATAAATGTACTTTTTTTTTATCATTTTGATGTGATGATCCTACATCAAGATTAATACACTGGAGAAAAAACATAAAATGCACTCCTTTTTGATTGATAATTCATAATAAATAGTAGCTTAATTAATACTGCACATCAGAGCAGTGACTTGTATTTACGCCTATGACATAATAAGCACGACTTGTGAATTGCTTATTTTTCTCCCAACTGCATTTTCTTTTTCAATTCCATTTCATTTCAAGCTGTGGAATGTTTAGGTGGCTGCACCTCATCTCGTCTTTTTCTGTGATTACTCTCTAAATATTGATCAATACATTAGAGCAGAGTAATTAGAAGCCATCTATTTCGTCTGCAAGATAAATCTTCCCCCGCAGTCAGTGTATTGACATGCAGGAACGCCGATGTGCTGGCAAAATGCACGTCACCGGGAGGATTTGTCAGATCTCAAAGGCGATCTGTCTCTGGAAACCGGGGGGGTGACTTGTCAATCTGTAACCACTTTTGACATGTTTCATCAACACATTGCGACCTATAAACCTTCTTTCGGTTCCAGCAAAGTGCCGGGGAAGAAACCCGGCAGAGTTAATGAAATTCTAGAACCTTAATAAGGTGATATGCAACATCAGTTTTAATTAGCCGCCCTCCTTGAGCATTCTTAGCAGGTTAAGAGGAAGGATGCCAGCAGCCATCTTTGTTTATTGAAAAAAGAGCACATTTAGAATGGATCGAATTTAAAAAAAAAAAAACTATTGCCTTCTTTGTGTGAAATCTTGCCTGTGTGAGATTAAGTGCTTCTCTCCTCCCTCCCTGTTCAAATTACAAATACCCAAACTAGTACATACAATAGAAATGCTGTGAATTAGAGACAAACAATGAGAGTTATCACATGATTTAGGCAAGATAAAATCTACGTCACATTTAAAAGAGAGATTTTTCTAGATGTTTTCAAAAATGTTGGCGGTTTTAACGATGGTCTTCATTACATAATTTTGTCTGGACGACTTGTTGGGAGAGTCCATAAGTATCACATGACTACCAAACTCCTTTAGAGCAATGACTCAAACACAGTCATTTAATATAATTGAAGAACTTTTGCTGAGTAAAACATGTGAACAAAGAAAACAATGATTCAGAGAATTTACAGCATTTCAGTTGCACAATTCCGACACTAGAGGTAGCCAGAAACACTTTTTTAAATCCTACAGATTGGGTTTATAAGGTTTTCAGTTGATTTTAATTTTACTAGGTAAAAATGGGAAAAAAAACAATGAAGTCCATGATGAAAATGAAGGAAGAAGAGAACATGAAGAACAGTGATCCCCATCCTTTTTCACACCGCAAACTGGGTTTATGTTGGCATTATTTTCACGGATCGGCCTACAGATAAAAAAAATAATAATAAAAAGGCACTGCCTGCAAAAACCTTTAAAGTGCAACTCATTTGAAAAATCCAACATTTCAGACTCACTCACATGTTTCAAAAGTTGAAGTCTTCCTCTCCAAGATGCAGTAAGTGTCTCATCATGACCATGTTTTGAAATGATTACTTGATTCTCCTCCGTCTGAAATCCCAGCGAACAAGAGGTTATGAGAGCGAAGCCCGTTATGATGTAGAAATGTTCTTCACTCCCCCTCGAGCCAGTTGTAATCACGCCCCCGCTTTGTTTATACAAAGTGTCCCTTGGAGGTGGAGACTTCCTGGATTGATGACGCTGCGTGAAGAACCTTGAAGCTTGACCAATCACAGCAGAGTAGGCGTGGTTTTGGTAAGTAAGATTTCATCTTAAAAATGAAAAAAAGTGTTTTCAGTGTAAGCAATAGAGTAACACAATCTATTTAAGACACACTTAAATCAACACATTAGTTGCCCTTTAAGTGCATAAACATACATCTCACCATAACACTGAGTCAACAAGAGCCATAGGCTTGTTTCTCTACAACAAGATATAGAGTTTGTGTCTCAATCTTTTTCACTCCTTTATTTTTGAGTAAACTTGACCGAAATAGGTATCTTGACATTTTGCTAGTCATATGCTAATATGACTTTGGACAAAATCCTTCCTAATGAAGAACATAGGTGGATGAATAGGAAATAGGTCTATGTTGTTATGCCCAAGAAGAACAAATAAAGAAGGATTTTAACTATAAACATATGCTACCAAAATCCTTATCTTGTGGCTACAAAATAGATACATTTCCATCCTTTCTCCACTGTTCTGGTACTCTATTTAAAAGCCAGCTTCTCATTCTTCGAGTGCCTTCTAAGAGAGACCCACCAGGTCATTTGATGTTTCCCACCAGACCTGGCAGACTGTCGAGGAGATTCAGCAAGCAGAAGCCCTGTTATCTCGACCTTAAACATGGCATATGACCCAACCTCACCTGCTTCTGTCAGCACTATGCCAGTGGGCATAAGTCTCAGATATGATAGGGATTTGGGTCATGTAGGGCCAAATAAAAGTGTTATGAGTCGGCCGGCATCCAAGACCTTACAGTAATTCAACACTCTCACTGCTAAAATTAAAAATGACTTCTCTAAAACAACCGTTTGACTTTCCTATCAAATTTTGATTAACAAAACGCCTTCTGTTCCACAATAAATAAATATCTAGTGTTGTTCAGTTACACCTTTTTCTGTCGTACACCATGTGCTGGTGAGTGTTAATTCAAACCACAGGAAAAGAGAAAAAAAACAACATGTTAACTCGCATGTTAAAGTGCAAATGGATCTTATTAAGAATAATATTTCCTCTTTGAAGATAATCATTTGCCTTGACCATTAGGATGATGGGTGTTTAAAACATGTTTTGTGGCCTGTTGATTGTTCCTTTTTCACTGTGATATCCTACATCTAATCAGCAAGTGATGTAAATAGGAAGCCACTTTAATTTAATTGACAATGTCTCTTCTCCCGGTTTTCTCATTTGTACCTTATTTGGAATGAAATTGTGAAACATTGAAGAATTTGTTCTCATTTATCTTCTTTGTTTTGACATGCTGGAAACAAAAAGCAAAAGGGAACAATATATCTGGAGAGAATCCTGCATTATAAATTACTAGATTTTTGCAGGGAAGCAAATAATCCACCACAAGAGCAATATTCAAAAACATCAGCATGCATGCCGATAATGGGCTTCATTGACTCAGGTTATAAGGTCAGAGTGTTAATTGAGCTATTCTGCATTTTAATTAGATTAAACGACTTATTTAAACAAACACGTACAACAAGAATTCACTTCTGCAAAAGTCTTATATTTTACCAGAAATACACTGGATACAAGAAACAGAAGCCAATTTTGTTTTTTATTACAAATGTAAAGACACCGTGAAAGCAGAGTTAAAGAGACAGAAGATAATGAGGTAAAAGGAACCGCGAGGGAGTAGACAGAGGACTCATAAACTCACATATTTGTTCATCTCCCTAAAGTAAAATACTTTTCTGTGGAGTTGTGATGAGTTTTTAAAATAAATTATATCTTTACTCTCAGCAGTCGCTTGTTAAGTATTCATTTTGGAAAACTGTTCTTTTTCTATATATCCATGTTGACTTACCTTATCTGGGGGGGTTTTCTAATCTTTTCTATTAACCTTATCAGCTTTCCACTATTTATCGGAATTCCATTTTGAGAGTTTTGTCTAGTGAGTTCCAACCATGACGCTTCTATCATTTGCAATGCCACTGAATAATGACTTTTCTTCTCTGTGATGAATTGATGTTGGAAATGTTACATAAAAAAAATTCAATCTATTTTTGTGTCTGTCCCTATTGGCATTTTCTCTTTTTAGTATGGTGTGTAGATTGTTATAGTCTGTATTTTCATAAATGTTGTTTTTATAGTAAGGGAAAAGGCCTGCACAAATAAAAATGTCTTAAGATGTTTACTTGAAGGAGTCAGTAGACTCCATCAAACAGATCACTGATGTAAGGAGGAGTCTGACCATGAATAGATCTGAAAGTAAGAACCAAAATTTGAAAATTGATCTTCACAGAAACCGGCAGTCAGTGAAGAGTTTTAAGGATTGGGCAAATGTGAGTTCTTCTACTAGAGCGGGTCCATACCGTCACTTGTCTTTTTTAGTATTCTTTTATCTTTCTTTTAAGACTTTTCACCACTTCAATTCATTTATAAAACATTTCTCTGTTTGAATCGAACCCAAAAAGCATTTACATGCACTTGCGAAAGGGTACGAAAGTTCCAAGGGAGAGTGGTTAAGACAGACATAGAAGGGTTCCAGCTGGGAATCTGACAAGAAAAGGGTAAATAAGTGTCAACGTGGGACAGGTCATGGCTGGACTGTCAGCATGTGGGCCAGATAATTGCCGGAGTGAGTGATACCCGCTCTTTGTATCACACACACACAAACACTAGAAATAGAAGTGCTCCATCTAACTTTTATCCATTTTATAAGATCATTCAATAATTTAAATCAAATATATTGAGACGATGCAGTGCTGGACGTCAGCGCTGGCATCATGGCAAGGATGACCCCATGGGAATCTTCTGGATGGTGGTAGATGTCAGAGAAAATAAAATAAAAATGTGCGGACATAAATAAAAAATACAGTTCCATGTTCCAGATCGAGTTCTAACCCAGACCTGGGCGAAGTAAGTAAGTAAGTAAGTAATATTTGTATAGTGCTTTTCTAGAACATGGTCAAAAAGCGCTTAAACAATCAATTCAAGTTAATAGTCAAAAAACAATCAATAGAAGTGAACAAGAGCCACATGTGGACCTTTGACTGTATTCTATATAGTCACGCGGGCCTCATCAAGTAACTTGATTTTTCTTCTGATCCTGAATAAAATTTGAGTTACTATTCAAACATATTTAAGGTAAGGTAAGGTAAGGTAAAACTTTATTGATCCCTCAGGAGGTCTCCTTTGGGAAATTGTTAAATTGTTTAGAAAGTCCTTTAAGATTACATTTTTCTTTTAATAAAGAGATAATGTTTATAGAGAAAAAAACACTTTCCTACACTTTACATTCATCATACTTTGGTTTCTTGTTCCTTTCCTTATACTTATGACCCTCACATCAATCACAGTATATAAGGTGGCCCACTGAGGGAATTACCCACCCCTGTTCTTACCAATAGTTTTGTCAATGGTGTAGGCAGGAGTTAGAATGGTAGGAGGAAGAATTCCTGCGTGCCCAATTTAAAGCGTAAAGTGCAGCCTTGGGTTAAGTTGACAAATGCAAATATTTTATTTAAGAAAGCCTAGTATATGTTTAAAATCCGCTGTAAGCCAGCAGACCTATCTGCAGGCTATTCTGCTGACTGTAAGTCAGTCGGACAACATAAGTGCAGTCGGTGTAAACAAGAGCTAATTTGGTCACGCGTCTTAAGCTCTTTGTGTATTCTTGGCTAAGAAGAGAACAACACCAACACGCTTGGTAGGAAGGTTAGTGGAGGACTGACACACCTGTGTAACCTGACAATTAGAAACATAAATAGCTTTCAAGTTGGCTCGAGCTTGGAAACATCGTCGCTAACGTTACTGCACTGGTAGATTATTCTGCAGTCAAAAATATGCTATAACTATAAATGTTTCTATCAAACAGGACATGTCCTTGCTAAGGAATCAATGACAAAATCTGTATTGTGATTTTCACCCTATAACATTTCCATATGATTGTTTTGTCTATATTGCAAGATATATTTGTTTGCATCATTTATGTTATTAATACCAGGTAGTGTTCTGCAATTTGTTCAAGCAACAAACACAATACAAAAAGGACTACGTGAGTAGGCCTAGCATTAGCAGATCCATACAGTTAACCAGTAAAACCACCAATATTGAATATATTCCTTGTCACATTGTCAAACCTAAAAATGTCATTCAAATCGGTTTTTCAGTTGCTTTGCCAACAGACGGACATTGGTTTTTATCTTTGGTGGTGATTCGTTGGTACAGAAAAAAATGACAAAGTGGAGAAGCATTTTAGCAAAAAGACCCCTAAAAAGGAGCTGAAAACCTCACTTTAGAAACAGCAATACTTGAGTGAGCACATAAAAAAGAGCACCGGTGTGTTGTATTAGCGACGTCCCTCCCTGTCAAGAAGACAAATACGGAACATAAAATGAGTTTAATTGAGAAAGCGTATCTCCTCATTTTGTATACAGGGTAGTTATGTGAGTGTAAATTAAAATAAGTAGTTTTCTGGCTTCAACATGAAAATAGCTTTCTGTAGATAAAAGCACAGCATATACAGCTGTTTACTTTACACAACCTTTCACATAAAGACAATTTAGAGTTTTAAAAAATCATCACATATGTCCAATGATAAGATGGTATATATAGTTTCAGTAAAACAGAAAAAAGGGCTTGGTATGACCTTAAAATAATGAATTATCTTCTTTCTCATTTGTGTCAGTTTACTTTGCAGTGCATTCATCATGTAAAACCTGAAGCATCTCATCCTGAAACCGTTTCTAATCCCAGGTGTGGTCACATTCAAACATCCAACTGGTCGATTCACTGATTGATTTTGAACTTTAAATGCCAGCCCTCAATGTGTCTTCGCTTGAACTGTGTGTAGAAACAATCGCACTGCTATCTATCAATCTATCTGTCCGTCCGTCAAGCCACCGGTGCTAAAAAAGGAGTAAATATCGGTCCTCCTTAATACTTAGTATCAAAAAACATAGGATTGATTATGGAAAAGTAGAGAATTAATAGCAAATGATGGGATTTTCTGCTCATATATGAGACTAACCATTGTTCGCATCTCGGTATAACAGCAAAAAACAAAAAACATTTGCTGGGTATTTAATTAAAAGCAACTCAACATGTCACCTAGACACATTTCTGGTGCTTTAATGAATGTTCTAGTTTACATAAATAGAAAGCTCATGAAAATCTCATTAAGAGAAACGCAATTGTCGCGGAGGAAATGTCTCAGAATGTTTTTGTTTTTAATGTGGGCATGTGGGGAATATCTACGTGTGCAGAAGGTCAATTTAGATGCCAATAAATACAGCAACACTAACATATGTGCATAACACACGGTTACAAAAATGATGCCCAAGAGATTTTTACTTTTAGTTCTGGCATTCGACAGCATCGTCCATCCCTTTCCTGTTCATGGGAAAACCTTAAATGATCTCAAGAGGTGTTTAATGATCCATAAAGGTGGAAAACATTTGGGCTGAGACACTTATGAAGGTATATATTTATAGCTGCAGTAAGTGAGACAACATAGTTTTAACATGACTTATTCATTGAATAATTGGTGATGTTTTATGAATATTTTTATTAAAGGATCGGATCGACTTACATGAAAATAAATATACTCCTGGCTGAGATTTGCACGTGATAAATTCTGCCACCTACTGAGATTCAAGAAATCTAATTCTAAAAGATTTCTGGTTACACTTTTCGATGTATATTTCCAACAAAACCCGACATACATTCTTCACACCCTGAAGGCCTTGCATGTTCACACGCACTGGGAAGATTTGTGTTGTCAGCATGACAAGTACAGCAGCAAATCTCTACAAACCCTCCCAAATACCCAGGAAGTGACAAAGCTCAAGATGACTGCATCAAAAGTTGTCTTATCGAGTCAAAGGTGCTCACATTTTGGAAAGGACACGGCGTCAGACAGAGGACAACTTCTCCTCCCATAAGTTCTCAATTTGGCTGACTTCCCTACCCCCTTGTCCATCATGGACTTCAATTTCCGGGGCACCACCATCACTCAAGACCTCAAGTGGGAGCCAAGAGGATGTGCTTCCAGTGGCAGCTGAAGAAACCCAAACAAAATCCTAATTGATGGAACTATTTAATGAAAATGGCAATAAAAACAATTCTGATTCAAATTCTGATTCTGATTTTAAATGGGAACATTACCTAACGTATATCAATGAGGCCGAGTTAAAATCAAACAGAAATCTCTTGGGAAACTTGTTCTATACATGTAACTAGCTGTGCTAATCGCTGCAACGAACCCATCGATAAAGTGATGAAGATGTAACTGTGAAAAATTGCCTGCCAATCATCCTGGAAGCTGAAATCCCCCTCAAGGACACTGGGACATCACATCAACACTAGAATCACTGGAGCAGTGTCCCTCAGGGGAGTTACAACAGGCTACCATCTCCTCTCTGGCCAGGAAGCTAACACGTCTCCAGAGTCTCGTGGAAACCCCGCATCCCATAACCAAGGGTCAATATGACATCTCTCCCAAACGTGAGCCTTCACCAATTCCCTCCCATCAACACAAATTGATTGTGTGCAACAGAGCAGCCAAGCGAATCTCAGAGGCGCACCACTGATGGGAGTACTGGTGCCAGCAGTGTTTAGCTGCTGACTGGTCGGGCACCAAGTTTAAATGCCTCAGTAGCTCTCACTGGAACGTCTACAGCAACCATTTCCCTACTTATCAAAATTGAAATTGAGTTTCGCTACATTATTTGAACATTTGTTCATTTGCAGTGATCATATTGCATTACCTTTGCAGATGTTACTACTCTGCGAAAAAAAAATATGCATGTTTAACAGTCTTACAAGAACAATTTTGAAGTCCTCTATGTGGATCTTCAGGGGCCCCCCAACCATAAACCAGGTGTGGTGGCGAGAGGTGTGGTTTCATCAACTAACTGTTAAATAGTTAGAGCAGCAGAGCAATATGTGGGTCAATATAGAAGCAAGAAAGATCCGACACCACGGACTGTAACCATGAAGCTTAGAAAAAGCTAAGTTACTGAGCTTAGAATTTCATTACTCACTTTTCAAAAGCCCTTTAGTTGTAATTGAGCTTACAAAAGAAAATAAATTGGTGCTCATTGAGAACATTGTGACAAATACCATTATGTATTTACTAGATACAGTCTAATGCAATTATTCACTTGCTAAACATGTGCTGTTTATATTATTTCTTTGTTTTTAGCTTCATAATGTCTAAGACGTTTGCATATTAAAAGTAGTCTTTAGATGTATTAACTTTATGAAAATAAGTTAAAACAAATCAAATGTTTTTTTTACTACTTAGATGTCTTGTTTTATGATGTATAAAATAGTAAAATATATGATTTTCTTTTAATGTTAGCCATATATTCAGAACATCACACTTAACTTTCTCAATTATTCACTGTAAATGCTGATGACGGCTAAAACCTGGAACGCTCTTTAGCAGCTAAATGTCATTTTGTCCAGCTTGTGTTTATCTTTTTTCGAGCTCTGGATACAAACGTGCAAAGGTATTGGTAAACAAATTAAAGTTCCAATGCCTAAAGGGAGAAAGAAATGAGAAACTGAACGATCATTTAGCTCAAGGTTGAACTCTTAGCCGAAGCAAGTCAGTGATGTGGGCAGATGAGACCTCGCAAATGTGTCAAATGGCAAATTCCTTTTATAAAATCCCTACTTTATTTGAAATGTGAGCCCAAACCCAATCGCTGGTCGTTAAAGTGGATGGTGACACGCCGAGCCATTAGCAGTCTGTTAGAACATTACTGTTGCTACATTCGTAATGTGGTGCACCTTAAATTCTTCTTGGCTTTTTAATCACAAGATCCCATAATGAGCCATTTGTTTCCTGTTATTGTTTGTTTAAATATTGAGCATATGCAGCAACCGGCGCATTAGCATAGTGCAGATGTTCTGCGCGGCGTCTTTGGTAACTATCTTTAATTAATGTGTAGAATCAACTGCACTAAGGAAGAATTAGAAGTAGAAATTTACTTCACTGCTCAAGGTCATGTCCCATTATCTCGTCTAATGAGGCCACAGTTTAGCCTTCAAATCCTGGTATGGACTCAACCAGTAAATTTTCCTAATAAATACACTGTTGTTGGGTTCTTGCTCCGCTAATGGGAGGTTTATGAGATTTCATTGTGGCAATCAAAATGTGCTGAATGTTTCCCTTATAAATGAGCGTGTAAATAAATGATGAATAACATTATAGTCCTATAAAATATGCATTCATTGAATCCAATATCTTTTGATTTATTTGTAACAAGTGAGGAGTGGCGTTCGATACAAATTGACTTGAGAACGGACCTCCGACGTGGGAAAAATAAACAGTCGAAAAAACTGCGAAGTGCATATTATAAAAGTTGTGTCACTCGTCCTCCAATTTTTCCAACAAAAACACAAGCAATAACAACTTTTGAAAGTCTCAACGCAGAGATTAGTTATTGGCTCAGTTTGTCCGACTTCATTGACATCTCTATGCAGAAGCTAAATAACAAAGGATTATTCTCAGCACGCAAACAGAACGTGGAAATCGACAGATGCGGAGTCCGTGCCGTGGATAGTACTTATCCAGGCTGTGTTAGCAGCAAATACCAATTACTATTTCATAGAATTGGTGGAACTTGGATACCAGTCCCCGTATTTACAGCCAACTACGTGCACTTTTCTGTCAATCTTTCTGCTTAAATGTTCTCTCATCAAGTTCTGCAATTGTAGAGGGAGGACAATTTGATGACTTTAAATTGTTGTTTCCGCTATTAACAATTTGGCAAAACTTATTTCACCCAAGTCCTTTTTTTATTTGCGCATTTTCTGACTATTTCTTAGCTGATGTGGGACATTTGTCAAACTGAAATGAAAAGTTAATCTCCAGAAATAACATAAAGTGTTTTAAGTGGGCGTGGCTTAAACAAATTTTCCAATGTAATTATTTTAATGAAAAGAGAGTTTTGTACCAACAGACTTATACTGATGATGCAATAGAGGTCCAAGATCTATTTAAGACACACTTAAATCAACACATTAGTTGCTCTTTAAGTAAAGTTGAGCAGCAAATTTTCAGAGTGAATACGTAATTCAAGTCTGAATTTCCACTGACTTAGGATTTCCGGTCTCCTGTTGGAACTGTCAGGACTGCTAACTTAAGCCCACCGTCAGCTTTTGGATAAGTAATATTCTCTGCGTTAGCTTTTAGCCTCAATCATATTCCCTCTGCCTGCCACTCATATACCATATACCACTTTACTTTGATGTTTCCCTGCTTCACTTTTCCATTCAGTCCTTTATTGTCATCTACTTAGTTTCCTCTCTGTGTTTTTCCAGCCCCTTATGCTTCATTCTAATATGCTCCTCCTCGAAACATTCTGGTAAATCTACTTCTAATAAAACTTTCCCCTAAAGGCTCATGAGATCCTGTATAGCTTGTTGATAACCATCTTCCTCTTTCATCTTCTTACCATTGTATAGAGAAATCATTTGTACTTGGAGGCAAACAGTGAAGCTTATGAAAACAAGGAAATAAAACCGTGTTAAAGCTCTGAGAAAATGAACATGTATAGTGTAAATCCAACTGGAAATAATGTCATGTTTGACAGTGAAATGGGTTTAGAAATGTGAGTACAAAAGAAGAGGAGTCAATCATTAAATCATGAACATAATATGTATCAGGCGATGACATTTGAACACAAAACGTTTAGACAGAGAAGGCACATCATCTGACACTGAATCTGAATCTTCAGCGTTCATTACCACCTTTATCCTCAAAGCAACACCTCTATGCAACGCCTGCAACTGCTGCCTTAGTCATTTTGTTATTTATTTATTTTTGACGTGTGAACCGCACATGAAAAAAAGAAATGACAATTATCTAATTCTGCACAAACAACATTTCCTCATACAAATTGAATTAGTGATTTATTATTGTTTTTAAATTATATATTTTTGTTATGATTTTTGTTTGCTTGAGACAAAAAGAGAACAATTATAATTTCATACATGACAAAACATAACAGATGTAAACACATCTGACCGGCACTTGCGACACGGAGGGGTAGGGTAAAGATGGAGGGGTAGGGATAGTTTTGGGACGTTGATTCTGATTAAGGAAGAATTCAAGCAAAAAAAGCTGAATGTATTCTAAAAGACAAACAAGACAATAAACATTTCTTAAACATTTGTAAAGAAGGGCATATACAAAACGCTCAACTCACAAAAAAACAAGAAAGAATTTGCCTAGAGAATCTGTAAATAATGATTTTGGCTGAATAGAGTTTTAAAAAAAAATTCAGAAAACAAAAACAACACATTTTTGCAATCCAGATGAATATTGTAAAGAAAAGTGTATGTGGCCTAGTTGCTAGTTCATCAAATACTGTCATGCAAGCAATACAAGTCAAATTCATTAAATACAAATCATACAATGTGATTTTCTGGATTTATGTGTGATATTCTGTCTCAAAAAGCTAGATGGAAGCAAAATTGTATGTCATAAATATATGAAAAAAGTGTTTAAGAAAAGCTGATTATTCGTTTTAAAATAAATTAAATAAGTAAAACACAAAAATGTAAAAGCATGACTATAAGATCAACTTTTTTTCTGTAAAATAATTATAGTGAAATCCATTTTTGTTGCGATTTGTTGCACTTTCAGGCGAGTCTTTTGTTTTATGGATAACGTGAAAAGGTGCAGAGAAAATAACTTTTAATAGGAGGAGATGTAAATGAATTAAGGAACTAAGAAACGCTTTTATGATGTGATAATATTTGTTGGATTATTGTTTCCAGCTGCAGCGGGGACAGTCAGGGGTGAATAGCCTTGGAAGAGGCTAATGTTGTTGTAAATAATAAAGAGTATTACCTATTTTATTTAGAATTATATATTTAAGAAACACTATAGTATAAAGTGTTCCACTTTGACCCTAAAATGGGCATAATAAGGAAATCCATCTTTCAATTGCAAATCTTCAAACATGATTATAATTATTAAATATATAGATTTACATTTATTGTCTTAGAATATATTCAGATTCTTAGTCAGGCCCAATTGTGGGAAATACTGATGTTAATATTTGAACTTACTATTCAAACATTTCATCAAACACTTGTGTGAGAGTTTCAGCTGACCTTTTCTCAACAAGCCAAATATATATTAATATCAGATACACAACCTGGACCCTTAATCTACTGTGACTGGTTAAAAAGGGTTTATTATAGGAGACTGATGTGATGATAATGGTACATTTTTGCACTCAGTCCAAGTCCTGGCTGGATTTTGAGCCCCTGGTTTTGTGGTGAGAGCATCCAGACTGGATAATGAAAATGTTGAACTTCAGAAGCAGGTTTTGGGGGAAGGTTGTACTTTCTCAGTTGGGGCAGGAAGTAAATTCTCTACAGGGCCGCAGAGGTGATGCCATCTATGTCGGGGGTCCAGTAGATGATGCTGCCCTGAAATTTGAAAGCAGGGGAGCACCAGAGGGGGGCAACCATCTGAAGTCTACTCTCATCTCCAGTGCCTTCAGCATGTTGAGCTCCACATACTGTGGTTCTGACCATCCGAGGTTGTAAAAACAGAGTCATCCGCAAGCATTGAAGGTACCTACAACAGAGGGTCAGCCTTCAAACTGAATACATTTATAAGTCTTTTACTTTTTTGCTTCTGTTGGCAGGTTGTCTTTTTAAAAAATCTTTTTTGTGTGTGTTGCTTTTCTTGTGTCTCTCGTATTGCACTTGTTCTTCTATGTATTAACTTATAGCCCTTTATAGAGATCTGCTGTTTTATTAGACTTTTTTTATTAAGTGACTTTTTTTTCTTATTTATCAATCTTTTCACCATCAAAAACAATAACAAAAAACTCCACTTTAGGGCTGAGATTTATTTTTAAGATGTGATTAAAAATAGACTTATGTGATGAATTGATATGATAATTATCTAATTAATTAATTGATTAATAATAACTACTTTGATAATTGATCAAACATCTCCATAATAAAACCCCTTGACAGCACAAAGAAGTAAATATAAAGAATGAGAGTAAATAATCTACACATCACATGTGTGGGTAAGAAAGTTTAATTTTTATTCCTTTACTGAAACCTCATTTGGCCTGCATGAAAAGTATAGAACGATATATCGCAGTATTTTAAGTCCCTGTATCCATATTCAAGATATATATTATAATTTAAATGTATTTTATATTTTATATTTCCATAGTGGGTGTATAAAAACAAACATTCAATGTTTTATTTGACATAATACACTCAAATATTTACTGCGTTTATTCATTTGTATGGTGCAACTAAACCTCTTACCTCTAGTTGGCAACATTCATTTCCGCCGCGTCAGCAACAACAAAACTGGCGAAATGGCAGTAATGACTGAAAATTATACACCAGGCTCCAGCAGTTTTTAAAGATGATATTTGGACTCATTTTGGAATCAAAATAAAGTTGAAAGTTGAAAAATTAAACCTACCAATACTGGAAATTGCATGTGGATCCAGGTTTGTTTGAGACTGGTAAAGCATTGTTCATATGAGTTTACGTTTCCTGTTAATATTTTGAAAAACAATTTTCTACAAGCACTTTCACATTTGATAAGAGAAAGTATTTGCTCATTTCTTTGTTGTAAAAGTCAGAAAAAGTGTTCTATCTTTAAAATAAACAATATACTGTTGTTCCTACAGTATCGCAGTATATGGCAATATATTGTATGGTCACGCATGTATCGTGATACATACCTGTATGGTATCGCCAGATTCTTGCCACACCCACAGACCTATTTGTGGCCCTTTTTTCCACAATTAAAAATAATAAACATACTAACAAATGAAACAAAATATTAGATTTTTAACCAAATTGTATCTTTTTATGTCAACAAGGCTTGGTTAAGTGTTAGGAAGAGATAGTTTAAAGATGGTGGGGTGTTTGTGTGGTTTTATAGAATGATGAAAAGGATAAATCAAAGTTTGCACAGTCGCAGAAAAATCGAACAAAAGGTTATACAGTAAAGAACGCACATCTATGCACATTATGAATCCGTTTTTTTCCTTGTCAAAGGTCCAGTCCGCACACTCATATGAATGACGCCAGCTAATGCTTTTTCTATGCTCTCGGAAAATGAAAGAGAGAAATTTAAAAAGAGGAAAAGACTAAATCTACTTAAGGCACAATGGAACAGAATCCATTCATCATTTCTCTGATCTTCACAGCTACAGTCAGCATTCCTTTTTTTAACTGTAATCTCCACTGACGTCAAATCAGCAACCTCCAAAGATGTCAGTGGATATAACGACAAAACAGTTGAATATTATCCAATAATGATTTATTCAGGGCGGCAAATAAGTGATAATTGATCACAACAATCGATGGTTCAACTTCAGAATTGATTGATCATTTGGCAGATTTCAGTTTGAGAAACTGCTTCACTTCTTCAGCATATGTGATTGTACAGCTGCAGTGACCCAATTCTTTCTCAGGGATCCTTAAAAAAAAGAACCTTCTTTCTTAAACGTGGAGCTCAATTTGGAGACAGTGCATGCTGAGAATAGGAGACAAATGCATCTGAACATGGAGCTCTGTGTCACAGTGCAGTAAATTTCAAAGCATTATCTTTGACAAGCTCCACCTCATCATGTTAGAACCTCTTTAGCCAAGATTGAAATGTAGCGACACATTTGCTGTGCTCGACAATACCACACAACCTCCCTGCCATAAAAAATAAGCACGCGTATACAAAGAATAATCAGTCAGCTCACCTTGGAGGGATCAAGATTTTTACACCATCAGCTCAAGCTCAACTTCCAGCTAACTTCGCTTTTCATAACAATCAAGATTGATTTGAGGGCATTTTCCCCCATATAGTCTAATACTAGGTCTCTGTGTGTCCCCCTGATATTATGGGTTAGGTCAACCAACATTCCAATTTTACTCATTTTCTACTCATCGACGGGCGCTCATCGTCTTCTTCCTTTCAATACAACGCACTTAAAAACATCCAAATACCTCCTTGGTGCTCGTCTGTAATGTCCACCTTGTATTGACGCCTCGACATGAGGAATTGTTCCTTACAAATTTAAAAAAGTCTATATGTTAAGCCTTTTTGGGCAGAAGCTGCTAGGCCATCTTTGTAAACCTAGTGAGCTTAAAATGATCCAAAGCAAGAAAGAGTCTCGCCTGCAGTAAATACAAAACTCTGCAGCGAGAATTCTGGCTTGCTCTAGTAGGAGGACTCACATTTAACTGATCCTGTGCCTTGGCTGCCAGTTTCCTCGCATTTCCAAATCATTTTTTTTAAATTATTGTTTGGGACAACAGGGCAAAGATAATGTTTTCTAAGTTAAGTTTAGCTTTAAACGAGTCATTTGATGTCTTATAGACTCCAGAACTATAATATAGATTTTCTTAAGAATTGGCTCAAAGACTACTAACATTTCAGTAAAGGTTTTAGGCTAGGGATGCAACGCAATCTGGTTAAGGGAAAGGGGGAACAAGGAGGGGCAGAAATCCCCCATTGGTATTCAAACATGTCCAATTATAATCAACAACATGCATTAAACACAAAATAAAGGTTATTTCTAGAATATCAGCCCCCTCTACCAATTGTTAGATGTCTTTTTAAGTAATTAAAAAAGAAGATCTTGTTTTCTGTAGGTTTACTTGCCGTGTATTTCAGCTAGTACCATAATAGATAATCTGTATTCCATGGATAGCAATTATAATATTGTAACATTTATTCTAATCAATAGATGAGTTCCATCAACCCAAAACAAGGTTTGCCTAATGAAAGTTGTTGATTTATTACATTTTAATCAAAATATCACTCATGTATGATGAGAAGCTCACAGTCAGGCTCCATCTCCAACATTCTTAATAGTCCTTTGGATAATTCCGTGCCCCTCTTATCATGTTGTAATTAGACACTAGAATTACATCAAGCGTAGGAATGATGAACTCAACATTATTTCCATAAAAATGAATAATTATTTAAACATACAACTTTATTAGTCTTTTGATTGGATGTACATTTTCTAGTTTTAATTCCAACCCACTTGAGTTCTTCAGAACCCAAATGAAAAATGCAAAAACAAGCTAAGCTGCAAAATGAAAAAGAATGTGTCAAAGAAACAACAAAGGCATTTTAATTCAAGGCTTTCACCTGAACACAAAAGGCTGGCTTTTTTCTGCTCCTAAATTAATTAGACTTCGATCGAATATTCAGCGCTAGATAACAGTAAAGGAAGCATTAGCTCTATATCGCTGATATCTAAACGTTTCTGCTGATTTGCTACAACATCAAACTCAATAGCAGTAGATTTGGTAGCAAAGCTGTTGTAGCTTGTATCGTCAGGAATTAATCCAAATGTCCTGCTTCATGAGTTTACTGAGAAGCAAAGAGGCCAAAAGACATCCTTGTTTCACGCCAGAATGTATTGTGGAGAAGAGAAGAGTTCCCTTTTCAGGCCAAATTAGTTTAGTGGAGAGCCAGATTGGACTCCTCTAAATGTGGAGCACTACAATGCTATCTTTAATCTATTGCATACAAAGACATATTGATTCATCGCAACTCAGGACCTCCAATCTGAACTATAGTTCTCTAAATCAGTGTAAGTAAGTAAGTAAGTAAGTAAGTAAGTAAGTAATATATATTTATATAGCGCTTTTCGAGACCAGGGTCACAAAGCAAGTAATATTTATTTATATAGCGCTAGTGTTGAAGTTTTGTTTTACATAATGTTTCCTGTATGATGGATAACGTAAATGCTAAATCCTAAAAAAAATATACATCTTGTATATTGGGATTTTGGGAAGACGAATGGATGAGCATTCAGTAATTTAATCAAACAAGATGGTAAGCAAGAAGGAGTGGTCTCGCCTGCAGTTAATACACAACTTTACAGTGAGAATTTGGACCTGCTCTAGTAGGAGGACTCACTTTCAACTGATCCTGTGCATTGGCTGCCAGTCTCCTCCAGAATCAATCTTGAAATTCAGATTTTAACCTTAATGACCTTCTAAAGTTTTCAAAAAATCTTTATTTTTAACTATGTATTGTTATGTTGTTTAAGTTCTTTGTGACCGAGTCTGCAAACTGCACTTTACAAATAAAAATTACTTACTTACTTACTTTAATTTTTGGTGCAACTGGGAAAAGAAAGTCAAGCCTAACTGCTAACAAGTCATTTAAACAGGTTTTCCATCATGTTCAGATAAAATGCTTCGTAGGAAATCGTACGAACATACTATATCTCAAATGTGTATAAATTACTGCATGACAATGGCTGTCCTAATTGTAACCTGTTAGACAGGGGTATTATTATGAGGGGGCTTCTTTTATCAATATATAAGCATACTACTTTGGGTTAGTATGAATACTCTCACATTGAAATTAATAATGACAATGTAACATGATAAAATATATTGATTGATTAATTGATTAATTAAAGCAGATTAATTAGTTTCTTTAAACACACGTTTACATTTATTTTTCAATCAATGCTTTTTTAATATTCTACTTATATACTCCCACACATATGTACTCCAAATGATAACACTCCTGTGATTCCATATGAAATAACAGTATATATATATATAAATATATAAATACATTTTAAAATAAAGCAGTACCTGTGAGCGAAGCTTGGCCTTCACAGTTACATCTCAACCAAACTTTTCTTTGTCTGTGACTATAAAATAATGCCTTGAATACACCAATTTACATCTCAGAGTGTTTTTTATTGTTCAGTCAGAAGTGTTACTTTCTCACTTTTCACGGGCTGTGACAACGGAAATAATAACAATAAAGCACTAGGTGCTGTGAATCCATTACTGTGATTCATTGAGCAAACCCAACATGAGCAACAACGTTCATGTATCTTACCTGCTAAGGTGTCAAAGAAAGTGTTATTTATGTTTCGCTAAATGTGGCACCATGGTTTGCTTCCAAGTCATCGGTATGGGTACAAAATAATCTTTTGAAAATCTTTACAAACTACATTTACAATCACGCCCTGATGTTCGCGGCCATTAATAATGATTTATGAGGTGATGCTGATGGCTAATGGTTGTGTGCTTTGCTGTGGTAAGCTTCACAGCCGGAGGATCAATCAACAACTTTTAAGATTTGAAGCCAGACATTTAGTATGATTTACTAAAAAGACAGCAGTTACTGTACGACTGCATGTGTTCCAGAGGTGTTTATTTGTCATCCGGCTATGAGGCACTGGTCTTTAATCAGAAGAGAGAAATATGGCTACAAATAACTATTTGTCAAGTGACCTTGTTCGTCAGGCTGTTTTTTTAGCTGTGAGGTGCACTTTATAATTATGATTGATGTTGGTCAATGTTTGTCAACAGATTATTATAAGAGCCATAACAAGTATTTGGCATCTATACGCACTTTTTCATTTGATTTATGTGTTTTTGGAAGACGGGGTATGGTTCAACAAATTGTATAGTGCTGACTATTAGGGCTCTCTCAGGATCGTCTTCCATCAAGTCTCGTCCATTTGCTGGTGTGCGTTCAGCGCAGGAAAAATCACTCTAAAATGGATTTCCTCTACTCTCCATCACATAGCATTAGCATATTCGCGAGGGTCGATACAATTGGCATGCTATCAGGTATTTGTGCTGTTCAATGAATTAGCAGATTTATGGATAATCAATTCATGGAAAAAAGACGAGTTTATCTTCTTAAAGTGGATTAACACACACATTCTGTCACCAAAACAAAAGCAATTACAGTACCAGGATGTAGTGCTTGCTGTATCAACTGGTCTGGATATTATCCAAAACCTTTTCATGTCTTAATAAAAGTAAAAAGATTTTTATGTCATAATGCTGACCTGAGAGAATGGAGTGTTGCGGGGCAGACATGCAATTAAAAACAGAAGTTAATTGGTAGAAACAAAACACTACTTTTAAATATGTTTTTATTCTACAATAATACAGAGTAAATCAGGCAAAAAAACCATGAAAAAAACATTCAACATGCCAAATATTATAGAGCGCAGTGCCATCTAGTGGTCTCTCAAAATGAAGACACTGTATTATGGAACCTCGTCAGTAGTGATGCGCTGATGAAGCTTAACAAAGCAGTGTCGTGTTGTTTAGAGGTCAATAGGTGGTGCCATCAGTTTAATAATGATGTGATGTTTCATCAGAATCATTGTACAAAACAAAGGAGGATAGATGCAGAGACCGCCATCTAGTGGACTCTGACAATAATGACACTGCTTAATAAAGCTTCATCAGACCATCACTAATCATCAGCTGTTTCATGAGGCCTGTTTCATCGCTCTTTTTTTTACTGCAGTTCATAGAAAGGGCTTCTTCAAGAACAATATTCTAACAACATAGTTTAAGTAGAACATGAAGGTGAGGGAATTGTACCTGTAAGTCTTAAACATGTCGTAAACAGTTTGTTAGACAGCTTTGTTTTCTACATCTATGTATTAGTCCATTTCTATGCCCATGTCGAATGTGAATGTTTTTTTTTAATACAATGTACACTGCTCTATGTACATATGAAAACAAAAAATGGTGGATACATTCTTGTAAATAATTTAGAGCATTATCCCAAAGCTCTGCTCCATAAATAAAAAAAATCTAAAATCTTTCACCTTCATAAGAAAAGGTTAAGGTTCGCAACCCACTGTAAATGGATCTCTGACTGGGGCCAGCAGTCGGGATTTACCGGTTTAGTCCACATTATTCCGCAATAATACATTTTCAGAAAGACAAGCAAACTCCTGTTTAATATTTGACAAATATATATATGTTCCTGGACTTCCATATCAAATTATGAAGCTATTGAAAATACAGTTTAAAGCGAATAGAAAATGAAAATATATAATGCCACTTAAGACTGTTGGGGCCTTAAAAAGCTCCTTCAGTCAGAGACTAATGCACCCTAAGTGCAGGATCGAGCGAATCCTGCATGTCCTTCGTCCCATCTGCTGTCCTTTTGTACAACAATATTGTAAAAAACAAATAATTGTGTTGTACTATTAGTGTTGTATAGGCTGTTGTGGTTTGCACTTCTTTTATGTACGTTTTTTTAATTTTTTTTACAATATTGTCATTTATCTATTTTATTATTATTATTATGTCTTATTGAATCTGTGTGTAAATGAATTAAATTAATAAAGCAATCTTATTTTATCTTCTCTTTCATCATTAAATAATAATATTGAAAACCAAGCCTGTATTTTTGTCTTTCTTTCTCACTTTATATAATGTGATGGCTAATTCTGGTCAAATGTTAAACCAGGTTTTGATCAGACGGGTCTGAGAACACTATTCTAATCTACTGGAATTACACTGAGACCTGTCGGGGATCCACTCCTTCAGAAGGCTACTGACCAGTATATACCACTTTTGTTCTCCACCTCCATAGCTGCTGCACGGTCCAGGACCTCCTCCACAACAATGTCAACGGATCAAGATTCTCTCTCCATGTACCTGGACTCTCCTACTTATACTCTTGTCTCTTCTCTCACGGTATCCTCCCTTTTTTCCATCCCTCTGTCCAGCCCTCCTGCCCCCGGCCACTCCACCCTCACAGCCGGTCACAGCAGGAGGCCATCAACAATGAGGCTGGTTCTGCTCGAGGTTTCTGCCTTGAAAAGGCCGTTTTTTTTCTCGCTACTGTCTCACTTTGATTTACTCATTGTTGAGTTGCTAGGATATGTTTTTCTTTCCTCCTATATAGTCTCACTTAAACTGTTGACCGTCTTTAGATAACCTTGTTGTTATATGACACTTTATTTTAAATGGTTTTCAATAGATTGAGGTGCACATTTTAGAAAGACTTTCATTTCCCAGCATTTTGCAGACTTTCATTTCCCAGCTGCATCTTCCGGCATCATCGAGATGTCCTCAAAACATAAACAACCAAAAATTTGCTTTTTTGAAATGGTATATTTTCACGAAGCCTACAATCTGAAAGCTTTTCACCCCAGGAATTGGATCGTGTCTGGTCGAAGGGTGTTTGTGATTTTATTCAAACCAAGCAGTGAAATCACATACAGGATGTAAGAACTCATAGAAAATCACAAAGATTTGTCACCTTGATCGTCTGCACTGGTTTCAGAGGAGCTTTTGTCCATCCAATCAGAGATGCTCTGAACTCTCGAGCTATCTCAACAGCCACCTTGGATAACAAAGGCAATAAAGTAAAGAGAAAAAAGGAAATGATGCAAAAAATGTAGTTCAACTTGAGTGGAGAAATGTATGCCCTTGATTTTTCCATGTAGAAGCGGATTAGCACTTTGAAAATCCAAATGACACGAGAAGCTGTAGGATCTAAGAAATACAATGGTGCAATCAGCCCTCAAAAGCCGGTCTCATGTGTTTAGCTTAATCTTTACCATAACCCCCTTCAAGTGGCTATTATGAACCGCACATTAGCTCAGCATATTTGCCTGCTTAAAGTACCAGCAGAACCCCACTTAGCCAAGACCAATACATACCACCACAGAGCAAAGCTCTCCTCCGTTTCATTAATATCTGCACCATCATCTCATTCCGACATGCCCCAGAGCGATGCAATCTGCGCTCCTCAACACGATCTCTTGAATGTTTAACAGTGAGGTTTCTCAGATCCGTGTTTGAAGAGTCTCACTGACACACATTCTTAACTGCACCACTTCCAGTTGTGAAGATAATCCGAGCAGCACCTGTCAGCGGGTAGACATGATGTTTGAATAGTAGACGAGATTTTTCACTGAATCCTTCCTGCATGTCGTAGTTCTAATTTTATTAAATGCTTCTGCTTTTATGTGAATTTACTGTTGCAATTTTTTCATATACCTGTCTGGGTTTCCTCCCCTGATTTACAAAATAAAATCCAATATATATAACACATTTACCAGCCTAATAAACAGCATATGTATACAATAAAGGAGAATAGTGAGGGTCTAATAACAACTAATCCCCATGAGTCTCTAGACAATGAGCCCCGTTCATTTAGGGTCCCTTTAATATACTGTAAATGTAGCATCACTATTAAACTGACTACCAACAAGTCACTCTGTGACTTCTCTTGTACCTTCAAACGGTTAGGACATGTTGGAAAATCATATTTTTGCCAACATCCCATCTGAGAAATCTTTTTAATAAATACTACTGTTCAATATCTCCAAAAACAGACCAAAAAAGGATCTCAAATATGCACCAACCTCCCGCTTCCATGCTTTTATTTTTTTTAAACACACATCACTGAAAAAAATAGCATTTCTAATTTAGCTTTATATTTATTTATATTTTTTAGATATTTTACATTTAAGACGATTTATGATAATGGGAAATTATGATTTTAGTCCACATTAAATATAAAGGAGTCTTCAAATACAACTGTACCCAAACTGCTTTTGTTTTGTTTGTGGGATCCGCTGTTCATCCAGAGTGCTAGCATAAATCCATCTAATTCCATTGAGTTATCTGGCTGACAGACAGATTACAACCTTGTTGATGGAAGTGCATATAAATCAGAGAGCAGAGAACTCCTACACAATTGCAAATGTGTTTTATATATATATATACTGTATATATATATATATAAACATACCGCTTGAAATGTTGTCCATTGCAATGACTTTAAAGTGATAGTTCACCCAAAATTCTAACTTAATTTATTTTCTACTCACCCTCATGTTGACTAAAGCACAGGTCCTCTACCTTATTTGCACCGTGGACTGGTTTAATGTGAGAATTATATTCACTGACCCACCTTTATATAAAAACATTTTCCACTAGTATATAATCAAGTAAACTTGACTGGTACGTGCGGATTGACGTGACAGGAGTGTTAATGTTACCCCTGAAAAAACCTCTGAACAGACGAGCACCGTGGAGGTATTTGGCAGTTTTTAAGTGTCTCAATTTTCACAATCTGCAACCTTAAAATGGAAATTAAGTTCTGCCTATAACTCTTAAAAGGTACAGATTACTCTGAAAATAATCCCAACTCTTAGTTGACATGAGGGTGAGTTTAAATCGTGGATAAACTATCACATTAATGGGGAACAAGGTTGCAGTGTCATTGCAGAACACACTAGCACAACAATAAATATGATGTTTATTATTATTATTATTATAACACAAATTACTGCAAAAGTGAGCATAGTATAATGTCTCGTTCACTTGAAATATGATAGTTTCTGGGGAAAACTGGGATAGTAATGCAGAGCACTACCAGAATTTAATTGCCACAAAAAAACAGCTATTTTGTCGTTGAAGGTGAATATGACTAGCAGGAGTCGAGGGGTCTAATGGAGATCTGTTAGAGTTGCTTTCTAGCAGCAGTTAAATAATCCATTAAATCTTTTTTTTTTAAGTACGAAACAGATGAATCTGTGTGAAAAGAAATGAAGTGCAACCACAACAAGGACATTGCTGATCATATTCCTGAGGTATGGGACACAAGCTGCACAACTTAGTACGTAAAGTCGAGGTTGTGGTTTGAAGGCATGGCTTGAAAAAGGGAAGATGGATATGGTCATTCACTTATGATAGGGAGGTAGGCTCAAGTGTTCCTTATGCCACTGACTCACCAAGCCAAAAGGCCCCGAACCACTTAGTGGTTGTTTGTTGTTCGGCCATCAGAGCCCACATGGTTCCTCCTCAGAACTTAACACCTTCAATGCGAGTAAATGACCCAAACATTATTTTCAGTTTTAGGATAAAAATACATTCCGTGGGCAATTATTTGTAAAGACCTTTTATTGTTTGGCAGCACGGTTCTGTAGAGTAAGAGAAACAATGATTAATTGTCAACTATGAATTGCCTGTTGGTGTGAGTGTTTGCATGAGTAGCTGGGATAGACTCCAGCCTGCAGCCATCCCATCAAGAAACAAGTGGATATAAATGCATATCTATTGAAATATTCTTGAACTCTTGCCTTCTTAAACCATCAAAGGAAGTATAATATCTCTCATATTTGAAGTAGATAATAGGTCTGACAACCAGGGGGGCCATAATAAGTATGAATGTGTGTCTTTCATTTATTCATTTTCAACCTCTTTATCCCTTATGTGGGTTGTTGGAAGGGGCAGGAGGCTACCCCCAGTTTCATAGGTGGAGGGACGGGGGTCACAAAGACACACAACCATTCACACACACACTCATACAGACAAGTTCCCAATCAACCTCTGTATGTTTTTGTTGTTGTGTGTCTTTTTTTGTAATGCAGTACTCAATTATATAGACGAAAGAGAAAGAATAAATAAATAACATTGGGAAAAAAATGGATAAAATGAGTGGCTTGGTGGAGGTCTGAGCTCTCATGAGTGCTTTTTTTAATAATGAATGTATACATAACGAACATTTTTATCAACTGTAAACTGGACTTACTGAATATGCAACAAATTGTGTTTTAATTTGTTTTGCCGTTATGTATTAATGCGCTCTGCACGGTAGCCTTGTGTAGTTCCTTTAAATAAAATGTATTATTATTATTATTAACTCTGTCTCGCTAACCCATCGCTCCTAAGACCTCTCAGGTAATCTTAGAACTAAAAGAAACAAAAGAAAAGCTTTACATCATGAAAATAATACATTATATAAAAGAATAAGTCATGATCAAAGATCTTGGTTATGGCTTCTCTTTCGTTCCTTTTTTTAATCCTCCCAGTTTAAAAGCCTTTAAAAATTAAATGTGTGAAGAAAAAAGTGTTATCTGACATTTAAAATTATAGCTGTTTGCCTAAATTGACTAAGAAAAAGTGTTTCTTCTAAAATGGAAAGTTATTTCGCTTTTAAAAATCTTATTTGACACATTTCTATTAAATACATGAAAAATATTCAAATAATTTCCAGTAAAAAATGTTCTACCTTTTTCAATGTCACACAAGAAATGTTGAACCAATTCAACCGTCGATATTATTGTAGATAAATTGTCAAAAACATGCCTTAGGTTGATAAATGGAAGCAAAATAAGAAGAAAATAGTTTCTTAGTTATACCAACCTACATTTCCGTTAAAGTTCCACCAACTCTAAATTGATTCTCACAGGCAGCTGAATCCAATTGCGACTGACATTGAACCAGAGGCGATGTTTATTCCTGACAGGTCGCGAGTCAGCGTGTCTGTCGCCACGTGGTGAAACAGACACAGACGGACAAGCGTTTACACGCGCGTTCACACCTGTGGGCAAGGTTGAGGAGAGAATGGACTTCTTGCTGGTTCTGTTTTTTCCACCTTCAAACTTCAATAATGTTTGTTTTTTCTTCCTCGTGGTGCCTTCATGGACACCACTTAAGTATCATGATCTATATTGATTCGAATAAAACGCTAAAGCTGTCTGTGGCCTTTTTTTAGAATGGTAGCTATTTCTTCTTATCTTGTAACATCAACTGAAAATTGATATTTTAGAAAAACTCGGAGTCTTATCACATGTCTTTATATAATTAACCATGTGTGCAACAAAATGATTCTTCTGTCTGCTGCAGGGGCATTTATAAAACAGTATGTGCAGCTCGCGATGCTTTTGTAGCTTCCAGATGAATCTCTCTTTGAAGTTGAGGTCTAAAGGTTTGTTTGAAGCCTGTCGTCAGCATAGACACACCTTCAAGTTTGCGCTGTAATGTAAATTTTAATGACCAACCCACTTGAAGAGCCAACTCAAGCTGTTATATGCATATGGAAAAAAGAAGCATTAGTATTCGACAAAGCCACTGATGTTCTACGCCGTCATAGCGCTCACTGGTGTAGAACGTCCATACCTTTCCACTCATTATTCACAATGTTTAGTGAAAAAATGTTTATTCTCCCTACAATGCTGTCAAGTTTGTCTCGTTCCATTTCTGTCGACATCGTGAGATAATCCCAGACAATTATATCCTCGAGTTTATATAGCGTGATCAAAAACTATTGACTGATTTCAAACCTGACACGAACACAAGCTGTCAGACTTTTGTTAGCTATTCTTCTTGTGGATGGATGGACCCGAAAGATGGAGAAGACGACAGAATCAACAAGGTTCGAGTTGGTTCTTTATCTAACAGATCAGCGGTCTCTAAGTTACGGGATCATTGCCTAAACATCATCGTTGGTGTTTTAGGTTCAAGATACTTTATTGACCTTTACAGTGGGCAGTCCCTCTTAGCCGTTTCTTCCCCGAAGTTACATGATTTCTCCACAATCGACCGTTATCTCTATTTATGTCAGCAGTCCAGATGTTTTCCACTCCCAATGTCCCAAACATGTAACAAAACAGGAAGTTCTGGCTCGCACCTTTACCTTGATCTAATGGAACATTCCTGGTCAACAGGCTCTTTTTTGCTGACTCATTAGTTCTCTGTCTTTTGACCCTGTGTACATACTCTTAGGAAGTAAACCAGCTGAATCCCCTACATTGTCGGCTACGTCAAATATTAAGCAGCATCCCGATTCAACCCTCAAAAAACTGTCTGTAGGAGAGACAATCTTCTCTAGATTCTCTGTACATTTACAAGTTGTATCATAACAGAGAGATGCAATGGAAACACCTCATACAAGCTTTTTATTAAGTAAAACTATCAATTATATTTACCCAATTTTCAATGGGAATAAAAGAGCTTGGAGAGAGAGGTTGGCTTTATGGTTAGGTTGGGTTGTTTCAAGGAAGATGATTCGTGATGGGAAAAGAGAAAGAGAACATTCTGCTTGTAAACCACTGAACTTTGCAGAATGACCTTCCAAACATGGACCAGGTGATTCTGCACTTTTGTCAAGAGTAACACATGATCGCAGCAAAATAAGTCCTGAAGAAACATCCTGATGAAACTTTGTTTTTATACAAAACTAGAGCAAGCTCTCCATCATTCTATGTGCACATTAATGGAGCTGCTGAGATGAGTTCACTGAGTGGGAGTGAGACGGGGAGACATTTTAAAGCTGCTTAATTTTATATACGGTTAGAAAAGTTTAGAAAGGACAAAACTAATTCCAGCTGTATTCATGGGACTTTTTTTTTTTTTTTTTTTTTTACATGTTTTTACATGAAAAAAAACACCTGGATATTAAACAAATGAATAAGAAGGAAAATATGTATAAAAGCGGAACTTGAGTTTTTTTTGTCATTTTATATATGTGTAATGGTTTAACATTTAAATGTATGACCTCAGATTGCCTTTTAATGGGTTCTTGCCATGCTATACTTTTAAAAAGGTTTCCATCAAAAAAATAAGTTAAAATAATATGAAAATTATAGGTTTTAATGTTAAAAAGCTTAATGGAATGAGCGGTGAATACTTCTTAATCATACAACTATCAAACGCGAAGCGCATGAGAAGTCAGGCGGAGAACAAAAACTGAAGGAGATTAAAAAACATGAACAGTAGGCACTGACACTAGGAGGAGAAAAAACATAATAAAAGAGAAAAGATAATCCATAGAGAGAGAAATTATGAAGGTACATACCAGGGAATGACAATAATAATCTGGTGTGTGGAATTGAGGAAATTGAAAAGTGGGATCAAAAAAGTTTCAAAATAAAATCATTAGACATGACAAAAAATGGTTATAGTTTAGCACTTTTGGGACTTTATATAAACTTTATATAAATCTTCCTGCCAGTTACATGTCAACTTATTTCTCCTGCTTTTCATTTGATTAAATCTGCTTTTTTTTACATAATCAACTACTTATGATTCCAGCAACATAACTGAAAGGATTTATGGTATTGGTTAAAGTATGTCATCGACTCTTTTCCCAACTGCTCTGTATCTTGTCACTTGGATGGAAGTACAGATGGTTAGCAGTAAGGCTGAACATAAGCAATTAGCAGCATCATCTACCTCACTATCTCAATAACTCAGTTTTCTCGCCGGGATCCCCATCACTGATTCGGAAATTGTCCTTTGTGTTGAGCCCACTCTGTCATCTCCAGAGAGTTGCTTCCCCTGTCTCTTCAAGTTTCCACTCCACTGCCTCTTCCTCAATTCCCTCTCCTCTCATTCATGTTCTTCTTACTTCCTGTCTTTGGCGTTCATTCCTTATTTTCCATTTTTCTTCTCCTTTTTTAATCTCTCAAGTTTACATTTGGAGCTGTAGTCTAGTGCTCAGCAGTCATCACGCATCTCATCCCTCTATTACCTTGTCGGTTCCTGCAGACAATCACCTGCCTACAAATGAGCAGCGCGAGGATGGAGAAGTTCAGCAGCCGTGGTTTATTGATATGGGTCATGAGAGGACAAGATACCAGATTTACCAAATAGGAGAAGCACTAGTTGTCCTCAAAATAGTTCACAGGAACAAATACAGGTATAATGATTAACGATTTAGTACGAATAAAATCTGAAAAACCACACTTGAAACACAGTTTAATCAAAATGTAATATTAGATTGGAAATTCAAATACAATTACAAAAGCATGGCTCAAAGGCAGAATCAATTCACTGATATTTTTATTCAGAAATATGATCAGATAATCTTCACCTGTTGTGGTCCACAAAATATTGAAATAAAAAGGAAACTGAATTAATTAGTGAATCAAACTTCCTTTTGATGATATTTTTAGTATGTGTTTATGTATCCTTTAATTATCTGGAAGCTTTCGGGCACACACAGAGAAACAAAGTGTGTTTAAGAAATTGTATATTTCAGAAAAGATTGGATTGGAACCAGGATCCTAATTTAAATTTGGCATTCAAAGACATGTTTCTTTCTCCTGTAATAAGAATTCCCTCACGCAGTCAGATACAACGCATTTCAAAGAGACTTTGCCTTTTTGTAAATTACCAGCAAATGTGTGTACCTTCATAATCTACTCATTCTATTTAATGCACCACTGGGAGCGTCATTAGTTTGGGATTAGCAACCCAGATGTCGGCAATAAAACAAGCCCGTACACCTCAGAAGAAACGGGGCTTGTTTCTGCATTACACCAATGACTTGCTGAGCGACGTCGGGACACTCCATGTAATTGACCTTCACTCACAGCTTAATGAAATCACTGGAAGACGCTGTCACATATTTCACACGTTGCAAACCTTTAGCCTACTTTCTTGTGAAAGTTTTCGGCGGAGACAGAAACATAATCGATATTTTCGACTACACAGGTATCAAGGCATTGTTTGTATTAAAGGTCAGCTTCGTCATGAAGGCTCAATATGCGACCAAGTCCTTTTAAGAGTTTTTTTTAAGTAATGAATTCTTCAAAAGGAACTACACTCATAGGTCAGTGCCTGCCGCTATGTTTGAGTCGATGAAACCAGAGAAACGTTCCACTTCTTTTTTGGTCTATTAAGACGTGTGTCAAGAGTCATTTTATTCGGCCAGATGGTTGTCTAACAATCAATGTAGATTCATTTTTCATGTTGATATGGTGACTGAAAGTTGTGTTTAAGATAAGTTAAGGGAGTAGAAGTAAAGGTGGATGTGAGGAATCGGGTTGAACTTGAAGAACACAAATAGAGTGCTAAATGATTACGGCCCCTTGTGTGATTGAGTTTGACACCCCTGCTCTAAGACGATTCCTATTTTTAAGAAATTTATAGTAACTCTATAAAGTATTTATAGTAAGTCACATTTAACTTATATATTTCACATAGTTTAACATTATATATATACAAATATAAAGAATGATTTAATTCATATTATCACTTAAATTAATACTAATTCATATGTTGACCATAAATCCATTTAAGATGACTTTCATTTTTATCTTTAAAGAAAAATGGCTACAATTTCTTAAATTTGTTGATAGTTTTTTTTTTTTTAAACATTTTAGGTTTATTTTTCAATTTAACTTTAAAACATTTAGATTATAATCTTCAAAAGTGTGATTGCGTGGGAGAACTTGCCTCAGAATTACTACTGTTAGCAATGTGAGCTAAGCTAGCAGGTGTCAGTTTAACAACTACATATCTTTGTATAACAGTTGAACTAAAATCCTTTTGGCGTTAGAGCTTTTCAGTAATTTATGGTAAGATTATTCATTTGAGGAAATCTTTAGCACCACCAATTAATTAAAGGAATTTAATATTATTGCATCCACTTCTGCACACTTCTTTCAATGTATTAGAAAAAGGTTGACCTTTGACCATTTCAACTCACCCCATCTGTACCAAGTTTATACGTCAATAATCACTCCCCTGTTGAACAAAGTAATGCTAATAGAACCATTCAGGCACAGTGTAATTGCAACAATTCACCCAACAAAGGTCTATCAAAATAATGATACTCGATAGAGGAGAATTATTGGATTTCGACGGACGTTTCAATAACAGACGAGTCTTTGTTCTGGGCAATCCTTCCAATGCCAATGAGCCTCATTTACAATGGATTACTGCTGTCAGAAAAGGAATCACCTTAAGGTAAACAGCTTGTTATTAAGAAAGGACTATGTGGCACTAAAGGGTTTCACAACCTTTCTTTTTTGGTTTCTAGCCTCAGTTAAAGCTTTGATTTTTGGACTATAAATCTTCATCTTTATGGTGCCATTTCTTAAGGTCAAACCAGAAGCTTACTTCAACATTTACCATTGATTGACCTGGTTTTTGAGCATCACGCCGGAGATAGAGATTTAAACCCCCGGTCAATTGGTGGGAAAGTATTGGAAGGAGAAACCGTTTTATAATGTGAAGGCAACGTCAGTCAAAGTGACAGCGAGAGTTCATAATCAATACAACGCGGCAGTACAACAGATGAAAGCGGTGATACAACATGAACAATGTTTTATATTCACAAGGGTTTCAGGAGATCTTTAAATAGCTCATTAACGAACCGCTTGTCCTTTCACTACATCCGTGAGGCTAATAGCATTCCTTCATGTAATCTTTTTTTTTCCGTTTGTGTTTTTTAAATTCTTGAAACACACTTGATTCCTTTGTGTCTCTATTTCATTTGTACAAGTTGGTAAACAAACATCAAAGATTTGTTGTGAAGCCCAATGGCACATTAAGCGTTTGTTTGAGGTGGTTTTAGAAACAAGACGACACTCACAACTAGGAATTAGAAAACACATCTTTATTTTATTTTTTTCCTACTCAAACGTCTAAGTGAAATACTTGAATCCCTTTAATTTACGCACTATTTTAACCAAGGGTTTAAATTAATTATTGTTTTCAAATTTCTCAAAATAACACAAAATTATAAAAAGCAATAGTGTTGCAATTCACAACATTTTGCTATTGGGAAACGATTAGATGATTAAATGCTGTTGGGGTTCAGGATTTAGGTTTAGATCCCCAAATGATTCCTCCCAATTCATAAGAAAAAAAAATCACAATATGAGTGTGAGGTAGTTTCTTAGTGAAGATCTTCTGTTTTCACTTTCCCACAAGTGTAGCTAAAAGACGTTTGTGTTTTTTTAATTCTTGAAATACACTTGATTCCTTTGTGTCTCTATTTCATTTGTACAAGTTGGTAAACAAACATCAAATATTTGTTGTGAAGCCCAATGGCACATTAAGCGTTTGTTTGAGGTGGTTTTAGAAACAAGACGACACACAACTAGGAATTAGAAAACACATCTTTATTTTATATTTTTCCTACTCAAACGTCTAAGTGAAATACTTGAATCCCATGTTGTTCATGTTTAAGTCCCTTTAATTTACGCACTATTTTAACCAAGGGTCTAAATTAATTATTGTTTAAGTTCTCATTAAGTTCTCAAAATAACACAAAATTATGAAAAGCAATAGTGTTGCAATTCACAAAATTTTGCTATTGGGAAACGATTAGATGATTAAATGCTGTTGGGGTTCAGGATTTAGGTTTAGATCTGCAAATGATTCCTCCCAATTATTAAGAAAAAATAAATCACAATATGAGTGTGAGGTAGTTTCTTAGTGAAGAGCTTCTGTTTTCACTTTCCCACAAGTGTAGCTAAAAAACATTTTTGAACATTATTTTTGTGTTTGAAATGATTGATTCAATATTGAAAAGATAAAACAAAAAACTGAAACAACCAGACCCTTTTTATTTATTGAAAATGCACATTCAGAAGATTGGAAACATCGACACAAAAATTAAAAAACATTGTAGTGTTACTGTCCACTAGGGGGAGACATAAAGACTATTCAAAATCGTACAGATTGGTGCTTTTAATAAAGTAGATCTTTAGGGCGCATAAAAAGATGATGAATTAAATTAAAAAAATTGATTAAAATTGCCCTATATTACTTATTTGTCTGGGCGTATACATTTATTTTAGTGCATTAATAAATTAATACCAACAGTTGCATCAACACAACTCGAAGCAGCTTCGATATTTAATTGTGCTGACAGTCGACCCAGGTCTTAATCATTGAACGATATAAACGTCCACCGAGCGGCAGTGCAGGTAATGAAGCTTGAAGTGTGCCGCGAGTGCATCCAATCATCGTTAATTAATTTCATTAAGTTTTCATTTTGATGTGGAATCATAACCGGTATCCTTTGGCCATCGTTTACTTTCAGGAACCTGTGAGCAGGGTATACAAAATAAGGAAATTGTAAAATGTGTTTTGAGTGAATTTGATTTTGTACGAAACTACATGTATAAGTACTGTATAACACCCACAACCCTTGTTAACTGGGACTAAAAAGAAAAAAATGTATTAATCAGATGTCTATTTTGTTCATACTCTTTAATGTGTTAAGTCTGATCAAGAAAGGAAATGAACCCCTCGGGCCTGATGTACTAAGGGGTTTTACGCACATAAAAAGTGCTTAGCAACCTTTCCAGGTCAAAGTCCATATGAAAAGAGCGGTAGGTCGCGTACGCCCGAATCAGCTGGTTTAACCATTTGGCGGCACTCAGTGGCCATGTTGACAGTTATATTAACGATCAATATTGATCACAAATTAAAAGAGTAAAGGTAAAAGGTAAAGGTAAAACCTTATTGATTAGTTAACTTATTCAAGTTCAAGTTCTTTTATTGTCAAATATGCATGTATCGAGACATACAGCATGAATGAAATTGTGGACCTCTCTGACCCCCGATGCAAAACATGAATACGGTTGAAATGACATTAATTTAGACATTCAAGAAAATAAATAAAAATAAATAACCAACAAAATACCATAAAAAGTACCTCCTTTATTAAACTTATTAATATGTTCTCATTCACCAAATGAATGATCTGTATTTATTAAGACAACATTGATCATTTTATAATGAATACTTTAATCCGCTATTTTACGCTATTCAGAAAAAAAAGAAGATATTATGAGCGTGTTTACAACGTTTAATCGAAGTGAATCTGCAGAATGAAAGCAGCTGAAGCCGTGATCACGTGATCGGAGCGATCTCTTTAAAAAACACAGCCATATAAATACACTTTCACAAGATTTGTTCATTTGTACACAAAATCAAGGACTCTGCTCAATTTAAATGTTATTTAAAAATGTAAATGAGGGTCAAACAAGTCTGAGATTAATTCTAGGTTGATTGGGATGTACGGAGGAAAAGTGCCTAAATTCTTGTCACGCACAGATTCATACATCTGAATAGTTTTGTGCTGCGTCATCTTCTGGATTTAATATTTAGTAAAAGATTCTTAGTACATGAGGGCCCTGATCCTTGTCCGTGTCAGTTTCTCAAAAATAAAAAATAAAGCTAAATGGATTCTGTTCCTGTGAACTCAAGATGGCCCCGTGGAACAACACCAGAGTCGATATACGAAACAGTTCAAGGTTAGGTGCAGGTGCTGCTCCTGATAGGAATGAAGAAATGAAGTCAGAAACTTCGAGTGAGACCGAATATTGCACCAAACCAAACTGTTGTTTACTGTTTAATTGCATTTGAATGAGGAGACATGCAGACCATCCTACAGATTTATGCATTGATGCAACTGACAATCCACTTTTTTCAAATGCTCACCTCAAGCCGACATTTAAAAAAAAAAAAAAATCTTTCAGTGTCCTGTTAATAACCTCTTTCAGTATGCAGAGATGCATCTCACCGAATAGCAACACATTAGAAATGAAAGTGTGGACAGAGAAGGAGGAAGAGTTAGGTAACAAGAAGCTGAGTGACGAAATCTTGAGCTCAAGATCATTGATATTTGATGAAAGTATGATGAAGTTGTCTGTCTTTGTGTGCCCTGCGACAGACTGGTGTCCTGTCCAGGATGTCCCCGGCCTCTCGCCCTATGATACTGGGATAGGCTCCAGTCTCCCCGCTACCCCGACCCCGGGATAGACCGGTAGACAGTGAATGAATGAATGATGGAAGTTGCGCCTCGACAAATATTCACGGCTTTGCATACAAGTAGCTCTGGACACATTTATTACTTGTCTTTGTGTCTTTTGTTTTGTATAAATCTAGTTTTTCACAGGCTACATCTTTTTTGTCTCTCTTCTATTTATTATTAATACTACGTCTAAAACAATTTTTGACAATAATGGAGGTTTATTATTGTAATAATGTTTATTCCCTTGGTTAAATGAGTGGTAGAGAGAGGCAGTGGAATAATGGGAATTTCTTTTTTAACATGTATACATGCTTTATCTCCAATAAAAAGAGAAAAAAAGGACCAATGGCATTTTTGTTTAAAAAAAAAAGTTTTTTTCAATGACAGAGTTATCCATACATTTATTTATAGCCTATTTGGGGGAGTTGGCCACATCTTCTCTGCCTAAAACTTACAATTGGAGCAGCAGAATTCAGGTCAGTGCAGAAAGAATGACGTCCAATTGTGAGAATATACTATGGAACTCAAAATGCCCCGGGAACTTCTAAATTGTTTGTGGCATTTCCAGTACAGAATGGAAGTAATAGACAGAAACCAATGTGCGAGTAACACGTGGTGGTCAACACATACCCACGGCAAAGACCCAACCATAAAAATAGTGATCAAAACACAATCACAGATGAACAGGAATAAAGATTCTGTGATAAGTTCCGAGTGTGTTCTATTATTTGTGAAGCTTGGAAAGACAGAGCCGGGAGCGGCAAAGAAGGAAGTCACACAAATAAACTTCACATAAACAAAAGTGTAGGGTGCAGTGCATGATGAAAATGATCCTGGTTACTTTGTAAAAGCACTTTAAAACAGTACAGCAAGACTTTTGGTTGTTACCTTGATACCGTGATCAATTTCCCTCAAGATCAAAGCATGCGGGGAAAAAAAAAAAAAGATCTGACCTAAGCCGATGTTGTCGGAGCTCAATTTCATGGTTGAGGGCTACATCGCAACATGTATGGCTTAAATTTTGTCAAAGGTACTTTGTCCTGCTGCTGCCTGCTTCAGCAGTGTGGATTTGCAGTGCAGACGACCGCTGGGCCATTAGCACAGCCGGCCATTTCATTTCCTCGGTGACTGCTTCCATCTGAATTGTAGGAAGGTGAAGTGTTTTCTGTCAAAAGTAATCTTTCTAGCGTGCGGGAATTGGCACTTTCTTCTCCTTCATGCAGTAGCAATGCCGTACTTTCAGAGTCTCTGACTGTTTTCAATCATCAAACAGAGCATGCATCAATATCAGATGACCGGTTTTGTTTACCATAATGATGACACGCCGTGACTTACGGACACTTAAATTGCTCCAACGTGAAATTGACTGTGTATCCTCCCTAGTGCTGTCAGTCAAATGCCATGTTTACCTTTGTCAGGTCACATCAATATTAAGCTGTCAATAATCCCCTGTCCCTTTTGGCATTAACTTTGACCTACGGTGCTCCACGGTTAGAAAAGAGTTTAATCGGTGCATAGCACATGATACGAGTTGTTGTCTCTGAGGTCTATTACAGGTACAGTTGTTTTTTTGTTTTTTTACCCTGAGGGTTGTTTTTCACCTTAACAGTGGTTAGGGCTGCAGAGTAAACTACTGGCAGTGTTGTGCCTGGATGTGTTCATTGAATGATAGTTTTGGATGAACCTGAGCTGACTGTGGTATATTTTACCCCGATGACTGTTACGGTGAACGCCTTTCTTCTGGTGTCTGTGAATGTCACACTCTCTCAGTTCATTTTCATACAATAGGTTTCCAGATCCCTACAGAGACTTACATGCAAAAGCCAGGCCAACACTGTATAATAGCATCAAAAGACGCTCAGGCAACACAACCGTTTACGTAGTCGAATAGCAACAAGGATGAGTTCTCTTATCATTAAGTTTAAGATCAATGGATGAAAAACCCTGTAAGGAAATGACAACTTTACTCTAATCAATCATCTAGATTTAACACACATTTCAAATAGTCACTTGATTAACTGATAATATTTCATATTTAATTATTATTAAATAATCCTATTCTTGCATTGCATTCACTTAAACTAAACTCAGGTTCACAATTCACAGGCCGAGGTTTCAGAGACCTTGCACACACAGAAAGATTAAACAATCCCAGATTCCAAGAAGTCAGTGTGAACCTGTTTGAGAATTCACACTGAAGGACACAAGTCGCTGGGAACAGACAGATTCTAGAAAACAACAACCTTGGGTAAGTTTCCACTACGATCACGTGCGACGGCCATCTTAGAATCAAGTGTTTACAGTTACTGACCAATCCTAAATTCACATTTGACTAAAGGCGTTAACCTGAATATTCTACTATAAAGATCCACCATTTTGTCTGATCTTTGCGTTCTGGCATTCGAAGACGTCTGCGATAGATCTCTCTGCTTGCTAGCGCCCGTGTTCACGTAAGTTTGTCTCTGACTTTTGCATAATTTACTAAACGAGCATTTTTCTTAAACTCATCCATGTGTCTGTCCTTCATTCCACTACCACGTACGAGGCTGGGGAGGGGTCGGTTCATCGGAACACAAAATCTATAATATTTCTGTGAAGATGTTGTCTGCTAACTTTCAAAAATAAATGATGCACGTCAGGACCACGAACGTATATCACTGCTGCTGTGGACTGATTAGACAGAAAAGCTGCCTTGATGAAAACCTGGTTTCGAAATGAAATGTTTGGATCATGAACTCTACAGTTTTCATTTTTATTACATTTTACGCTATTTCATTAATCTCATATTAATAACATTTATTGAATTAATTCTCTTATATACTGTTTTCCACAACTCCACATAACATTCCAGTATTGTTTTCACAATACTGACAATAAACACTTCTGAATCTGATAAGACAACGAAATCTGACATGAATGTGTATGTAAAACTTATAAAACACTTGTTTTCTGTGGTTATATTTGAGCTGTGGCAATCATTTTTAACATTTTGTATCATGCAAAAGAGCTCTTAGCAAAGTATAAAGAAAGAAGAACTATGAACTGGTTCATTTTTGGAGGAGTGAACTTTTAAACATTTTAGATTATGAACTGAATGAGTTCATTTAAAAACATATGCATTGACGTTTTGAGGTGAGAAGGGCAGCAGAGCCAAAGCAAACCAAAGCACGCATTCAGGGGAAATGTATATAAATATAGTCGTCTAAGTTTATACATTTCTATTATTTTCATGGTTTACATGTAAATTATCTAATGTGTGATGAATAAGATAAATACAGATTTTAACTGAACATTATAATTCTAATTTGTAGCTACTAGCTTACTGCCAATATGTTGCAAAACTTTATTGTAAAACACATGAGGGTCAAATGGGCTATTTAACCCTTGTGTTATCTCAGGGTCAAGGTGACCCGAAAACAAACGTTATTGTTTTACCCTTTGTCTTGTTTCTTGGTCAAGGTGAACGACCTCAACACATCCTTGTCAACACAAGGGATACCACAAACATATTTCTTGTGTTACTTTTCTTTGATCTATGTTCTTTATACTTACATTTTAGTCATATGTATTTTTGATTTTTTTTTTGTTCTTGTTTTTATAAACCTATTGTCTGTGTTGCTGTGAACCGGAAAACAATTTTAATAAAACTGTGATTAATAAAGTGTATCTATATATCTTACTATCTTTTTGTCTTTGGGCCTCTTGGTCACCTTGACCCTAAGATAACACAAGGGTTAAAGAAAATCAACTGCAGCTATCATGTTCTTATTCAAATAAAACTCTTGCATCAAAAAGGAAACCTTCAAATATCGTCACATGACTCATGACCTAACCGTCATATTTCGGACAATAATAACTGGGCTCCTGGTACCTGAGTGTTCACTGGTTCTCCAGCGTCAAATTACTTTCTGTCACCTCTCAAGCAACAGCTCGGAAAAAGGCAATCCTACTGGTGCAATTGTCAGGTTGTCAGGGCTGTCGAATGTGATGACACTAAATCCTGCAGTTGCGAACAGATTTTTAGGAGATTTTTTTTTTTTTTTATGAGTGAACAGAACTTCCGATAAAGGAATTACCAGCACCAATCAGCCAATCAGGAAGCGTCGTCAGACCAGGAAGTGAGAATCAGACTGAAGCTTGACAAAGATCATTTCTTAACATAATGAGTATATTTGTGATACAAGGTTCCATTAAATCGCTCATTTTAAGTCTCATTCACTCCGAAAAACATCTATTCTTACTTTATTCGCAATAATACAAAAATCTATTTCAGAGTTGGAATAAAATGGTAATTATTGGATGAATCAGCAAAGTCATTTCATCTTCCTGCGGAAAGAAAGAACATGTTGAATTAAAAAGCCAGAACTTATTTCACTCGTAATGGGATCAAGGATCAGAAGAACTTATCTGGAGTACGAAAACAACCAAAAGATCATGAGTAAACAAGAATCTTTTTATTCTTTTGGTTTAAAAGATGTTCTTAATTCTTTGTTGGAAAGTTGACAGGATCAGCATTGGGTCACAAATATTTATTGCAGCGCTGAAGTCATTGGAAAACAACTACATTTTTAATTCAATGTAAGAAATTAGTAAACAGCAACAGAACCATTAATTTTCAGCAGACAAAACAAACTGCATTAGGAATGAAAAGATAAACGATGCGGTTGGTTATGTTTGCTTTATTACTTTTTTTAAGCTGGACAACAGACTCATTTGCAGACGCTGCATATTGTTCTATCCATGTTACTGATGGAGAATCTGCAATGCAAATAAGAACCTGCTTTGATCTAGACAGGTAAGATTTATCACTCTGATAATGATGAATAAACATGTTTGTCGCAGCATCAACAAATGAAAAATAAAGCAACACATTTTTTAAGATGATGGGAAACAAAACAAATACGAGCGTTTTATGACTTTAAGATAAACAACGTTCACCTTCACTACAAAAGGACGCCTCAAAACTAGTTTTCTGTTTCCCTACAAATGTTTTGAAAGCGTCGTTAAATAATAACCGTATTTGACTGATAGCATAGATGTTTTTAATGTATTCATTTATAAATATCAATTACCATCGGACGTACTTTTGCAGAATACTAATGAGTAAATGAATAAAAGCAATTGTTCATTCTGTAATAAATTGAATCTATCATTCCTGATGCCATTCCTGGATGTTTAGGAGTAAGAATTCAAAATGGTATATATATCTATATCTATATATATATAGATATAGATATATATAAACAACTGAATAATTCATACCAAACATGTTCAACTGGTTAAAGGAAACCAGAAAAACACTTTTTTACTTCTTCTGATATATAGATAGATACAGTATATCTATCTATATATCTATATTATAAAATACTCAAATCATAGCAACATTTAATAGTAGTTCAGGGATGCGAAATTACATTATTCTCAGCGGCCACATTTTATACTGTCACTGTTGTAAGGGGCCATTAACCCAAAAGAAATAAGGGACAGTTTTTAATGTGATGGTAAAATGTAATGCAAAATAATAAAAATGACACTTCAAAATAAGCTTAAGCTGTAATGTTGTTGATTATTATATAATATAAAGATCCTTAACCCTTGTGTTAACAGGTTCAAGGTGACCCAAAGGCCTGAAAACAAATGTAATTGTGGTATCCTTTGTCTCTTGGTGAAGGTGAACGACCTCCCTGGCTTCCATAAATACACATGCAGTGGTAGTGGTTCACCTTGAACCAGAGACAACACAAGGGTTAGGAAAAATAAAAGCTTTTTCTTTCCATTATTATTTTATCAGCAACACACAATGCAAAGACATCATATAATAAACATTAAAAAAAACACATTTTATCTAATATTTTCATTAAAATTAAAAAATACATTTTTAAACATGTTATAGAGACAGCATGTTTTTAAAAGTATTTCCAGAAAAAAGAAAATATACAAGACAAAAAAGAGGGAAATAGGTCCTTAATCGAAGATTTTTAATTATTTAATTTCAGTTAAATAATAACGGGAAAGCTTACGTATGTTTATCAAACTTACTAAACCACATATATTAATATTCCCTAATTGATTTTATTTCTTATGACTGCTGGTGTGAGAAAAGGAAAACAATAAACACCACCTCGACCTTGAGGATAAAAATCCATCCAAGCTGGTTTTTAGTGGAAAACTTTGGAGTAAGAAAATGGACGGCTTGTGAAACTGCAACAAAGATATAACTCTGACCAAACAGAGTGTCAGAAAGAATTTACCCGATAACAGATATTCTTTCTTTCTCCTTGCAAGTAAACTGATTAAGACTTTAAACTATTTGAGTTTCAGCCCCAAGTGTGTCTTTGCGTGCCCTGTGACAGATTGACATCCTGTCCAGGGTGTCCCCTGCCTCTCGCCCCAAAGAAGCTGGGATAGACTTCAGCCTCCTGCAACCCCCTATATGGGATAAAGCAGTAGAAAATGAATGAATGAATGAAAGGTGTCAGATCTTACTAAGACCGGAGGACATCTTTGATATATAATGGATATTATTATAGTATTTATTTGGAATAATGTATTAGTTCAAAGCTTAAAAAAGAAAAGAAATACAATCTGTGTCAGAACAAAATGTCATCGACGCGTTGGCTCCGACAGACCAGAAGCCCATTCATTCTCCGTGTTCTTCTCACATCATTTGATTTACATGTGTAATCTATGCTGCTGTCAATCAAAAGGCTCTGTCATCAAGAGAAGAAAGACGATCCTTGTCTTCCCAAAAATCCCACTTCTTTTGCATGCACACATACTTGAAGAGGTCACTGCCGTCAGGGCTGGTAAGGTGCCAGTGTCACTTCCACCTGGATGAAGACCCTCTGGCGCCTCCCAGGAAAACACTGACCAAAGCATCACGCTGCCGCCATCTGCTCTCCTTCCAACCAGCTGATAATAATGGCCCACTTTGTGTTGTGATTCGTGTAATTCGCCGCGTACTTCGTAGTTTCACACGAGCAAACGTTATTCGTGTCCACGCAAGCATACATGGTTCCATATCATCCACTGATCGAGCACAGCCTTGTGAAATGTCACATGTGTAAAAAATAAAAAAAAGGTCTCAACCCAAACATTTCCAGCAGCATGAACCTTCATGAGCATTTGCATTTGCATTGTGCAGTGACCACGAGGGGTCCCGCTGACATTTGTTTGCCCGGTTGGTTTTGAGACCTTCGACGACAGGTCATTTAGCAATAAAACAACAACAACAACTTGTGGCTGATTCATAGGATCCTCGCAACAACAACATAAGGTAAGAGAATGAAAATATGTTGATCCCATCAGATAACACTGTCTCCACAAAAGATGGATCCACTTAGCTTATTTCAATCTTATTTCAATCTTTTTTTGTCTGTGCCTGCCAAATATGTTTTATAACTCCAGCCAGCTCTAAATGAAGAGTAAATTGAACAGCCATTAGAAAATGAGCACCTCTGCAATCTAAAACAGCTTTTAAGGCTATGAACACAGACGAGCAAAGTTTTGTAGATGGACAATGAAGAAATTCTGGAAATCTTTGCTAGTAGGACAGTGTTTCCCAATAAGACCCAATATCAACCCTTGATGACAAGCAATGGCCCAAATAAAGATATTCACATGTATTTATTATTTTCTATATGCTAACAAAAAACTAACAAAAACCCAACTCTTCTGACTCTCTTGCATGTTTCAAATGTTGAAATCTTTCTCTCAAAGATGCAGTAAGTCTCTCATCATGACCATGTTTTGAAATTAAAAATAAAATTCTCAACCTTTGTTAATCTGACCATTATGACATATAATAATGGCTTCACTCTTCCTCCAGCCAGCTGTAATCACAGCCCGCTTTGTTTATACAACAGGTCCCTTGGAGGTGGAGACTTCCAGGATTCATTTACGGGCTATGACAAACCTCGATGCTTGACCAATCACAGCATGTGTGGTTATGGTAAACATTATTTTTCTCAGCGTTTTCAGAGAGTTTTGTACAAACAGACACATACTGATGACACACAGTACAATAGAGGTACAAGATCTGTTTAAGACACACCTAAATCAATACATTAGGATTTAAGATTTAAATTTAAGACAAAATGTGCAGTTTACACTTGACATATAAGAGAAAACAACATTTTACCTAACCTTAAAAATGTTGCTTTAAATAAAGATTGTGTCATGGAGGCAACGATATACATTTTGATAAACAATATTTCATTTTCAGGCTCAAATGTCTTGTGCTGTCACTGCAGAAAAGGGCTCTTTTTTTTTTTTTTTACACATCATTCCTGTAAGTCGAGGACAAGTAAGATAACTTTATTATGTTTGTAGATTACTTGAAAAGGAAGACGCCCCTATCCACTAGCGCCTTTATTGGAACTCATGTAACAATAGGATGTTAAAGTCCTTGATTGAGTGGATGATATTGGTCTGGTGGCTTCTGTCTCTTAAACCTTCCCTGGATTTATAAAAAATCTGAAGTAGCCTCTTTGAAAAGAAATGATGAACATTGTGATAAATAACTACCCTTACTGGAGCACACTGGACAAAGAAAAATACCTGCAGACCCTGGAGTCACCGAAGAAAAGCTCCTTGATAAATAATAGCTTCTTTCTCTTTCATCAGGCATTTCCTTCAATGCCACCTTGAAGGTACGATCGGCAAACCTCCTGCTGGGGAAGCGGCTTTCCTCTCACTCCGAGAGCAGAACAGACAGGATCAGAGTCTCCTGGTCGGATCACACTGTTCCCACTTTTTTTCTGGTTCTAGGAGTCATTTAAAAAACGGAGCATCTGGTGCCACAACACAACAATTGCTCTGGAAACCACATGGTCCAAGAAAACTACTACTGTCCAGACAGGAGTAGTTGAGAGCAGAAATGAAAAAAAGTACATTCAAACACATTTCACACGTCACACAAAAGACATTCCCATTTTAAGAAAAAGTCTGACGGCCAAACAAACGAAAGAGGGGGAAAAAAAGGTGTCGTCTTGGCAACTACAAAATTTCTAAAATCTACTCCTGTTTTAAAGTAGTTGTACCTTGTCACATGTCTTTCAAAATTGTTTTGTCGTTGCCATTGGCAACGTGGTGACCATGAAAAGAGTGACATCCCAATTTCCAATGAAATCTTTTTTTTTTACACAGAAGTTTGTTGTTTGACTCTTTTCAATTTCTTTTCTCACCATTCTTCACATCATCTATCAGTGTTTAATCGCAGGTAACATGACGACGCCTTGAAACGTGATGAATGGCTCTTTAACTTTAAAGACGTGTTGCCCTTGAGCGTGCACACTCAGTTTGAGTTATGCGTTTCTAAGGATCAGTGAATATCACCTTTTTTCAACTATATATAAAAGGAAAATCTTAATATAAAGCTAACCCATTTTTTTCTTAAAAAACATAAATTATAGTGAAGTTTCTTTAAACCCACAAATCAACGTAAAAGGTATGTTTCTGGTTTAATCGAAATGTCTCTACCGTTATATATCCTCTCGCTGCTGACGGTACCCAGCGTGTTCATGTAGCTGCAGCAAAGGATCATGGGATTAATGACATGGCCTCCTGCATAAACAAACTCCACCACTGCGTTGATGAATCCATGGACTTTTCACCTGCATTTATAATTTTTCTGGGAGGATAAGGAAGCATGTGGTGTGAGGGACAGCGACACGTATTCACCTCGAAGACTGCTATGAATCATGGGATTAATATGAACCATGCTCAGCTGTATCCTTCTCTACTGGAGTGTAGATTAACAGCGTCATGGAAGTTAACGTCATGTTTCTCCCAATCAGTGAAAAAAACATTTTAAATGTAATGGACTTAAATAAAAAGATCACTGGGATTTATGGAAAATATTAATGGATTCTCAATTGGAAAGTTGATGTTCAGGTGAGATGTGCGACCATTTAAAATATACATAACAAGTATCTCATCCTTTGAATGACTGGGACTTGTATGATCGAATATTGACAGAGAGAACATTTATGTTTAGAAAGATCTTTGCGTTTCTGGAAAGTATTACCGATTTATGTTCAAACAAATAAAATAAACAAGATATCATGCTGAAAACTTACAGGCCATTAAATGCAACATTGAAAATAATTTACAACCCCTGCTCGTCGTTGTAAGGCTAATCTTTGTTTTTTTTTGTGTGTTTTTTGTCAAGCTGAGACTCAAGACAGGACTTAAAATTAAAGCAATCTAATCTATTCATCTGCAAGTTTATTTATTTTACCTGAACTCTGTTAAGCAACATTCTTAAATAAATATAAACCACAATCTTAGTGACTGTTAGGTATAGAAAATGGAACCAAACACAAAACAGGCTGATGCAAATGACTTGAATATAACAAAGATTTTCGCTCACTAGGGAGGGGGAACAAGATAGCAATAAAATAAAGTACTCTGGCATGTTGGCATAACTTTATAACAAAAATTGCACCAAAGAGAAGAAAGACAAAAGCTACAAACAAAATGAATCTGTCAAATCTATGAAAGTTAAGAGACAAAAGAGTAATTAAACTGAAGGCAAACAAAAGGGCTGTAACAAAAACTTCGCTCTACAGAAAAAGTTTACGAACAAAAAGTCACTCACTTGGGGTGGATCGATGAACACATTCCACCCTTAACAGACGCCATCTTAGTGACGTACTGTAGATGACGGTAAAAGGAAGATACGTCACTGACAGCACATCATCGGAGCTGATACTAGTAAATGTCTCAAGAAAACACTAATTTTACCACAAAACAACACAACAACAATTTTAACAAAATGAAACACATCTCTATAACTTGTTTAGATCAGCGAAAAGCGCTGTCAAGTGTATGCAATAGTGTTCCAACTGCGGGTCGCAATCAGCGTTAAAAAGTAGTAGAAGAAGAAGCTGTCCCAAATCACTCACATCTCTGGTTTATAGTACACATTAAGCACGTACTTGGCCAGTGCGCACATTTTCGACGGATAGTACTGTCTCAAATCAAACACTGTCGCTACACACTTTTTCTACTACTTTTTAATGCTGATACTTGACAGCGCTTTACACCCATCGAAACAAGTTATTAAGTTGCGTTTCATTGTGTTATTATTGTTGTTAAGTTGGAAAATGCGTGTTTTCTCGAGACATTTCCGCCGTTATCTGCTCTGAAGACGCTTCGTCAGTGACGTAGCTTCCGTTTAGCGTCATCTAAGATGGCGGTAGCTGATGGTGGAAAGTGTCCATCGGTCGGTACTTAATTTTCTGGCCATTTGAATGCTCATTGCGCACTACATTTTAACCTGGAGTATTGCAACAGTTTATAGCTTATGTCTACAGCTGTCTCGCCTGCAGTTGATTCAGAACTCTGCAGCGAGAATTCTGACCCGCTCAAGTAGAAGAACTCACATTTCTCCGATCCTTAAAACTCTTCACTGGCTGACAGTTTCTTTCAGGATCAACTTTAAAATTCTGGTTCTTACCTTCAGATCTATTCATGGTCAGGCTCCTCCTTACATCACTGATCTGATCCAGCCTTACACCCCAGCTCGGGCTCTGAGGTCTGTGGATCAGAATCTACTGATGGTTCCTCGCACACGGTTCAGGACCAGAGGAGATAAATCCTTCCAGGCTGTTGCTCCTAAGCTTTGGAATGATCTTCCTCTCTGATTGCGCTTGATGGATCTACTGACTCCTTTAAGAAACATCTTAAGACGTTTTTATTTGTTCAGGCTTTTCCTTGATTTTCTGGAACTCCTGTTGTATTATCAGTTTTATCTTGACCTTTAAAGTATATACTTTATTGAATATTGTTTTGATTGTTTGAGCGCTTTGTCACCCTGGTCTGGAAAAGCGCTATACAAATAAAAATGACTTACTTACTTACTATTATTGTTGATTTTGGAACTGACTTTTAATCCATCCCCTTGACCTGTTTTAACTCTACTGTAGCACTTTAAGGTCAGGTGCACTATAAATAAAATCTATTATTATTAATATTTAGAATATATTCTACTGGTTGATAATACGAAAAAGTGTGCGACGATGATTACCAAAAAATAATCTTCCAATTGAGCAGCTAAAGCAGGTATGGTTTTCACAAACAATACATTTAAAAAATAAGGTTAAGGTTAAAAAAGATCTTGGTTAAATCTGATATTTATAGTTTCTAGTTCCAGTCCGTGGTGTCAGATTGTCTTTATTCATACGCTGATAAAGTTAACCTATATATTGTTGTTTGAATATTCCAGATCAGTTACCCTGGTCTTGAAAAGCGCTATACAAATAAAAATGACTTACTTACTTACTTACACTGCTCATTAGGAAGCAATTGTGCACTTAAGTGTAAGTGCTAAAGGACACAATTTGGTACACAGACAGTATTTGATTTGAGACAGTACTACCCTGTCGAAATTTGAGCACTGCGCAAGTAAGTGTAATGTCTAACAGTGTACTGTAAAGCAGTGATTTGAGCCACAGCACAGGAAAACACGAGGACAAGCAAGTGACATTTTTTTCTGTCATCCTATTTTGCCTCTCAGAATTTTTTCTTAAGTAAGGAGCCATCACGAGTACACAAACTATACTAATTCACCTCCATGACGATGTAAACGACTTCCTGATGAAATATTTAATGGCTCTGAGCTTGTTTGTGAGTCACTTGAGCGTGACTCTTTTCTCTCCTTTACACAACAACACAGCAGTTTAAGCACGATCATCCATCGCAACCGACACGTTAACTGCACCACCGCAAAAGTAATAAAAAGTAAAGTAAAATACGGATGTGACACTTATCTTGCTAATCATAGTTTATATAACCGTGTACTCCTGTTACACGGGGGGAGATCAGACCGGATCAAACGATGTGCTCTCACCCATAAGCAGGTCATGTAAGGAAGCCGTTTGTCACGATAATAGTCTACAGTAAGTGCGTTTATGGTTAGAGGGTAATGACACTGAAATAGACGTGTATCTCATTTGAGTAAACATACAGGACTAGTTTACTCACATACAGTGTATTTTTCCCCAGACATGACAGAACTTCATAATAACACAGTACACAGTAAGTTGAGTTAAAAAGATTCCTTTGGCGCTTTAAAACATATTTTCAAGAGGAAAAAAAACTTGTTGGCTGATTGTTGGTTTTTTGGTACATTTGCTTAAATAAATAAATAAAATTAAATGATTTGAATTGATATGACAAATCAATTAGTGATATATGATGATATTAAAAATATATTTAAATATGTATAAAATATCATAAAACATGAAAGACCTGCATGTCACCCCTGGGACAGTTTTTGGCCAGGTTTGTACTCTGGGAAAAAATAAATGTAACCAGGTTTCAATGTGAAGCAACTCTTTCAAATTCAATAAACAGCCTGCTGGCAGCAAACCACAAAAAAATTTGAAAAATGTTGTCTGCTTACAATAACAATGTCCTCTGGCTAAGATCTCACTCGGGAGCTTTTGTGTGCAGCTTGCACGCTTGAATATTGCAACTAAATTTTCTCACAATTCTCAAGACGCATTACTTCAAACCTCCTATTCTTTGGACCACACTGAGTGAGTTTACATGTTCTGCCTATTAAATCCAATGCACCATATACCGCACCTGTGTTGTGCCAGCTGGTCTATAACAATGCAAGTAATGCCTCATATTTGCAACCACACTCCCTGCTGTCTTCCTTACATATATCTTTTTACTTAAAATAAATCACCATAATTCTGATTATCCACAGTGGGCTGTCGGAGAGGAATTTGAATCCTTAATCCTTCCAAAACCTATGTGTTCATTTCTGCAAAAAACATGTTCTTATTAGTCTGTTGAATGATTTTTTGAGATGCTTGAGGGAATTATTTGGCAGAATATGTCTGATATGTGGAGGCAGATCATTTATTTTTTTGTTTTTAATTTGGAACAAAAGTGCTTCAATCAAATAGAAAATGTTTACTCTATACTCTTCTATACACCAAGGATGTGATGTGATCATCAATTCTGCAGGCTATATAGATAAACCAGATGCAGGAAAATAACATTGGATTGAAAAATATGGGTGAAAATGATCTTTATTGTACAACTAGCTGAAATACCTGGCTGGCAAGGGTGAGTTAGGTACCTATTCATTTAGTAGGGGTATTCAAAAACATGGGGGACAATAGAGATTATCGAATTGACAAATACAAATGTCAAAAGAGAAACACATATTTGAAAATTAAATAACTTATGTGAAAGGGAGAGAGATGATGGGTTATGGGGCTTACAGTTGCCTAAAGGAGCTGGTGTGGAAATCCCATTTTATTTTATTATGTATTAAATCTGTTATAAATTCCATTTAATTAGAATTTATTTGAATTTTACCAGGGGTCTTCTGTTCCCCTTTGTGCCCCCTAACAACAAAAAGAATATCTCTTACTTGGCTTCTAATACATATGGGTTCAATTTCATCTAAATTTTATGTATTTTATTTTTCATGGTGGACTTGTGTTAACTTTTCCTTGACCTAGTTGAGTTGCCCTCCCCACTAAAATCTTCACTGACTGAACATCTGAACGTATGCTAGTGATCAAACTATTTTATTCAAGCAGTTTGAGAGTCTTTAAGACAAAAAAGTGTGGATAAACAACCAAATCATTTCCACCATCCACCAATTGCCTTTTCTAAACCGACCTCTAAGGCTTACGCTCGATCTTGTCTGCCAGCGGAAGTTACGCAAAGGCATGAAGACATTCTCAAACACAGCTGTTCTGCACTCACTGTTAAGCAAACGTTCTGGATTATAAACTGGTTTCACTCGACTTTGCGAATGCCTCTTAGGTGTGTGACAATGGACCTTTTACACACGACCAGAAATATCATGTTTTAATGTTCTTAAAATGAAGTATTATACAATTCGAAAAAAGCTCATTCAGACCCTCAAAAGAGGAAGCAATAGCAGGAGAACTTGGAAACGTGGAGACCTTTACCCGAGCGGAAACAGATAACTAATCACAGCTGGTTGATTATGGTTTCACTGAATAACATGAGGATATGAACGCTGGGCGATAATTTAAAGATTCTCTCATGACATCTCATCAGCTGTTCCATGTTCTTGTCCGTGTGACAGGTATGTTATCACCATCATCTTCCCTTTATAAAGTTTGATAAATTATTACTCTTAAGTTCCACAAAACCTTCTCTGTTCACTTCAACCGTTTTCAAAAGTTTACGCTTTTGGCGTTTGTTTTTAGTGGAGAAATGGTTATTTTGTGTGTATATTTGCTGCTATATTACGTATTTTGCCATCATCACATTTTGTTTTATCATCCTCAACTTATAAGAAGGAAAAAAATCACTCAGTCATTCTTATTTCTCTGTATTTTTACTAATATACATTTTTTTTCACTTTACAATACGTCCATTTTCCTGTCAGAACAGTTGGGGGGGCTGAAAAATAAATCTTTTTTAATTCACCAAAATTCGAATACATACTTACGTTAAAAAAAACAACAAAAATATTATTTTGAACCATTCATTTATCCAAAAATAAGTTGAAAAATAACTTCACCCGCACTTTAAAATCTGCCGGACACAAATACAGAGACTGCTTTATATATAGACTCGACTTAACATTTTACAACATTGCGTTCAAAATATATTGCTTTAGATCAGTATAAAAAGAGCCGATGTCCACTAAAAAAGCTGAAGTGTAGCAGGGGAAGATCTTAAATACACATAGTGACAGGTGCAGCAATAAAGAATGGTCACGTAAAACTGGAGGAAATCGATTCTTTTTTTCTCCGAGAAGAGTTGAGCAGTGAGAACAGAAGACTGATGAGAGAGGAAATGAATCAAGATTGATCCTCAAGAGTTCAGATGTTTTCTGCAAGTGCTGTGAGAAGATGTCTGAAAGATCAAGCTGCATACTTGCTTGACAGAATCAGAAAATCTAAATATTTATTTCTATTATCAGTGCAAGATTCCACCAATAAGAAATTTGTTTTGGTAGGATTGTGCAATGATAAACATGAAATAGACTCTTTAACATAAATAAAAATACAGTTTGATGCAGAATGTATTATTCAATCATTAACACAACAAGAGAGAGGAAGTTCGTTGCATAGCTTGGTAGCAACAGGCTGGAAGAATTTCTCTCCTCTGGCCAGGAAATTTCAGGAACCATCAGTAGATTCTGATCCACAGACCTCAGAGCACGAGCTGGGGTGTAAGGCTGGATCAGATCACTGATGTAAGGAAGAGCCTGACCATGAATAGCTCTGAAAGTAAGAACCAGACTTTAAAAATTGATCCTGAAAGAAACTGGTAGCTAGAGACATGCAGGGTTTTAAGTAAGTAAGTAAGTAAGTAATTTTTATTTGTATAGCGCTTTTCCAGACCAGGGTCACAAAGCGCTTTAACAATCAAAACAATACTCAAAACAGTACATACTTCAAAGATCAAGACAACATCGAGAACAACACAGGAGTTCGAGAAATTCAAGGAAAAGCCTGAACAAATAGAAACGTCTTAAGATGTATCTTAAAGGAGTCAGTAGACTCCATCAAGCGCAAAGAGAGAGGAAGATTGTTCCAAAGCTTAGGAGCAACAGTCTGGAAGGATTTCTCTCCTCTGGTCCTGAACCGTGTGCGTGGAACCATTAGTAGATTCTGATCCACAGACCTCAGAGCCCGAGCTGGGGTGTAAGGCTGGATCAGATCACTGATGTAAGGAGGAGCCTGACCATGAATAGATCTGAAAGTAAGAACCAGATTTTTAAAGTTGATCCTGAAAGAAACTGGAAGCCAGTGAAGAGTTTTAATCTGTAAGTTCTCCTACTAGAGCAGCTCTCGCAGCAGAGTTTTGTATTAACTGTCATTACGTATGTCAGCTAATAGTAGGTCATTCAATTTTAAGCAATCGCAAGGTAGGTAAAAAGAGTGTGAAGACTTTGTAGCCTTAATACTGTAAAACATTAACAATTAACTAGATCACTTCTCCAAACATTTATTTACGTCATATTTATTTACCATGAATATAATTCTATCAAATCTGAGAACTTATTCACAATAAAGAATATTATTGATTTTTTTTTTTGGCAGTTTGATATTGCTTAAATATTTTACTGTATATATCGTGGCAATAGTTTAATTGAGTTCTAATTATAATATAAACTTTTCTAATTTCATGGGTGTACTTGTTTTAGATGCTCTACAATACATATTACCTGCGTTGAACACGGTCCTGTAGTTTGGCAGGAGATGTGTTAAAATCAAGCTTTAGGTTGTTATTTAAATTCAATAATCCATAAAGCTTGTGTTATCTCATTGTCAAGGTGACTCAAAGGCCTGAAAACAAATGTGATTTGTTGTACGACCTCCCTGGCTTCCATGAATACATATGCAGATACAGCTAATATTTAAAAGGAAATCATAAATGTCCAATTTACATGGAATCTATACATATTTAATACATATTGGATAGGGATGACTTCAGTAACCTGCAATCAGCAACACCCGTTTAGCAGGTGAATCTATTTTTCCAATTCATTTCTAAAGAAGAACATTCTTTCAATACACCATTCACAGCTCACAAAGTACAAGCACATCAATGCCGACTATTTTAAAGAAGCAGATTCTTTTCAACTATTCTTCAAAATCAATTCCCTTTTTCTAGTGGACCAAAGTTTTGCCGTATCTAAACTACAAACCAGGACTGATATCAAAATGAAGTCATGACCAGTGGGCTTTTTGTTACATTTCCAATTGCATTGAAGCACAAAACATGTAGATATAATTTAAAAAAAACACAGTGTACATAAAAAAAAAAAATCACATTTGATCCCTCACAGTTTTTGTAAGATTGACTACTTTAAAGAACAGTCCAAGGTCAACCAGGACAAGAATGTAGACTATAATGAAGCTGTAAAAGGCTACAATAGCATTTTAAAAAAAGCTTGATCAGAAGAAGACAACTGTGATTGTGATAATTATAATGAAATGTAAAAAAAAAAAGACCTTTTAAAGTGATTGGAAGAAGGTGATAATAACTCCAGAAATTGAGATTATCTGTAAAAAGGAGGGATCCAAAATTCCTCTACAGACGTGTGTAACCGGATAACCATCCACAGAAAATTGAAGTTATGTTCCCATCAAATACTTTTTTCACTTGAAACCTTCCAAAATAATGGTTTTAGACCAATTGAAAGTATAGAGCATTTCTCGTTTTGGTGAGTGGTTGAACTAACAAAAAGAGTAAGAGATCAAATACTCGTTTCCTCCACTGTAAATTAGTTGTGTTCTCTCTCCATTTGTCATATTATTTTTGCTGCACTGCAGCTGCTGGCTGATGATCACAGCAGTCATCTGTTGAAAAAACAGTTGTGAATTCTGTCCTCATTATTGTTGCATTAGCACAACTCCATTTAAATTCCATCAGACAGGTTTACACCCTCGCTTTTTTGGCGGTGAACAACATACACTACCGGATGTTTATGAATGTGGTGAGGGGTTTTTAGGAAATGACCTATATCACAGCACTGTTCTCTTCCAGGAATACAATATAAATGTCACCTGTCGCTGTTGAAAAATATCAAGCATATAGTCAATAATCAAGTAAACATTTGATGTATAATATATCAGAAATCACCTCAAGGTCTTTCCAGGTGAAATTACTTTGGCCCGGTTTTGCTCCAGAAGGAATTTGCTTGTTTGGAACAAGGGTCGGCTCTTTAATGAGGATATAATGTGGGCATTACATCTCTGTGATCTTGATGCCCGGCTTTCCTTGTAATGAATCCCGGGACTAACTCTTGACACAACTGAGCGTTCAACAATTTATGTTCAAACGAATAAAACATTAAAGCGGAAATAATGTGTTGATTTGAGCGTCTCTAAAATAGATCTAAGTCACTCTATTGTCCACTAGATAAAAAACAATGGGTTTTTCTGGAGATTAAATCTTGTTTACCATAACCGCATCCACTCTGCTGTGATTGTTCAAACACTGATGTTTGTCCCTGAAGTCTTCACCTCCAAGAGGTTCATTGTGTAAACAAAGCAGGGTGAGATTACAGGTGGCTGGAGAAACACGCAAAATAAAAATGAGGAAGAAGGCAAAAAGAGAAATCACAATAGTTAAGTAAGTGAAACAAAAGGACAGAAAAAAGCTAAATAAAGCAAAAACTACATGGTTGTTGGAACAACTGGATGGAAGTGGAGAACACAATAGAGGAGGAAATTAACTTAAAAATTTAAAAGAATAAAGGTTCGGACAATCTGACACCACGGACTGGAACCAAGTTGTGGGTGTTATGACTTTTTCTATTTTCATTTGAATGTTTATTTCAATACTTGAAAAAAAAATTGTAACCAAGTATTTCTCTTTTTCATACTCATCTAGATAACCTTGCTCAAGGCCCAATAGCAAATAATGTGGCAACTGAGGAAACTTAATTGCCCACCCACTACATTTGGCAAATCTAGGCATGTCCAAAATCTGGCCCAGGAACCATTTATGTCCCTTGATTAGATTTTAATCTTATCTTGTATTTGTGGAACTGCGACGCTAATACAGTAATTATAAAAAAAACTGTTTCTGATAACTCCTGACCATGTTTTAATCTCAGCTTTATCTATTTGAAATGGTTAGAAAAATGCCAGGTAGAGTCGTCGTGATTATGCAACATGGCCTTGTGTTGAAAATGCTCTCTAGAGTTTTGTGTTTGATCTCCAATGATAGTTAAACAACTCTTTAAAGTTGTAAACATAGTTTACCCACGGGAGTCGTTTTACAGCTTGATCTTCAAAAAGGCTTTTGTGCAAAAATGTAGTCGAGTAGAAGGATAGTGCATGTAAAAAAAAAAAGATCAGACAGGTTCAGAGAAGACCAAGAGGTTCTTTTGGAAAAAGAATCAACGTCTCTAGAGTTTTGTGTTTCATCCATAATGATCGTTTCATGGCGCACAGACAATGAGCGAAGGAGGAAGCGGAATACTGATAAGAAAGAAAGAAACACCTGACGGCATCAGGGAGGGAGTGATAGTTAGAAACAACAGAGGAACGAGAGGAAAAGAAAACAGATTAATCCCTCTACCCTTCTGTTCAAGATACACCGCTCCCAGGTACACTTTAATTCAACGTCTCTGGACTCTTTGGTCTTCCTTTCTTTTATTCCTCTCCTCTATTGTCGCCGCTCGATCTCAGCTCCTTGGCTTGATAGACGATGTAATTAGCAGGAAGTGTATAAAGATCTTACCTGAGAGCCTCAGTGCATGCGCGAGGGTTTGATCCTATGTAATTAGAAAGGATTACGATGTTTATCACATCGCTGGTGTTAATTTTACACTCTGAAACCCACAATCTCGTCCTCCATATTTCTGACAGGTTTTTTTTTTTTTTTATAGAGCTGCAGTGACAAGTCTTCGCCAACACACAAATGCCTAATTAGTCCCACATTAGATCATAATATATGTATATATATATGAGGGAGAAATTAAGCTTATTTATAACGGTTAGCGTTTTTTTTTTCTTAAACTACTTGTAATTAGTATGTGGGTCAGACTTAAGTCTTAGGTGGTGATGAAACTGTGTCCACATTTTGAAAGGCATTGAATTAGGCTGGCTCTGTGGTTGGCATGAAGCTGGACTCACTGGTGACAGTTCTATAGAGGAGATCACTGAACAAACTACTGTCCATCATGGATGATGACAGTCATCCTCTGAACACTGTCATCAGTGAACAGAGAAGCGTGTTCCAAAACTTGTGTATGATTTCTAACTTGTCTTTGTTGTGATATCTTGGACCTCTAGTTTACTCATCAGTATGTGTCCGTTTGTATAAAACTATTTTTCATTGAAATATTCACATTAAAAAATGTTAAGCCCTGCTCCCTGAAAACACTTTTTTCTGGAGAATAAATCTTGTTTACCAATCCGTGATGAGTACAGGGTTTGTCCCAGAAGTCTTCATCTCCAAGAGACTTGTTGTATAAACAAAGAGGGGCGAGATTACAGCTGGCTGAAGATACACAAGAAAGAAAAATGAGAAAAAAAGGAAAAAAGAGAAAGCGAGTAGTGAAACAAAAGGATAGAAAAAGGTAAGATGAAGCAAAAACTACATCGTTGTTGAAAAAACTGAATTACTGTGGAGGACACAATAAGAGAAAACTAACGCACCAAAAATCACACTCAGGGATCAAGGAAAAATGTAAGAGAATTAAGGTTCGGATGGATTTAAGATCGGAAACGCTTACATACTCATAAAACCTGTCTCCCTAGTGTTTCCCAGTGGACTACAGACTAGTGTTCATTTAGCTGGTGAGGTTAGGGAAAATATTAAAACACAATTTTCATTATGAAATCATTATAATGACTGTACTACAGAGAAAACACTTGTAAATCCCAAGTTTAATATTCTGAGAAAACTTTGATTTTTCTCAAACCAGAATCAAATCCCAAAACTCAGATTGAACAAATAACTCACCTGCTGGCCTTAAAGTGTGACTCGTAATCACAGCTTAACATGTCTGTCTGTCCACATCGGAATATGTTTTTCTCGTTGCTCATTATGTTACTGTTGTTGTTTGCAAGAGTTTCACATGTGTTTACGACCCCCTTTTTAAACTCTGGGGGATAATAAACTGGATAGGATAAGATTTGTTGAAACACTGCTTACTCTAGTCCATACATAAGCGTATATATGTTTAAGACAAATAACAGTTTGGGGTGACCCAACCTCTTCAGTATCTATCTACGATTAGTAATCCTGACAGGTGTTCGATCTTGCCACCACGTTCCTCTGACTTCTTTCAAACCTCTTTTCTCAGTTTCCGCTCCGAGGCCTATGGTTCTGAATCCCCAAATTAACATTTATTAGTTCTAGTTCACAGATGGGGCAGCAGAGATATGTTCAGAACAAGCTTCTTCAACTTAAAAACAAATCAATTCGATGAAAGTTGAGCCTCAGGTTTCTCAGTATTGATTTAAACACTGTGATTATTATCTCAAGCTTCAAATTATCAGTGCGAGTGAAGAAAGTGTTGATTAAGAGATATAACACCATGTTCGGATTTCCAGTTAAGGGCACAGCTGGGTGCTTTCGTTTTTAAGGTTCCCGACTGGGAAGGGAAACCTTTAATAAGACCAAGAATGAGCTGGACCATGATAGGGGTCTTTGTAAATTGTAAAGTGAGTAAAATCCTCTCAACAGAGATATGCTTTATGTTAATTTTAAAAAAGCTTTTATTTGTCAAAAGCATAATAATAGTCATGCTTTTAAAAAAACAAACGAGTCAACATCATTACCAATAAACACTTGGACTTCAGTTTCAAGAGATGCTCAACTCACATATATTATGTAGTGGGTATAAACTCAGTGACACTGTTATTACTCTTCCACTGCTCGTTCTTAGCAATATGTTCTATAAACAGAAGCATCTCATTTTCTTTGATGCTCGACAGAAAAAAAAGTGTTTGTTTACTATTTTGATTGGGAAGGAATATCATGAGTGTACGTTGCAGATGAATATCAGTGAAATGTAAAAATGCTATTTTGATTCCAGCAGTCCTGACCTCAGTTTTACCTCCAAATATGCAAATAAATAGAGGAATGAAGTAGAAAAATGTTTTATTTTTAGAACATTATTATTTTTTACCTCTGCCAAGGAGGTTATGTGAACATCTGCACTTCTATGTCTGTCTTGAAGCAAAATAACTAAAAAACAAATGATGTAAATGTTTATTATGGAAGAATTATAATAAAAAAAATTGGGTTTCAAATTACCATCTGGATCTGAGTTTGAAGGATTCGTCATTTTCCTACTTGTCTACCCCATTATATTGTGCTAGAGAGTTATTGAACGTCACTGCCACATACAGTCAAATAGAGGTCATTTCAATTGATCTCACTATTTCTGACACCAATTACATTTCAAATGCTAATAAGCCTCTTACTAATTATAAACATATAAAATACCTGTAGGGCAAGAAATAATTGGATAAAAATGGGTGACTTGGCAAAATGCTTTTCTAGTGTTGAATTATGATTTAATGATTATTTGAAAATTCCTCCTATTCTGTGAAAGCAATATTTGTTGATCACACCTTCCAAAAGAAATCAGGAAAAGGATTAGGAGCCAAAAAAAATGAGAGAAGTGTGAGAAAAAAAAGGAACAAAACAGACGGATTGAAATAATCTCAAACGATCAAACATGTTGCGCTAATTAGCAGATTAATTGAGAAGACGCCTAATTCCTCCAACAGACACAAGCTCATAGCTGGGAAGGTTCTTTGAGGTCAACTAGTTGGAGTATTTCTCCATCAGTACTTGCTTTTGATTCTTGCTTAATGTTTTGGCAGCTTTTGTTTTTGTGTTTTTTGTTTTTGTTTCTGTAACATCTTCTTCTTGATATGCTCTTAAGAAATTGCTCTGCAAAGGAGATATAACAATAGGAAGATATGAGGTTTATTGACTTTTAGTGAAAAGATAATTTACTACGATAATTTATTGATCTCAGTTTGAATCATCTTAGAGTTAGAAAAGTTTCTGATCAGTTGTGATGTGTTGACGAGGCTTCATGAAACAGTTGGTGAGGTATCATGATACAGTGTCTTCATGTTGAAAGACCACTAGATGTCACTCTCTGCTTCATAATATTTGGGTCTGATCTACTAATTCAATGAAACCTGGCATCATTTTCTGAGGATGCCATCTAGTGGTCTTTTAAAGTAAAGACACTGTATCATGATACTTCATCAGCTGTTTCATGATGCCTCGTCAACACATCAATACTAGTCAGTGATAACTAATTCACTTTTTAAAAACAACTTCTTCCACAGTTGAGACGATGTGTGTCAAAAAAATACTCTGCAAAGAAGAGATAACAATAGCTGAGAATAGAATACATGATTTTTTTCTACTTGTAGTGAGAAGAAGATTTACTACAATCTAAATTCAGTTTGAACCATAAGAAAGTTAGAAACTAATCAGTCTTGTTGGGTTGATGAGGCTTCATGAAACATCGTCTTCATTTTAAAGGACACTAGATGTCACTCCCTGCTATATAAACTTTGGCTTTTATCTACTAATTCAATGAAACCTGGCATAATTTTCAAACTGAGAGTGCCATCTAGTGGTCTTTCAAAATGAGGACACTGTATCATGATACCTCATCAGCTGTTTCATGAAGCCTCATCAACCTATCACTACTAGTCAGGGATGTTTAATACACCTTTTTAGAACATACATTTTAATTTATTTCACAGTCGAGTTATACATATTTTGTTCAAATCTCCATGCAAACAACTTCTCTTTCACACCTTCTCAAATGATACATGAAGACCCAGAAATAAACGTTATTCCTGCAAAGCGACACACTACACATCTGAGAACCCACACGGGACGAAAGACTAATTTATTCTTTAACCTGAATGGCAATTTTTTCTTTGAGTTTTACTTGGTCATTACAATCGCAACACAAGTGCTAATGATAACTTGTAACCGTTTGTACCATCTGGAGGTCCAGCATTGCTCAGAGTTCCTAAAGTGTCCCGTGATGGATCACCTTTTGTCTCCGTCTAATGGAAACCGAGGCACTACGGTGTAATTACATCTGTGAATGCAAGTAAAAATCCATATCATCTGTTGTAACCACCTGAAGGATCAATGTCGAGCAGCAACCTCTGGTCTCTAAATAGTGAAAGGAGCTTGTTGAGCCAAGAGCATGCATGGGGACGACAAAGAGGAAGAAAAGTCCATTTTGTTGCATCACGCCACACAGTATTATCTTGATCTTTAAAGTATGTACTTTTTTGAGTATTGTTTTGATTGTTTAAGTGCTTTGTGACCCTGGTCTCGAAAAGCGCTATATAAATAAATATTACTTACTTACTTACTTACAGTAAATAATAGCTGATTTCTTTCTGGTAGTATTTGGGTCTTGCTCTCAGGTGATTCTTTGTATCAACTTGCTGCGGGAGAGGAAATAAAAAAATACAGTTTTCCCAGCAGACACTTAAGCAAAAAAAGCAAAAAAAAAGCCTCCTTTCAGAAGATGAATGATTGCTCTGCACCTTCTGTGACACTTGCCGGTTAGAGAACATGGTCAGACGAGTGCCTCCGGGACGGGATTCACCCTAAGTGAATGAAGCAATCATTTAGGCTGGTACTCTCACCTGCTGCTTGATGTGAACCCAAGATATTTTTGGATGACGTTTCATTTAAGATCAATCTGAAAAGGCCCCTTTTGCAAGTGTTCCATTTTTGACAGAACCCGACTCGCATGTTCCTCACTTTTAGAGTCGGTTCGTCTGGCACAGAGTAGAGAGACAGACAGGTTACACCTTCAAAGAGGTCAACAGATCAGCTTTATGCATTTGTTTAAAGTTCTTTAAAAAAAAAAAAAAACACTTTCTAAGAATCATTTAGTTCCACAACCTGCTGAAAAATCAATACATAAAACAACGACAAATAATATTGTGGTTTATTTCCACTTCCCTGCATGACTTTTCTTCTTCCATCTTTAATTGTCTCTTCCTTGTTTTTCATTTGATTTAATTTCATTTTAGACTTTACTTTTTAAAAGTCATGATATTTGAAGTCAATGTTGACATTTGCTAAATCTGAACAATATATTCTGCCAAGTGCCTAGAGTATAACATTTCTTATGGGCTTAGCTTTTCTCTCCTATCTTGGATTCCATCCCACTTGCCCTGAAACTTAACCTGCTACCTTTTTCACTCGTCTTTCTACTCTCCATCTCTTATCGTGTGCCATCTTGAAACCTAACCTAGCGTCAACCTTTTTTTCTCAAACAGTGCGTTTATTACAATAAAAAAAGCTGCAACCAGGTCTGTGTTTCTTATTCAGTTAGACTCATGCATTCATTCAATTTAACCAATTGTTGAAATTATTTTAATTTTTGCATTTCATTAAGTCACTAGAAAATTATACTTAGCAATCTTGTCAAACTAACGCAAGTCACTAGGTTAATTGGAAAGGTATTTTTTATTTTTATTATTGTTTTTCAGTTCTTAGTGAAGGTCAAAGGAGCTATATCTGTTCTTTTAATACCAAACAATTCACGATGAATCCCTCAAATAATTCCTTGTACCATGAGATATTCTACAGCATCACTAAAATTGCACATACATTTACATATGTATGAAAGGAACTTGAGTCAGCTTGGTTTCCTCTCACAGGGTTCTTGAAACTTGTTGTGAGCTAACTTCTCTCTTAATATTAGTGTATTTATTTGTCTTATTCCAAGAACTGAATTCGAATTCTGTAGCTCAAATGTTAAGCAAGTTTCAGCCTTTGAAAGTCACACATCCTCAAATGTTTTTGGCTTTCGTTTAGCCCTTAGCAGATTCTGTGTAATTTTTTTGGAATATTTCGGAAATTACGCTTACCCACTTTGAAGTCAATGCAAACAAGTTTAAGGGAAAATAAAATATTTAAAACTTATTTACATGGTTTTAAAAAAAATCATAGTATTGTATCTTAAAAAAATCTCTGGCCAATGCCAGGTACTTTAGCTAGTCCCATTTCAAACCAGCATTTTAATCAAATCCATTTAACGTTAATTAACTTGTAAGCTGTTTAACCTGTATAAATATATACCGCACGTTCAGATCCACCAACACCCTGCTCCTCCAAGTCCCCAAAACTCTCCACCATGGGAGACTGAGGCCTTTTTCTCAGCGGCGCCACGCCACTGGAACAACCTTCCACTGGAACTGAGGGCTAACAAGAGTCTTGACTTTTTAAAAAAAAGGCCTGAAAAATGTATTTTTATGTAAAAGTGCTTATTAATTACTTATTATTACTTCGCTGTCCTGGGGAAGCCTCGACTCTCTGGTCGTGTGGGAGGTTTGGCTGTTGTAAATAGAGAGAGTTGTTCTTGCAAAGTGATTCAGACACAGGAATTCACTTCTTTTGAGTCTCAGATGATCTTGGTTGGTTCTACAAGACCTTTGTATTGTGTGTCAATCTACCACCCGCCTGGTCATGCGGCAGTGTTCTTGAAAGACTTCACTGTTCTTATCTTCCATTATTCAAATGGAATCTGTTCTTATTCTTGGAGACTTTAATCTTCATGTTGATGACGTCACATCTTGCTCTGCTAAGGAACTTTTAACTTTAACAGAAGCCTTTAATTTTGAGCAACATGTTTCTGAACGCACTCATCAAAAAGGCCACATTTTAGACTTAGCTTTTACTCTTGGCCTGGACATTTCTAATGTATCTGTACATGCTGTCCATCTGAGTGATCATTCTCTTGTCTTGTTTAACCTGGACTTCATCCCTGAACCTAAGGCTTTGAAAGTTAGGTCTCAGAGGCGTGTCATCTCAGCTGATACTGCAGACCGTTTTTCTGCTATGTTTAACTCTCTTTCCTTTGATGACTGCCCAGACGTGGACAGTGTGATTCACTGTTTCACTACTCATTGTGTTGAAATACTGGATCAAGTGGCACCTGTTAAATCGAACTTGAAAATTCAGAAAAAACGGTGCCCTTGGACAAATGAAGATCTCCTGAGTCTGAAGAGACTTTGTAGAAAGACTGAGCGTCTCTGGAAGTCTACTAAACTTGAGGTGCACAGACTTCACCTCAGGGATCTGTTGACCTCTTACAATGAGATGTTAGAAACTGCTAGATCTGATTACATCAGAAAACTGGTAGCAGCAAATAGGAAAAACCCCAAAGTTTTGTTTGACACGATTAATTCTCTTGTGTCTCCTGCTCCTCAAATCACGCCTGTCTTCTGTGAAGCTGACAGCAATGCATTGTTGAGATTTTTCATTGACAAAATTAAATTGATCAAAGAGAAAATCACTCCCCCTTTGTTTGGAACCCCTACTGTCTCTGAGCCCATCTCCTCCTCTTGGTCCTCCTTCACTGCTGTATCTTTGGGTGATATTTCAGCACTAGTGAACAAGATCAAACCATCCTCTTTGCTCAGATGACGTCCTTGTAGGCTTTTTATCAAAGTATTTGATGTAATTGGCCCCTGGGTTACCAATATGGTGAACCTCTCCCTTTCCACAGGGGTTTTTCCCAATGCATTTAAACATGCCATTGTGGAGCCTCTGCTCAAAAAACCAGGCTTAGACCCAACTGACCTCAGTAATTTCAGGCCTATTTCTAAGCTCCCTTTCTTGTCCAAGATCTTGGAGAAGGTGGTGTCTGAGCAGCTGTCTTAGTTCCTGGATCAGAGCGACATCCATGAGAAGTTTCAGTCTTCAGGCTTCCGTAAACATCACTCTATGGAGACAGCTTTATTGAAAGTGTCCAGTGACATCATGATATCGGCTGACTCGGGTAAATTCACTGTTCTGGTTCTCTTGGATCTGTCCTCAGCCTTTGACACAGTTGACCACCAGATCTTGCAAGAAGACTGAGGGACTGTCTGGGTCTGTGTTACAGTGGTTCTCATCTTACCTTTCTGGGCGCAGTTTTAGTGTATCTGCCAATCAAATGAGGTCTGAATCGGCAGATCTGTTGTGTGGAGTCTCTCAAGGTTCTGTTCTTGGTCCTTTATTGTTTTTGCTGTACTTGATTCCCCTTGGTAAAATCATTCAGAGATTTCCTGATGTTTCTTATCACATTTTTGCTGATGACATCCAGCTCTACTGCTCTTTTGATCCAACTGAGCCCCAGAGGCTGAACAGTTTAAATAATTGTTTGCTAGAAATCAAACAATGGCTGAGTGAAAACACTTTGCAGCTGAATGTGGACAAAACTGAAACTCTGGTGATTGCTTCTGATGATAAGATTCCAGGGTTGAGTCAGTACTTGGGTGACTTAAGTCACTCTGTCAAACTGAGCATGAGAAACCTGGGTGTTGTATTTGATAAAGACATGTCTTATTGTTCAACACTGCAGAAAACTGACCAGAAACTGTTTCCTTCAACTGAGAAAAATCTGTAAATTTAGGAAAATGTTGTCACAACATGATCTGGAGCTTGTAATCCATGCGTTTGTGTCTTCTCGCCTGGACTATGGCAACAGTTTATTTTCATGTCTTAACAAGAAGGAGCTGTCTCGCCTACAGTTGATTCAGAACTCTGCAGCGAGAATTCTGACCCGCTCCACTAGAAGAACTCACATTAACTAACATTTCTCTGATCCTTAAAACTCTTCACTGGCTTCCAGTTTCTTTCAGGATCAACTTTAAAATTCTGGTTCTTACTTTCAGATCTATTCATGGTCAGGCTCCTCCTTACATCACTGATCTGATCCAACCTTACATCCCAGATGGGGCTCTGAGGTCTGTGGATCAGAATCTATTGATGGTTCCTCGCACACGGTTCAGGACCAGAGGAGATAAATCCTTCCAGGCTGTTGCTCCTAAGCTTTGGAACGATCTTCCTCTCTCTTTGCGCTTGATGGAGTATACTGACTCCTTTAAGAAACATCTTAAGACGTTTTTATTTGTTCAGGCTTTTCCTTTATTTTCTGGAACTTCTGTTGTGTTATCAGTTTTATCTTGCCCTTTAAAGTATATACGTTATTGAATATTGTTTTGATTGTTTAAGCGCTTTGTGACCCTGGTCTGGAAAAGCACTGTACAAATAAAAATGACTTACTTACTTACTATTATTGTTGATTTTGGACTTGACTTTTAATCCATCCCCTTGACCTGTTTTAACTCTACTGTAGCACTTTAAGGTCAGGTATTACAAAAAGTGCACTATAAATAAAATCTATTATTATTAATATTTAGAATATATTCTACTGGTTGATAATATGAAAAAGTGTGCGACGATGATTACAAAAAAATAATCTTCCAATTGAGCAGCTAAAACAGGTATGGATTTCACAAACAATACATTTAAAAAATAAGGTTAAGGTTAAAAAAGATCTTGGTTAAATCTGATATTTATAGTTTCTAGTTCCAGTCCCTGGTGTCAGATAGTCTTTATACATAAGTTAACCTATATATTGTTGTTTGAATATTCCAGATCAGTGTTGCTATTTATAGACTTCAACTTCAAGTATTTCCTCCCTGCTGCCTGTCGTTTACCTCCATCTACCATTAACGATCTCGAAAAACAATAAAAAGCAAAATCAAATGGAACCCACAGTTATCTAGTTTTGAACATGAACTGTGAGTTATTTTATTTCATGCGCATCTGTGCAGAAGTCAGCCTCAGAAATAGAGGGACAAGGATCAAGAGCAACCAGAAACTGATAGTGATTCGCAACGCTTCGCTCTTCACAGTGGCTAATGCCGTACCATCACACAAGGTGTCAACACAGCAGGAGGTCAACATTTCCACTGATGCGTTTGCTTTGACTTCACGAGATGTCTCAGCTGGACATGCTGTGAAGCTGTCGTTCTGAAGAAGCTTGAAAAGATTCAGCCTTCTAATTTCACCTGTTGTGGTCAAGCGTCTCTCAAGACCCCCGGCTATTCAACACTTGTTATGCTGCACGTGGAACGATTCTGCTCATCAGTGTCACAGTAGGAACTCACACTTGACTTGCTCCTTTTGTTTGATCATTAAATATACAGCCTGTTTTATCTTCTATAAAAAAAAGTTATAGCTCTTAAATCACTATAAAACTCTGCACCATAAAAGGGACGTTACAAGCCCGGATGACAAGCCCTTGCTAGAGGACACTAAGGAAATGATAACCTGAGTTGGTGATGTGAGGACAAGAGGAAAGAAAGATGCATCTGGCGAGCGAGATGAGACAGGTACTGTTGTCGGAGCCTTGGTTTGAATGTGTTGTGCAGTTAAACATCACTGCAGGGCTTCAGGAACAGTGGTCGTTTTAAAGCAGATGGATGGAAGAAAATATAGCATGAAGAGACGATAAGAATGACAAACAATGCATATTGAAATAAAGAAATTATGGAAATGGTGTATAAATGTGTAGCCCGGGGCTGTGTGGAGATGATAAACCTTAAATCACGTTTTTTTAAAATCAGAATTCTTAAGCAAGGTAATGAACAGATTGGCTCCCGAATCCACAAGGAGCAACTTCATAGACATCACAGAAAACCCCACTGAAGAAGGATTATCCTTTTTTCATGTAGATATAATGTAATTTCCTAAAGTAAAATAGTTATGCTTATGTTCAAAACTTGCATTGGGACTTATGAATATATATTGCTTATTTTCTGCATATTTTCTTACTCACTTTCTACAGTTAAAAGCCCTTTGCAGGTTTTTTTAAATGTTATTTTGATATGAATTAGTCCATGATTTGGAGCTCACAACAATGCAAATACTAGATTTGAGTAAGTAGTACTTAACTTTTTCCTAAAAACATTTCAACAATATTTCTATATTTTGCAATGCTTGGTTTCATTTTGAGCAGTTGTGACTCATGTAGTAGAACTCTAACTTTTATTTTAACATTGGTTTTCACTAGCCAAGTCTGTGAGCGTCATTAAACCACCAAACTGCTTTGCAGGTTAATACATTTCCTTTTCATTAACGATATAAAAGCTCACATTGAGAATACTTATAATAATTAGTTAAGATTTACTGTAGATTAGAAGTGCCACAAAAACTTAAACGTTGTAACATTGGCTAGATTTTTAACCTATTTTCCAAAATTCTATATCATAAAGACTAGAGCAGGACCCAAGTGTTGACGCAAATAACGGACAAAAACAGATACAAACTAAATTTTTTTTTTAATCACAAAAGTTAATAAATAATAATGAAAAAAATTCTAAAGTGTTCATATCACTGTCCAAAGGAAACTCAAAGCGCATCACAAATCAGGCGAGGAAGGTTCAGACACAAGTAGGACAAAAGCACCAAAAAACAAGAAAAAACAGTAATCCAAGAGGAGAGAATAGAGAACGTACATACCAGGTAGTGAGGATTATAATCTGGCGCCTGTTGCTGCAGGAGGAGATGGATTTATGCTCTGCTGCCGAGGTGGCGATTGCATGATGAGCTGCAGCTGCTGTCAGAGCAACAGGCGCCGTTTAACTCAGGAAAAATACAAGTTTCAAAATAAAATCAGACATGAGAAACTACATTTTTCTAACACATTGGCCTGTTTTCTTTTCTCAAATTTTGAAGAAAGAAGAGAATATTTATATTGTATTATTTTAAATGGAGCACCTTATTATGATAAATACATAAAGTAAATGTGAATATGTTGGTGTTAACTCTATGGTGTCATCAAATACATATATTAAAACAATACTTACAAACGCACTACTCAATTCTCATTTTCATTAACGTCTTAAGATGTTCATATTTTCTTTGTCCTCTCAAACAACCAAAAGTAAAACTACACATATTTCAAATAAAGCTTGATAGAAAATAATAGTCAAACAGCAGCATGAAGAGCTACAATCTTTAACTCCGGAGGGGACTGAGTACTGAAACGACAAAGACTATCTTCAGACAAATTCAATTCATCAGATTTAATGTAGTGGGCCGGAATTTTCTCTTGCCTTGGGGGCATTTCTCTCCACAGCTACTGGTGTTATAATCTGGTCCCCTATTAGACATGTTGTGGCAGGACTTCCACAAAAAAGTGCTATGTGAATTGTGCATGTTTAATGTAAAATCAGAGGGGACGTTCACACTTTCTTCTCTGCTGGAGCTGCTTAAAGTAAAGGTTGCGAATAATCACTCAGGGGAGGATTTATTAAACAAAAAAAAAGTGCACAGTAGTGACTGGTAAAGACTTGATCTCAAAGCAACATTCTAATGGTCTAAGCGAAGCGCACTGTCCCAGACATCACAAGGTCAGATAATTTGTCACTGAACACACCTTTGGCATGTCTTCTGGCAATCCATCTCTCTGAACGTGGTTGACATGCAGCTTCTGTTCCGCCCTAATGTGAGAGCAGTCTGCAGCACGGACCGCAACATCTGTGCAGCAGGAGGCGATAACCTGAAGGGGAGGAGGACGGCTCATGCCAAGTTCATTGAAGTGAAAGCTTAGATGAAGATGATGCGGACAAGACAAAAATGAGCTGGAAGGGAGAGGGGTTTGAGCGAAATCTTTGCTGACTCTAGTCTTCTGCCGCATAACTGTCAACCTCGGCTAAGAAACATCACAGGGCTCGACTCTTTAAAAGGGTTCAGGTTTGAATTATTAACCTCATTTAACATTATAATTTGCGCCCCAAATAACTAGAAGTTCTTTTGGATTCATCCTTCTTCTCATTTTGAAAATCAAACTGAAGTCCCACAAGTTAAATGTCTTAAAATAGTAAGTCTCTCCGTATGTGTTTCCTCCTGATCAAAATTTCTTATTTACTCCTAAATTGCTGGAGAAAATAGCTTGAAAATTACAACGTAATACTAGTGATCTCCCAGTGAAGTTTTGAGAGCGAAAGGGAGAGGGAGTCAAATAAGTCAAATTAAATAAAAAGAAAAAAGTTTGAGAATTTCTCATTAAAAATTATAACATGTCTTATTTTAATGCAATTCCAACCACAGTCAATAAATATTGAATACGGATAATTTTCATAATTTAAGATGTTTTCTGCAATTGCAAGTCCCACAGCCCCCTTGGACTTGCTTTCTTCTCTCATCCCCCTTTTTTGGATTATTTAGTTTTCAAACATGTTTTTTTTATATCATTCTTCGTCATGCTTACTTTTTTAACCATTGTGTTGTCTCCGCGTCAAGGAGAACCGGTGCCTCTTATACAAATGTGTTTCTTTTATCCCTTGTGTTGTCTCCGCGTCAAGATGAATGACCTCCACCACTGCATATGTATTTATAGAGGCCACGGTGGTCACCTTTCTTTCATCTGCTTTCTTTGATTTAAGTTATTCGCACGGTACATGCTGCCCATTGTTCATTTTCCAAGAGTGAATGTTGATGTGTTGATGAGGCTTCATGAAACAGCTGATGAGGTATCATGATACAGTGTCTTCATTTTGAAAGACCACCAGATGGCCTTCTCTGATTTATAATATTTGGCTCTGATCTACTAATTCAGTGAAACCTGGCATCACTTTTAAACACAGAGCGCCATCAAGTGGCCTTTTTTAAATAAATACACTCTATCACGATACATCATCAGCCCTTTTGTGAGGCCTCATCAACCCACCAGATCACTATTTCTTTTTAGCCGTTGAACACTTGACGTCTTGAAAGACTAAACTTTGATGAAGGACAATAAATTACAACGAGTTTCACTCTTCGAAGATGAACAATGGGCGGCATGTACGGTGCGGATAATTTCAATCAAAGAAAGCAGATGTTACTGAGTACAAAATGATTAATCAACAGAGGGTTTCTTTTCACTGAGCAAGCACAATATACGTGTGCGGGGGGGAGAGAACGTGGACAGCCAAGGACAGGAAAAGGCAGGCAGGCTGAATGTGATAGTGATGGGGGTCTCTCTTCTCTAGCCAAAAGCCCCTGGATCTGAAGCTCTGCCATCACTGCTTTTGTTGGCTGCTGAACAAAAACATTACAATCCAAAACACACACATACTTTAAAATAAGGATTCATTCTGGGTGGCGAGTCTCGGTGGTAACATCTTATTACTAAATATTATAGAACACATGCTCAGGAAACGCTTGGGATTAGCAGCAGACACAGGTAAAGGTGTGAATCTTGTGAGGCAAATGGATTATCGTTCAGTTAGACAGAGGGAATCACATAATGCTCTTATAATGATTTATTACAGGTTTTTACCCGCAGTCAACAATACATGATCATGGAATTTAATCTGGTTCCGGGATAATAAAGATGACGCATGTAAAGGATAGAAAATTTAGATTCACTTTGTCAGCACAGATCATTATGGGCTACTGATGAAAAAAAAATGACATGGTTGTATGTTTTCTTCCTCTTAATCCCTGCTCCTTCCTTCCACAGACATGTGGCAATCTGGGAAAATTAGTTTTAAAGTCCAAATCTACATTATAAAGTATTTAATACTTTGTTTTTCTATCGCTTACCTAATTCTTATGTTGTGTTTACAACACGATAAAAGTTTCTGATTCTGATATTTTCTGTTATATGGTATTAATTTTCAGCAATTAGCGACTTGAAAAAAAAACTGAAACTTGACATAACAAGATGAACAATTCATAATAAATGAAAACCCAAACAAACACACAAAAACATAAAAAGAAGTAATAAATAGCAACACCGAACTGAAAATTGGATACAAAGCTAACGTAGCTGTCAACCCAAGGGTACAGCAAAGAGAAAGAAAACAATAGAGGAAACTCACCATGTGTGAAAAATCAGAATCTCACTCGGGAAATTGAATCCAGAAAAGTTTATAAACCAAGAGAGACAATTAATAATCAAGTAACAATATCGACATTAACTTTTCTAGCATGAGAACAATCTGACACCATTTACTGGAACCAGCTGGTCTTTAGCAATGATTCCAGATTGCTGTCAGTAAACCTATCCAGAGGAACAGAAAAGGGTGGGGACCTAGAAAGAAAATACAGCAAACTAAAAACTGGGAACATAATATCAAGACTAATGTGATTTCAAATAAATACCAAGCCTGATCTGGAATATTCAAACAACAATATAGAGGTTAACTTTATTAGCATAGGAATGGAAGACAATCTGACACCACAGACTGGAACCAGAAATGTTAAATATCAGGCAGCTAGTGTTGATTACTGTTTCCATCTTGGTGTCAGTAAACTATCAAGAGCAACAGAGAAGGGGGAGACCTAGAAATGTAATACAGCAAACTGAAAAGAGAGGACATAACATCAATATTATTGTCACTTCAAATAATAGAATATAATCAGTTTTGATAGCAAGAAGTGAATTGAGTTGGATTGGATAAGCTGCGTTTGCTATTATCAGTGGCTTGTTATTTCCTAACGGCAAATCAATTTCATTTATTTTTCTTCTGATTAACAATTTAAATCAATCCGTCTCACAAATAATTGCGATTAATTTATATTAAAAAAAAAACTCATTTGTTTCTTTTTCACTATATCAATTTTATACTTTTATAAATAAGCTTCTCACATAGAACTCATTTCCAACTCTTCAATAATTCAATATTTTCCAATGTCAACATTATTATTTGAGATGAGTATTTATTGTCAAATCCAATATTGTCGGCCTCACCTCCTGACCACATGATTCATCCTATTTCTCTTTATTGGCTTCCTCATTAAGGATGCTCCGGATGCTTGTGTATAAGCCTGCATTATCTCAAATCACTCAATATCTCAAGCTCCTTTTATCATCTGTAATGAACCTCCTGGAATTCTGAAACTTCATTTTAAGTTAAGTTTTTTACCCATTGAAATTTCAAATAAATAAGGACTTGCAGTTGTTTTACTGGTGGAAAGCTTAGATCAGGGGTGAGCAATCAGATTCCCTTTTAGTATTAAAGGCGAAGGGTGAAGGGTCCGATTGCACTGCATGGCTTTAATAAGTAGGAACCTAGAGGAAACGCCTGCAAGCCCAGGCATATGTAAATACCAACTTCATACGTAACTAAGGATGGACAGCTTAGATCAGGGTTTGGCGATTTGGTACCATAATTGCATAAACGGTAGTACCCAAAAAAATATGTTACCTATATCTTGGTGCTTAAGAAAATTACTGTAACCTCTGCTCACTCTGCTCTGTTTGAATTCATCAAACAGTAAGCCTCACAACAGTTTTAACAGAACATAACCCAGGTAATGCTTATTAATGTTAGACTACAATTCAATATTGCTTTATTTTACCCTAACACAGTGGTGGCTGGTGAAAAATATTCTAGGTGAGGTTCTTTTCTAGTACATTTCCCTTCCTATACCACTATAGGACTGCTAAAGACCTGCGCTGCTGAACTAGCTGAGCCACTCCAGCATGTCTTCAACCTCAGTCTACGGCTGGGGAAAGTACCAACTCTGTGGAAGACTTCCTGTATCGTTCCAGTCCCTAAAAAGATCCGACCGAGTGTGCTGAACGATTACAGACCGGTGGCACTGACTTCGCAGCTGATGAAGACACTGGAGCGGCTGGTCCTCAAACATCTCACGCCACAAGTCCAGCACGCGCAAGACCCCCTGCAGTTTGCCTACCAGCCAGCAGTTGGTGTGGAAGATGCCATCCTTCACCTCCTGCATCGGACCTACTCCCACTTGGATAAAGGAAGCGGTTCAGTGAGAATCCTGTTCCTGGACTTTTCTAGTGCCTTCAACACTATCCAACCCACTCTGCTGCAGGACAAACTGACTAAGATGCATGTGGACCCTGGTCTGGTCTCCTGGATTACGGACTATCTTACTGATCGACCACAGTATGTCAGGCTGAAGGACATCAAGTCTGACACTATGGTGTGCAGTACAGGAGCACCTCAGGGGACAGTACTGGCCCCTCTCCTCTTCACCATCTACACTTCAGACTTCTGCTACAACTCAGAGCTGAGTCTCGTCCAGAAGTATGCTGACGACACTGCCATTGTTGGATGCATCAGGGACAACAGCGAAGACGAGTACAGGAGTCTGATACGTGACTTTGTGGACTGGAGTGAGAGGAACCACTTGCAGCTGAACACCTCAAAAACCAAGGAGCTGGTCTTGGATTTCGGGAGGTCCAGGACAAAGCCACGTCCAGTGTCCATCAGAGGCGACGAGGTGGAGATAGTGGACAACTATAAGTACCTCGGTGTGTGGATGGACAGTAAACTGGACTGGTCCTGCAACACAGACCATGTGTATAAGAAGGTTCAGAGTAGACTGTACTTTCTGAGGAGGCTTCGATCATTTAACATCTGCAAGAAGCTCCTCTGCATGTTCTACCAGTCTGTGGTGGCCAGTGTCCTGTTCTATGCTGTGGTGTGTTGGGGTGGAAATGTGTCCAAGAGGAGTGTCAACAGGTTGGACAGGTTGATCAGGAGGGCTGGTTCTGTGGTTGGAATGAAGCTGGACTCACTGGTGACAGTTGCTGAGAGGATATCATTGAACAAACTACTGTCCATCATGGATGATGACAGTCATCCTCTGAACACTGTCATCAGTGAGCAGAGAAGCAGAATGAGTGCACGAATGCTCCTACCCAGGTGCAAAAACAAATAGACTCAGGGACTCATTCATCCCTCGGGCTATTAAATTGTACAATTCTGAGTTCGGGGGCAGGAGTGGAGTGAAAGTATCTGGATGTTCTGTTCCATGTTAGTCTTTGTATCTTTGTCTTTGTTGTTTTTCTTTCCTTGACCTATGTCCTTTGTCTTTGTCTTTAGACTTAGATTGTGTCATCTTGTTCTTCCTCTTTATGTTCTTCTTATTTAATTTTTTATGTATTATTTTTTATTGTTTATGAAAAATTGCTGGCTATTGGTAAAAAACAATTTCCCAAAGGAGACCTCCTGAGGGATCAATAAAGTTTTACCTTACCTTACCTTACCTTATACCATTTATGGAATCAGTCAAAAGTGTGTACACTTAGAAAATATGAATTACATGTGTACATTAACACCTTGAAAGCTAATGATGAATACTAATCTTTATTATACTCATTGTTTGTACGCAAATAAAAATTTCAATTACACTATAACATACATCATACAGAATAAACCAAAGCTTTGAAAAGCTTGTAACAACATGTCCTCTGCACCAGAAAATCAGATATACTTTCTACAAAAGTATAACAAAGACACAAATGCACTTCAAATAAAAACAATAATAAAAAATAAAAGTAAAAGTAAAATTAGTATGTCCAGAGCGAACGGGCAAAACCTCATGTCTTTAAACACTTTAAAAAGGTGGTGTGTGCTACCAGTTGAGTCAACTGAACTCATGACTTTGGGTCACTGGTGTCAAACTGGTCCCTTTTCTGGACCAGTTTGAAACCCCTGCTTTAAGCGAACAAACCGTTATGTGTTGCAACTATCAGGGTCGTTTTTTCCAGCACCCTGAGGCAGATTCAGAGGCTATGCCTCAGTGTTACTTCTGCGGCGTGAATGAGTTACAGAAACATCATGGCACTGACAGGCTCTTCAAAAAGGCTATGATAAATGACGACACAAACCAAGATTATAATCAGAACGTGAATCAATGGTAATATAGATTATCAGTGTGAAGAGTTCTACAAACATAATTGTCACTGTGGATGATTATTTTCAAACGAAATAAGATAAAATAATAATAAGTAAAATATAGAACGATCAGTCATCGATCAGGCGACGCCCCAGCACCCTCTATGGGCCAGTCGCCACTGCCTAAAAATCTGTTTATCTGACATATTTTTTCTACATTCTTTTAGCACCTATTTGGACACAGTTTCCAAAGAACTGGTTTGAAACTGGTATTACCTAAACCCTTTTAAATATACATGCCTTTATATAATTCTTTAAGCTATATTCAAAACTGGGAACTTGCTGTGAGTGTCTGGCTACTCTTGCTGATGTGGCATTTAAAGAGCTTGATCCAGATCAGATTTAAGATCAGAAACCAGGCTAAAGATGATACAAGGTAATTGGTTAACTTCTGCTGAACCGTTATAGCAGAACTATATGTTCTCATTTTTTAACTTTCATCACATGCAAACGGATTAAGCCATCAAACGTATTCAACAAGTATTGTGTTGCATATCTCATTTTAATTGGGTGAGCAGCTTAAACAAGAACTAAAACATTAGACGCTTCTGCTTCTATCATAGAAACATTAAATGACAGGTAACGAACCTCAAAGCTGAGATTATTTAGCAGGTCAGGTTCACATGCTCATATCGCTAATTAAAAACATCTCTGCAGATTAAAAAAGGATTTTGTCTCCCATGAGTTGAAATAATTACACACAGGCTTCTTTCTACATCTTTTCATCTCATTTCCTCTTTCGTAACCGTCTTCTTCCACCTACGTATATATCATCTTTATTTCCATATCAAGGGACGACTCGTGACCAACACTTTTCCCTACGATCTATCTCTTAATTTCAAGCATACGATAAGCCTTGGTGATGGAACTGATTGCCACACAGAGAGATTACGCGGCAACATCTGTAATCGCTGCATCTGGAGAGAGATGAGATTTCTTATCCGGAAAAGCATCGAATATGCAGTAATAGAGAGGATGTTCTTAGAGTGCAGGAAAATCTCATCACAGTAAATGACTGAACTTTGTTACGAGGAGTTCATATTGATGTGATGATTCTTAGAAAGTTAACTTCATGGTGGTGGATATTGGAAAGGGGTGAATTAAGATGCCAGGATGTAAAAAAGTACCTTTAAAAGACGGAAAATATGGCCATCTGGTTTTCCCACATTTGACTAGAACATGCCAAGTTTGCTTTGGGTAATGTTGTGAGCGCACAAATACACACAATTATTCACATATACACTCATACCAACAGTGAATTTCCACAAGTTCCCAACAAATCTCTGTATGTTTTTGGACTGTGGGAGGAAACCGGAGTGCTCCGAGTAAACTCATGCAACACAGGGAGAACATACAAACTCCACACAGAAAGGTAACAAGGTTGACTCCCTACAAACAAGGGTGAGAACTTCTGCCATCTCCCTAACCACTGCGCCACCTTGCGTCCACAATTGGATTTTTTGCCTGGCCACCTCAAATCATAAGTCTATTTCAGGATTTTAAACCCTTGTGTTTTCTCAGGGTCAAGGTGATCCGAAGACTCAAAAACAAATGCATTTTTTTTTTCATCCCTTGCGTTATTTTTGGGTCAAGGAAGTAGGAGGCTTCGGTCAATAAGGACCAGAACTTTCTTTCCCCCCATAATAAGACTCCTGATGGCAAACTTGTTAAAACATACTAAATCTTTTAAAATGCGGTTTGTAAGTCAGACAAGCCACCATCATTTAAGAGTTTGGTTCAAGAACTTCTTTCTATGTTGCAATTAGAGAAATTAAAATACAGTCGGTCAAATTGTTTGGAGAAGTTTCATGAAACCTGGTCCCCTTTCATGCAGCATGTTAAAGAACTGAACCTGAACAGTTTGGGTTCTATTTTTGTTTTTACCGTCATATGTATGGACTATTGTTTTTTCTTTTGTTTTTTTGTTTTTTGTTTTTGTCCGTTTGTATCAATGTATACTATTATGCATCATTGTACTTTTATAGTTGATTCGTTTTATGTGTATGTATATATAAGAATTTTTTCACCATTGTTATATTTTATTTATCCATCTTTGTCAAGCCCTTATTGTGAAGAGGTGGGTGGGGGTCTGGATTTCCGAGACCACGGGGTGGTTTTCTACGGGGGTGGAGGGTGGGATCTTTCTTTGTTTTTGTATTCTACCTTTTATTTTATTTATTTGGGTGTGTGTGTGTCAAAATGTATGTCTTAATATCTGAAAATCATTAAAAAGATGTTTTAAAAAAAAAAAATGCAGTTTGTACTGGTATATAATTTAACTGATTTATTTATGTTTAAAATTTCATCGAGTAGAATGGGCTGACATTTCCCCAAGGAAGCCCACACTCTGCTCTCACTAGCTACTCTTTTCAGCTTCTTCCAGGTGTGTTCCCAAAGTCTCTCCAGCATGTCCTGGGTCTTCCCTATGGTCTCCTACTGGTAAGGTAAGGTAAAACTTTATTGATTGGAACATACCTTGAACATCTCACCAGCAATCCGACCAGAAGGGCGTCCTGATAAGTTGCCTAAGGCAACCTCATCATCTTAACGCAAAGTAGCAAAACCATATTTCCAGTACTTCCCCAAAGGCTCTGCTTCTCACCGGATCTCTAAGAAATAGCACAACCACCCTAAGGATGAACCACATTTTGGCCCTTGATCTTATTATTTTAGTCCTACCCACAGCTCTTTAACATATTTTAAGGTAGGTCATTGATCTTTAGGTATATGCTCCTCATTGATCAGCTGCCTCTATTTCATGATAGGTAAGTGCAGTGTTAGCAGTACTGCAGGCGATGTACGGATGATTCTGTCGATTTCAGGTCCATCATACGAAACACTACAGTGCTTTAGGACTAGAACTGTAAATGTTCTTAAAGCAGTATGTTCACACCCACTCTAGAAAACTAATTGCAGATTTCTCTACACTATCCAAGGTTAGACAATGAAGGCCATGGTTGAAGGTGCCTCTATGATCGACTGTAACTTTTTCTCTGGATCAGCTCTTCATTATGCCTTTGGAGCTCAAGGACCTTCTTTCCATTATGGGTTATTAAAATTTGAGTCGAAGATTAAATTACACACCAATCATCCATCAGGAATAGTTAAAAGGTATGACTCACAATAACTTCTCATCCAAGAAAATAAAAGTGGTGTTAAACTACTGGACCTTCAGATTCTTAGTTTGCTGTGAATGGATCTTAAATCCACCAACCACATAAAGTGAAAGCCCTTTTGACCACAAGAACATACCAAAATAGCCATCCATTCCATGCTATTTGTGACCTTCCTCCCACTCACTTTTCCTCCACTGATGGCTCAGATTCGATTTGCTGCCATCTGACCAGTTGGCACCGTTTGTTTTTTTGGTGTCAAAAGTTAATGGGTCACGATTCGTCCCTTAATTTTACACAATTGTAAGGGAAACAAAGCTTTTAAAGATGAACCTCTTTTCTTTTAGTCAAGCAATGTTATAATGAACTATTCATCATCCTAAGAGTGAAGCTCAAGCAGCAGCAAACTGCCAAAGATATGATGTATAGCTGAGCAACTATTAATTATAGGATGTCAGCGAACATCTGGCCATTCCTCAACTGCATTCCCAACAAGCATTAATATTTAAGTAAATCTCCCAAAGATTCTCATGAGGGTCTTAAGTCAGCCGAGTCTTTATTCTGGAAATTTAATGAGATGGTGCGGCATTGAATACTATCTAAATTAACCATTTTTACTAGCATGTACTCTAGACCCAAGATCACTGACATTATGGAAGATGAGAGTTTACAACTGATTTACAGTCCTGACAGAAGAAGCAAATAGTTGAAAAAACTCCTGTTATTATCAGAAATATTGATTATATGGAGCCTCCCTGCAGAGTACATGATCATAATGCTGCTAAAATTGTATTACATGGTACTTAATCAAAAAAAATGGTTGTAAATAAGACTTTTCAGCTGCTGCTTTCTCATAATTTTAGTGGATCACAGTTTCACAGTGCAAGACTTATGAACACTTCCCTGTTTTATGAAATGTTTTATTATCCAGATCTTTTCTGAATCTATTTTCACCCTTATAGCCAAAGACAACAGTCATTAGAGGCGACAATCCGTCCACATTATATTTGTGCCAATTAACTTCTATGTGGAAAACAAAAAGAAAAATTATATATTATGTGGTAAAACAATTGTTAGCAGAATCAGAATCAGAACACGTGTATTGCCAGTGTTGTAAACACATCACCAGAATGTGTTGTAGTGGCATCACATAATATAAAAATGAAATAATAGGAATAAAATAAAAATTGATTAATACAATAAAAAACACAATCAATTTGAAATCACCATAAAATGGCTTATAAATAAATACTGAATAATTCGTACAAATACAATAAAATACATTTCATTTAATCTTTAACCAAACTGTGATTGAGTGTAAAAAACATATCCTTTTAATTTATATTTAAACATTTTCAGAGTTTCACACCATTGAACAGGAACATCAAATGAAGAATTTGTTTTTCAACGGTTGAAGCTGTTTTTTATTGTCAATTTAAAAGAAATCTAGGACGGAGGAAAAGACACAAAAAAAGTTGTAGTTAGAAATTAGTTTGAGGAGTATTAAGATGATGAAACAGCAGTAAGTTGAATTGTTTAGAGCCAAATAACAGAGTTTGGACATCACTGTTCCGGATGATGCATTCTCTGGAGAGTGAATAAACAAACACAGGCAGTGTTAAATGTTGCCTGTCGTAAGCATCTGACTTGTTTCCGACTTCATGACCAAACCTTGGAGGACAGAGAAGCAGACGAGGGCGGTGGTGGATGCGAGAGTGTCTACTTGCGTGAGCTCAACCATTGTGAGATGTCCTCACCTAAACTCATCTTGTTCCGAACATCCTCGCGTGACTCCTGTGCTCCACTTACCGTCTGAAACTTTTTTTGGAACATTAAGATGAAATAAAATCATGGTTTTAAATTTACTTTGGCAACGGTTTAAGCAAAGTTATTTCTAAGTTTTAATTCAAGTTCAGAAGTTTATTTTTTCGCTTTTTAACTTTTTTTTTCCCAGGAAAATGACAGAGTTTATTGCTTTTACAAATCACAGTGTTTTTCATGGAAAACCCTCTTGGTTGTGATCTTAATTTTGTCTGCTCGTCTGACTTGTTTTATTCATTGGGCCAAATCAATAACAATCCTCTTCAGGGAGCGCGAAACTGCTGCCATTAAATTGCCCGTAAACTCTACAGACAATTGATTTATGTTTGGAAAACAAGCCGGGTATTTCCCCCAATAGCCCATTATGAATTTAAAAAAGAAACTTTGGATACCAAACATGACATTTAAAGGAGGTGCTTCAGACAATTACTCGCTTTGTTAATTTAAAAGGACGACTCAGTTCATTGAACTCAATGTGCCTTTTATCAGCCCGTTGGGGGTTTGATGCACATTGTAATGAGTGCAACACTGAATCGTAGTTAAAACAATCCAAGATGGTGGCAGCAAGTTAATAAAATAACATGAAATTAGCCACATTGAACGTAAGCTCCTGCAATAATTGCCAAAAACAGTCGTTTTAACGACTACTTGTCCGGATATTATGCTCATATCACTAAAGATATGTCTCAAGCATCTCGGATCTATGATCGTGATGCTCTTTTCAACATCAAAGAGTCCATGGAGGATTATAATCGCGACCGTTTCCAACGTTCGGTGAACGTGTTTCGGTCTCTGCTTCTCATCGACTCGGACTCTGTGGAATATCGTTTGATCTCTCGGGTACCGGGCGTTTTCCACAAGCGATCGAGTCGGTCTGGAGTACAGGTCAGGATGAGACGCGCAGTCGCGATCGCTCGGAACAACTCTGACGTCATCGGACGTCATCGATGTTTGATCGACATTCCTCTCGCGGAAGAGCATGACGACACATCAGCGCTGCCGTCTGTCCAGACCTCAACAAAAGGTGGTAAGATTTTTTCATTTCCTTTCTTTAATTCGGCTTTTACTACTGAGTTGAACGTGAGTGACAGCTGGTACCCACGTGACCACTGTTCGCTTCAAAAGATCCCGCTCTGCGTGCCTGTTAGTGACGCGGCGTCGTCAGTGACGTCATCGGTGCTGAATGTGGGACTTCTTAATGTTCGCTCCATTACTAATAAATCCTTTATTCTTAATGATCTTTTCACAAGAGTTAATTTGGATTTATTATGCCTTTCTGAGACTTGGCAGAGAGAGGAAGAGTTTATTCATCTGAACGAACTCTGTCCAGTAGGGAGCGCTGTCCTGGGGAAGCCTCGCCTCTCTGGTCGTGGAGGAGGTCTTGCTACTGTTTTTAGGGAGAGTTGTTCTTGCAAAGTGATTCAGACACAGGAATTCACTTCTTTTGAGTCTCAGATTATCTTGGTTGGTTCTACAAGACCTTTCTATTGTGTGACAATCTACCGCCCGCCTGGTCCTGCGGCGGTGTTCTTGAAAGACTTTAGTGACTTCTTATCTTCCATTATTCAAATGGAATCTGTTCTTATTCTTGGAAACTTTAATCTTCATGTTGATGACGTCACATCTTGTTCTGCTAAAGGACTTTTAACTTTAACAGAAGCCTTTAATTTTGAGCAACATGTTTCTGAACCCACTCATCAAAAAGGCCACATTTTAGACTTAGTTTTTACTCTTGGCCTGGACATTTCTAATGTATCTGTACATGCTGTCCATCTGAGTGAGCATTCTCTTGTCTTGTTTAACCTGGACTTCATCCCTGAACCTAAGGCTTTGAAAGTTAGGTCTCAGAGGCGTGTCATCTCAGCCGATACTGCAGACAGTTTTTCTGCTATGTTTGACCCTCTTTCCTTTGATGACTGCCCAGACGTGGACAGTTTGATTCACTGTTACACTGATCATTGTGTTGAAATATCTCCTGAGTCTGAAGAGACTTTGTCGAAAGACTGAGCATCTCTGGAAGTCCTCTCCCCCTTTGTTTGGAACCCCTACTGTCTCTGAGCCCCTCTCCTCCTCTTGGTCCTCCTTCACTGCTGTATCTTTGGGTGAAATTTCGGCATTAGTGAACAAGATGAAACCCTTCTCTTGCTCAGATGACGTCCTTCCTTGTAGGCTTTTTATCAAAGTATTTGATGTAATTGGCCCCTGGGTTACCAATATGGTGAACCTCTCCCTTTCCAGAGGGGTTTTTCCCAGTGCATTTAAACATGCCATTGTGGAGCCTCTGCTCAAAAAACCAGGCTTAGACCCAACTGACCTCAGTAATTTCATGCCTATTTCTAAGCTCCCTTTCTTGTCCAAGATCTTGGAGAAGGTGGTGTCTGAGCAGCTGTCTTTGTTCCTGGATCAGAGCGACATCCATGAGAAGTAACAGTCTGGCTTCCGTAAACATCACTCTACGGAGACGGCTTTATTGAAAGTGTCCAGTGACATCATGATGTCGGCTGACTCAGGTAAATTCACTGTTCTGGTTCTCTTGGATCTGTCCTCAGCCTTTGACACAGTTAATCACCAGATCCTGCTGAGAAGACTGAGGGATGAAGTGGGACTGTCTGGGTCTGTGTTAGAATGGTTCTCATCCTACCTTTCTGGGGGCAGTTTTAGTGTATCTGCCAATCAAATGAAGTCTGAATCGGCAGATCTGTTGTGTGGAGTCCCTCAAGGTTCTGTTCTGGGTCCTTTATTGTTTTTGCTGTACTTGATTCCCCTCGGTAAAATCATTCAGAGATTTCCAGATGTTTCTTATCACATTTTTGCTGATGACATCCAGCTCTACTGCTCTTTTGATCCAACTTAGCCCCAGAGGCTGAACAGCTTAGTCAATTGTTTGCTAGAAATCAAACAATGGCTGAGTGAAAACACTTTGCAGCTAAATGTGGACAAAACTGAAACACTGTTGATTGCTCCTGATGATAAGGTTCCAGGGTTGAGTCAGTACTTGGGTGACTTAGGTCAGTCTGTCAAACTGAGCCTGAGAAACCTGGGTGTTGTATTTGATAAAGACATGTCTCTAGTTCAACACTGTAGAAAACTGACCAGAAACTGTTTCCTTCAACTGAGAAAAATCTCTAAACTTAGGAAAATGTTGTCGGAACATGATCTGGAGCTTGTAATCCATGCATTTGTTTCTTCTCGTCTGGACTATTGTATAAGTTTGTTTTCTTCTCGTAGCAAGAAGGGGCTATCTCGTCTGCAGTTGATTCAGAACTCTGCAGCGAGAATTCTGACCCGCTCAAGTAGAAGAACTCACATTTCTCCGATCCTTAAAACTCTTCACTGGCTTCCAGTTTCTTTCAGGATCAACTTTAAAATTATAATAATAATAATAATAATAATCTCTATTTATATAGCGCCTTTCTAGACCAGGGTCACAAAGCGCTTTGACAGCCATTCACACATACTGATGGGAGTAGGCTGCACCACACGGCGCCGAATCTGCCCTCAGGAGCAATCAGGGTAAAGTGTCTTGCTCAGGGACACAACGACACAAGATTGTCTGGAGCTGGGATTGAACCTGTAACCTTTCGGACTGCAGGCAACCACTCTACCATCTGAGACGCCCCTGATTCTGGTTCTTACTTTCAGAGCTATTCATGGTCAGGCTCCTCCTTACATCACTGATCTGATCCAGCCTTACACAACGATCTTCCTCTCTCTTTGCGCTTGATGGAGTCTACTGACTCCTTTAAGAAACATCTTAAGACGTTTCTATTTGTTCAGGCTTTTCCTTGATTTTCTGGAACTCCTGTGTTGTTCTCAGTATTATCTTGATCTTTAAAGTATGTACTTTTTTGAGTATTGTTTTGATTGTTTAAGCGCTTTGTGACCCTGGTCTCGAAAAGCGCTATATAAATAAATATTACTTACTTACTTACTTACATTAGGTGACACATGAGCATGTTTTCAAGTGATCTGTTAAAATGTTCTCAGATTCTTAATATTGATCAAATTAACCTCTCTTGAATGTCAGGGGATATATAATAACACTATTTAAATAATAACTACAATGAAACCAAATTCTCAGCCCTTAAAATTTGAAATCTTTCTACCAAGACCTTCTAACAGAGCACACAAATGTAGGTAGTTATAGAATATAACAACACAAAACTAGTGGTGGTCTGATGAAGCTTCATGAAGCAGCGTCATGTTGTTTAGAGTTCAGTAGGTGGCGCGGTAATAATTTGTATAGATTTCATTATGAGTTAAGAAGGGACGGAGTCTACAAAGAAATATAGAAACAAAAAATCCCTAAATTTGGTAAATCCTGGGTTAATATAAAAGGGAATTGTTTAAGTGTTAACATGTAAGTTTATTCATAAAAGTTGCATATTATTGATGCCAGTATGCTCCAAGAAAAAAGGGTCGTAAGGATTTGTGTAGTTCGACAAGCATTTACTTTGGTTTAATTTATCTTGTGCCCCCCCCACCAGATGGGAGTTTCTTCTTTTGCAAAACTAGGAACATGACTAACTGAACTTTTGCCTTTAACCTTTCACGTGTATTAGATCTAAAGCAATTGTAAACACTATGATTTCTATGGATGCTAACCGACAATATGTTTATTCCACTCGCTAAGATCAGGAAGAAATATGTTAAGATGCCGCTAGATTTGCATCTAAATAAACCAATTTCTTTAAAATATAAGTATTGCATTTCATTGACTTTTTTAAGATAAATTGAAAATGTTCTGATTATATCAGATTTAATTTGACTCAAGATTTGATGTAATCAGGCTTCATGAAACAGCTGATGAGTGTAAAAAACATTAGATGTCACTCTCTGCTTTATAATATTGTCTCTAAACTACTAATTCAATGAAAGTGGCATATAGTGAAGACAGTGTATCATGGTACATTATCAGCTGTTTAATGAAGCCTCAGCAATGTATCACTACCACTTACCCGATGCTTTTCTCCTTACAACAAGACATTTTGACCACCACTATAGTAAATGCAGCTTATAAAGAAACCAAAGAAAAAGAAAAAAAAATAATGAGAACAATAGAAGGTTAAGAAGAATCCCCCAAAAATGTGAGTGAAATTAACAGATATTTAAATGGTCCTAACATACTTTAGGGTAGATATTGCCTTTGTTAAATTATTGAAAGCAAAAAATTTCCTGCTACTACAGTTTGTGCCGTTTCTTATTGCAGGATCAAACTTTGGGGCTTTTGATTGCCCATAGATTGGAATAACTGTCAGGCCACTTACACACCACACTTGCATAAAAGGATCTGAGGATACTTGTATCAGATTACGCACTTTAATGGCTGTACTTAAATGTGCATGTGAATTTATGCAGTTCATTTGCAGAATCACTGGTGTATAATTCCTCTGACTAATTTGCCAGATGGCTTCATCGGTCATTGAGCCAACTCAGTCATCAATGGTTACTGACATTCAACACTATTGTGATTGTTGAGCACTTTGCATAACACCAATGAACTAAATTTAACACTGGATTTTAATTTCGTGTCATTAACGGATAATTTCGGTGCGAGGCGTGATTTCAAGGAAAAGGTCGGCTTGCGGAGAACCCGGCACTGGGTCGTCACTTTAAACCAAGCTCAATTAAACCAAGTTGACCCACGTTTGAACCCTCTAGAGCAGAGGTGTCAAACTCAAGGCCCACAGGACATATCTAGGATGCATTATATTGCATCTGGAATTTCATGACATATTTTATTAATAACAAACCATAACGCTTTGCTCAGTTCAGTAGTATTTGATGAAAGGCATCTTGACTCTCTCTCTGCTTACATTTTATATGACAGGTATTGAAGGTGGATTTCACAGTTTTATCCAAGACAACCAGAAAATATTTGGTCTTTATTAAATACACATCTTAATCTTAAATGAACAGTTCGTCTAAAAATAACTGTTTTAGCTCATGGTAGATGCTTTCCATCCTCATTAGTTACAATGTGAAATTTGCTTTTTTTGGTTAATGGCAGTTAATGAAATACGAAGTTGAAACATAGCTACATCCTTTCTATATCACATTGTATTATACTATTTTATTTTCCCTGGACCTATACACAGCAATAGGTATTTAAAAAAATATATATATTTTGTTTACTTCGCTCGATGTCTAGATCAGATGTGGCAACATGGAAAGATTTAATTGTGTCTTATAATTTAAGCAAAACTCTGCCTGGAGTAATAAATAGAGAAATAGACAGTTTCTCACACAAGATCCAATAATATCTAATTAACTCTCCATATATTGACCACAAAAAGCATTGAGCTCAAAAAGAGCCATGATGTTATTTTAATAGTTAATAGTTAATTGCTTTCTTTTGCACAATATAATTGGCCTATTTTTGTATCTATATATTGAAGGTACTTGAGCTCAGTGCTGTAGACGAATGCCTTGGAAAACACACAGTTGGCGAAGAAGAGTTGTTCAAAGTCATGCACCACGGCTATATTGAACCTTAAAACCTTTTATTCGCAGACTGCACTCTCAACCTCCAAAATGTATTTGTCGCTTTCATTCCAACTTAAGATTTGTATGTCTTACTGAGTTAATGAAAGGAAAAATGTGATTTCTGTTAGCTAGAGAAATGTCAAAAGGTTCAAAATGTGTTGTTGATTTTTTCTTTTTTAAATTATTTTAAATGCTTGATGCATTATTTAGTAGTGATGGGTTGATGAGGCCTCATGAAACAGCTGATGATGCATCAGAGTCTTCATTTTGATAAGCCACTGGATGTCATTCTAAGTTTGAAAATGATTTCAGGTTTCACTTAGTATATCAGAGCCAACAATATATATAAAGCAAAGAGCGCCATCCAGTGGTCTTTCAAAATAAAGACACTGTATCATGATACCTCATCAGCTGTTTCATGACAGCTTATCAACACATCACCAGCACTTACCAAAAGAGATGTTCACAATCAGGAGCAATAAGCTACTTATTGATGTGTTTTATGTGTATTAACAGCAAATTAGTCACGTATCAACCGTTATAAAGTACTAACTCAAACATCATTTATTGTGACCATATTTTACCCTTAATCGCATTCTCTATTTAACCATTGTAAAATGTTAATACCATGGATAAAGTAATTCACTATTAATAATACAATTGTCTCTTTTAAAGGAAAAAAGCACAACTATAAAAGTATTAATAGCATCCTGATTACTGCTCTTTGTTCTTGCTCTTGCTATGAAACCTGTACCTTCTATCGTCTGCTGTGTACTGGAAACCTAATTTCTCAAAGGAGATCTCCAGAGGTATTAATAAAGTGTATCTTATGCAATTTAATAAAAAATCAATATTGGTATTCATGAATATTTTTCTCCATTTGCCCCAAAGTGGTAGCATATTTATACTTGAATTCACAAGTATTTGACAGTTATTACGGCAAAATTCTGTCTACTGGGGGAAAAAAATGAATTCAAAAGTGTTAACAGCATCCTCGGAAGAGCCATTCTTGGGCCTTGTGAAAAGTTGTTTACACACGAAAGAGGGTTCGCAAAGGCTGAAGCTCTGTTAAAGGAACATTTCAGAGTTGGACATGCAGACATGGATAAGGTACACAACTGGCCTCTTGTCAAAGCAGAAAATGTTTCTGCACTTCAGGAGTATGCCTTGTCTGTGCCTGTGGATGCAACAACGCCATGGCTGATCTCCAGGACATAAGAGAATTGGACATGTCTGCCGACCTCAAACTTATTCTGTCTAAGCTTCCTTTTAAATTAAAGGAGCGTTTGAGAGTCATTGCATACGACATCGATGAGAATCAACATCGTAGACCATGTTTTAATGATATCGTTCACTTAGTAGAAAGCCAGGTCAAACTCTTGTCTGATACTTCTCCAGTATTTGGAGATATTCAAATATCAGCCAAAGGGATCTATGATGAGTCTATGGCCAAACCACAAGTGAGGAGAGAAAACTTTGCTACAAATGTGTGTGTTGTTAACAAACAAAACAAAGGTAATAAAACCAAGGAAATCAATCAAAGCAACACCAGCGGTTTGTTCTGTTCACTCAGCATTCTTTGAATAACTGTCCGAGGTTCACGAAAATCAAACACAGTGAAAAAATTAACTTCTTAAAAGAAAAAGGAGCTTGGTTTAGGTGTCTGAAAACAGGTCATTGGAGTCAAAGTTGTGATAAGCAAATGATCTCTGAAAAATGCAAGCAAAGGCATGCAACAGCCTTATACATCCATATTAAAAAGGTGGACAAGTCAGTGAGCACCAGTTCACCAGTGAACCTGAGCAAACTATAAATAACACGCTTGTATCAGCTTTGTAAAAGAAAACTGGCAATAAAGTCATTCAACCCTATGCGTTCTTGGACAATGGGTCAACAGCTACATTTTGCACTGAAGAGTCTAATGTGAAAAATAAAAAATATGCTTGCTAACAATGAGTACCAAAACAGATGTGTCTACATACGTTATAAGTGGCCTGGAATTGTCCAACCTATTAAAAGGAATCCCAGCCTTCCAGATGTTAACACAAAAAAAACAAAAACAATGCCAGTGAACACTTAAATATAACCAACACTGAATTCTTTAGAAAATGGCTGACCTTGATTACATTCACATCCCCGAAAATCTCTGCTAAAGTGGAGTTGATGATTGAACCAACGCTTCTCAGTTACTGGAACCATGGGAGGTTGTTATCAAGGAGACGGACCCTTTGCCGACAAAATCCTACTGGGGTGGGTCATAAGTGGCGCAGGTGAAGATTGGAAAAATGATGACCGTCATTCCGTGTCTGTGAACAGTGTTTTCTGAGTCACTAAAGTAGCTATTGGAAAAGCAGTATGAATATGAATTCAGTGAAAGGGATGCTGAAGACAAAATGGAAATGTCAAGAGAGGAGGCAAAATTCATTGAAATCATGGAGCAATCTGTAAAATTGCAAGAAGGACATTACAGTTTAAAGTTTCCACTCAAAACCAAAGAGGGTGTTTCGCCAAACAACCGTTGTGTTGCTCTACGGCGTCTAACTTCTTTTAAAAGTAAATTAGAAAGGAATGATACATTCCATCAAGAGTACACCAGATTCCTTGATAATGTCATCAGTAATGGGTTTGCTGAAATGGTTTCCCAAAAAGAGGTGGGTGCTGTCCAAGAGAATGTGTTTTACAAACCTCATCATGGTGTTCACCATCCACGCAAAGGAAAATGGCGGGTCTTTGACATTGACTATAATGTTGACAGAAAATGATGATGTGTTCAGGTGAAATCAGAGTATCAAAATGCAAACTTGACTTTTATATGTGTTTCTTGATAATTATTATTACGTATGGCTCTATGTTAATTCATGTTAATAGTTATGTCTTGCACACTGGCATATCCAAAGATATTCCTAATGGACAAACACCACGCAGGAGACGAACTCAAAGCTCAAGCCAAGGCGGCGAGTGCATAACCAGCGAAATGTGCGTCACCAATCCTAATTGAAGCGTATTCTTTCTTTTCTATAAAAAATCGGTATGTAAGGTGTAGTTAACAGTGAACTACTTAGGATCATACTATTAAGGGTAAAATATAGTCCTAATGAACAAGGTGTGGGTTAGTACTTTATGATGGTTAACACATAGATCATTTTCGGTTAATACGCATGTGAATAATTAGCTTATTAATAGTTCATTTGTGATCCCCATTCTGAAGCATTAGCAGAAACCCTTATACGTGCTGGGACGGGAGCAGCTGCTTGAAAAGCTGGACCGTCTTTCTGAAGACAGGCAGGGACGCCCTTGTTTTGAGCGGTCAGTAGGTTGTTCCAGCAGCTTCTAAAGAGTGATTTGTCTGGTTCGAGGTGTTGGGACTGCGAGATGAAACTCCTTTACCGAGGGGATTGGTTGTGATGTAGTATGAGGTTTCACCGGAGCACTTAAGTAGGTAGGAGAAGAACCATTAGGTAGCTTGTAGACCAGCATTAGTGACTTGAATTTGATGTGGGCAGCTTTGGGTAGTCGGTGTAGCTCAATAAGAACAGCGGGGAGACCAGAGCCAAAGATTAGAGTGCCATCTAGTGGCCTTTAAAATGAAGACAGTGTGTCATGATACCTCATCAGCTGTTTTATGAAGCCTCATCAACCCATCACAACATTTACCTTTCAAATGGGGGCAGATCCAGCGGACAACCAGACAATTTGGTACCACAAGGTTCAATCTTTAACGTCAAAGAAGGAAGTAAGTTTAAAAAAAATGTACACAATAAGTGGAAGTTTTAATATAAAAATCTGACAAATCTCATCCTTCATCTTTCCTCCCTATATCTTCTTCTCCCATCTGCCTGTCGAGAAGTAAATCTGTTCATGCCAACCAATTATACTCGAGCCCTCCATCTTTATTTCCATCTGTTCAAGAATCTAAATATGTGTACCATATTTGTCTCATTTAGTTTGAAGGGACGAATTTACTGTTGATCGTTGTATCTACTGAAAATGTTGGGTTAATGTCAAAAGAATGCAGACTATCCCTACACCATTGTCAGTTACACACTTCGAACACGTGCCAACATGTGTGCGCAAAACATGCACATGTACACAAACAGACGGAACAGCATCAGAATGCTCGTGGACAAGAAGCTGAATCTTCTTGACAGGCCAGTCTCAGAGGAAGAGAGTAAAGAGGGTGGGAGCACTGGCGAGACAGAAGGAATAACAAAAAAAAAAAAAAAATCCTTGGCAAAGACATGATAGAGTGAATGACCGCGAAGATGGAAGTGGCAGAAAGAGTGACAAGGATCGGAAGCAAGAAGGAGAGGCCGCCGCACATGAGGGAGAAAGAGTGGTGGTTGGCAGACAGCAGCTGGAGGGAATGATCAACCCAGCTGACACATCAGCTCATATCACCGCAGAGCGACCAGACAGATGGAGGGAGGGTGGGACGGCGAGAGGAGGCAAAGGACATGTGGTTAAGAAACAGATAGATGAGGCTTAAACATGAGAAGAACATGAGGAGACAGCAAGGTGGAGAAAAGAAGATGTGGGCAGATGGGATAACGTTTGGATGGAAACCGTTGTGATGTAGGATTTAAGATTCATGAACAAGAGAACATCTGGTTCACGTCCAGAATTGATGAAAAAAGAGACATTAAAAAAATGACATGTGATTGATAAACAAAGAGAAGTTGCATTTTAAATGAAATTGTGTTGCACAAGTCTGCACAAATGCTTCAGTGCAATGTGACCTTGAAAATGCAACAACAGCAACTGTCAGACCTTCTAATGCCAAGAACGGATTGGAAAAATGCTCCTTCAGCGTAAAAAACAACATCACAGAGGAGTGAAATATTTAGGATTCCGACTTATGGTTTATTTTTTGACTCAAAAAGAGTTGATTTCATAATGGTGGGCAAGGAGGTCTAACTAATCTAACTAAACATCGAATTGATTGGATATATACAATTTGGCAGAAGCAAATTACAATACAGATGTTAATCAGAACCTTTCTAAAATGTGTTTGTTATAACTGTTATTTAGTATCTGTATCATTATATAAATATAACTAATATAATGCTCATTAATTACAGCAAACATTAAGACAGTTATTTAATGTTGGTACTTTTACTCTAACATTGCTAATCTAAGCTATAATGAGAACTTTTAAATGGAACACACTGCACACTCACATTATTATTACTATTATTATCAAATTATCAATACTAGTGGAGTGAAACAGTTGTCCAATGGTTGCCCTCGTTTACTTGGAATGTCCGGGGGAATGTAATTACAAAATAATTAGTAATAAGGATCATTTTATATGTAGATGTAATAATACTTATAAGTAACAAAGAAATAAAAAATACAATACAATACGTGAACTAAGCAGCTTTTAAAACGTCTGTCTTATTATGTTATCTAGTGTCTTTATTATACTGTACCTATTTGTTATACTCTTTCTCTATCCAAACATTTTAACTGTGCTCCAAACTCTTTTATTATCTAATATGTATTTAGTATTACACTCAAAAAAGCATATTATTATTATTATTGTTATTGTTATTCTCAATGAATATATGTTGTTTATTTGAATGAAAATGTCATTTTCTGGTACTTTGTAGCATTAAAATTACCAATTAAATTACAAAACACTAAAATAACTTAAGTTATGTGTAAAATTCAATATGAAAGGATGAAGTATCGAATGAAAAATACATCTGCTCACATCGCTGTGAAAATAACCTACGTTACCTTTAATCCTAATGTAAATATTTTTCCATTTCTCTTCATAATACAGAAACAGAAAACGGTTATTACGTTAAAATGTGCTAAAGTCATTTCTTTAAGTCATGTGGTGTAAATGAATTTGTGGATTTAATTGATCGTTCATTTCCAGAATTAAGACTAACACCTCTGTAAACATTGTATCTTCTAGTGGAATTTGGACCCTGAATACCTTAAGCTCGTGGATCGGGAGCTGCAGACACATCTTCTCCTGACATCTAACCATTCCAACCGTGTTGAGCTAAAAGGAGAATTTCCTGCTGCAGCCAATTTCAGCTTGAAATGGCGAACAAGGATTATCATGCTTTAATTTGATGAATAACTGAATCAATTTTTTGGAACAGGGTATATGACTTCCATAAGTCATGCCATACCTCAGCTCTTACATCCCTTCGGGTGATCCAGTAATCCTTCCCAGCTTCTCAGATTATGTATGTCAGGGATGTTCTGCTGACCTTTTTTTTTCTGTTTCAGTCATTTGAAATATGTCGGAGGATCTCCAAGAATTCTCTTTTTCCTTCATCTTCTCTGGGTCATTTCCAAATGAAGTAAGGAAGCCCTGAAGGTTCATGACCTGTTTAAACCATCACAAATAAAAATAGGAAAATAAATTAAAGAATTTTAATTATATTCCACTCGATTCTACCGTGAATTAATCATGTTTAGTAATAGTTTTCAATTAATCATACTGGTTTAAGTTTTGATAAATTTAATTTATTGCATTTAGCTTGAGATTACCAAAATGTACTCCATTTTAAAGTTAATTTATTGCACCTTAATTACAGCTCATGTTGGATTTTGGAACTTTTACTCTATTAATGCTTATCTTGAAAACGTGACTAAGCTTTACTGCAGTCTTAAAATGAAACCCTCTGCACACTTACAATGTACTGGAAACCATTTTAATTATTAATACTATTATTATTTTTCAGAGCTAAACAAAAGCTAAGAGTAAAGACCCCATTAACTGTTTGTTAATTTATAATATAAATTGCTAGCATAGTGGAACAGTTTGCTAATGGTCGCTATGATTTACTTTTCCAGAGGAACTGTAATTACAAAAGAAAGATTAAGATGAATAATAATCATTTTATATGTAACAATAAAAATACTTGTAACAAATAAATAAACAGCATACATACAATACATTTGAAATGTATAATTGTAATTATGCCGTTAAATTATTAAGGAGTCGACATCAAACTGAATAATTATTGAGACTTAGAAGTAGTAAATCTGTTGTTTAAAACACAGATGCATTATGTATTTAAAAATTGATGATTTAAAAAAATGAAATCATAAGTAAACATTTTTTTTATTCCACTTCATACCTTAATATTAATTGGGCATGGTATTTTTATTAGGACTCTTAAGAACATTGTGAAAGAAGGTGTTTCCCTGTGATTCCCTCTTAGCTTAAGTAAGTAAGTAAGTCATTTATATTTATATAGCGCTTTTTCAGACCAGGGTCAAAAAGCACTTAAACAATCAAAACAAAACTCAATAAAATATATACTTAAATGGTCAAGGTAACACCGAAAACAACACAGGAGAAAATAAGGGAAAAGCCTGCACTAATAAAAATGTCTTAAGATGTTTCTGAAGGAGTCAGTAGATCATCAAACACAGAGAGAGAGGAAGATCGTTCCAAAGCTTAGGAGCAACAGCCTGGAAGGATTTCTCTCCTCTGGTCCTGAACCATGGTTCAGGAACTATCAGTAGATTCTGATCCACAGACCTCAGAGCCCAAGCTGGGGTATAAGGCTGGATCAGATCAGTGATGTAAGGAGGAGCCTGACCATGAATAGCTCTGAAAGTAAGAACCATAATTTGAAAGTTTATTCGAGACAGCTTCTTCCTGTTGAGACATGAAAACAAACTGTTGAAATAGTCCAGGCGAGATGAAACAAACGCATGTATTACAAGCTCAAGATCATGTTGTGACATTATTTTCCTAAGTTTACAGATTTTTCCTAGTTGAAGGAAACGGTTTCTGGTCAGTTTTTTGCATCGTTAAACTAGAGACATGTCTTTGTCCAATATATACCCAGGTTTCTCAGGCTCAGTTTGACAGAATGAATTAAGTCACCTAAGTACTGACTCAACCCTGGAACCTTATCAGGAGCAATAACCAGATTTTCATTTTTTTCCACATTAAGCTGCAAAGTGTTTACACTCAGCCATTGTTTGATTTCTAGCAAACAATTGACTAAGCTGTTCAGCCTCTGGGGCTCAGTTGGATCAAATGAGCAAACAGCAAAAATGTGGTAAGAAACATCAGGAAATCTCTGAATGATACCCAGGACAATCAAGTACAGCAAAAACAATAAAGGACCCAGAACTGAACCTTGAGGGACTCCATACAACAGATCCACCGATTCAGACCTCATTTGACTGGCAGATACACTGAAACTGAGCCCAGAAAGGTATGACGAGAACCACTGTAACACAGACCCAGACAGTCCAACTTCATCCCTGAGTCTTCTCAGCAGGATCTGGTGATTAACTTTGTCAAGGCTGAGGACAGATCCAAGAGAACCAGAACAGTGTATTGACCCTAATCAGCCGACATCATGATGTCACTGGACACTTTCAGTAAGACTGTCTCCGTAGAGTGATGTTTACGGAAGCCAGATTGAAAATTCTCTTGGATGTCGCTCTGATCCAGTAACAAAAAAAGCTGCTCAGACACCACTTTGACACAGATGTACTTGTATGAACTGATCAAACAACAGCAACACTTCTGAAAGATTTGCCTCCGTTATCCAAGGCTCTGATTGGCCGACACACTCAATAGACACACCGTGGCTAGAGAGGAAAACTGTTCAACCAGTGGAATTTCACAGAAAACAGATGTAATTGAACTTGAGGGTCCACCTTTACTCTTTATAAAGTTGCCAAAGCCCATGCATGCTCTATGTGCGACTTATGTGCTTAGAAAGAGGAGGGCGAGCTGCCCGGCAGCAATTTGTTCAGTTTCAGCACCACAGCAGTGGACAGCTGCCACTAAAAGGTTCTTACAAAGCTTCTTTGGCATGATCTTTAGGTTCTCCTAAGAAGGCATTTAAGAACACATCTGGGAAACATTTGTATATTACTGCTCCTTCTTAGCCAAACCCTTCTTAAGAGTCTTCTTACATCCTTGAGGACGATCGAATCTGGAAAAACAGGCCAATAGCTGTGAGGAATTAAGGTAAACAATGGGGAAGACACATCAGAAAACTATTATAGTAAAGACAAAAAAACATTATAAAAGGGAGGGAAGTAGAAAATATTATTTTAACCTGGAATTACATTTTTTAAAAAAGTCATGATAGTCATAGAAAAAGTGATGCATTTTGACGTCCAGGCTTGGGACGTGGTCAACGTTGTGAAAGTGTATCTTTTTCCTTGACAAACCTCAAGGCCTTTCTGCATTCCCGCGATGGTACATTACCCAGCAACATAATTGTTTACCACATTTTGCAAAACCATCTGTGTGGTCACAGAGGAGTGCGTTTTCTCAAGGACAGGGAGACGCTGCCTTTGAACTAAAAACACGCACTTTACCTTCACGCTTCCTTCAAACGTTGCATCATTACATCGATTCTTTTTTTTGTTGCCAAACTAACTGCTTCATTTGGGTGAGTCGTAAACAACTAATTTCATCTTACAGACGTTTGTCATGCTTTCTGAATAAAGAGATCAATACTGGTTATTCTTTTAAACCATTTATACAAGACTTATGAGCAACTTTTCACTCATGGAGGTAGAAAACACACTAACTACAGATCAAAATCAATACCAGGCTACAGGTTCAGTCCACCAGCCAACAGAAGAGGCAACACTCAGTCAGTCTTGAGACATTTTCCATTTGCTACAGTGGCCTCTTCAATTGAGAGTCAATATTTTTTGCTCCTTTATTACTTTTCCGTTATTTCTTTATTTTTTAGGGTCCAGAAAAAAATACATAGCAGTAGACCTGAAGAGAACCTTCATGATCGATTGATCGATTTAACTCCTGGAGCTGAAAAACTGAAGAATTACGAGACATTAAATAAAATAATGAAAATACATATATATATCAACAAAAGAACAGGGAGCAGGTGTTGTTCTCGTCATTGAGATCTGCTTGTGAAGAAGAGCTATTTCCTATTTAACTGCTCCCGAGAAAATTAAATATCATAAAAATGGGAAACCGAATCAACGTTAGCCTCACAGTCTTAAAAATAAGCGAATAAAACTGAGCATGTTGCACGACGAGGAGACTTTTTCACACCTCCCCGGTGTCCTTGTGTTGACCAACTTTATTTATATTATCTTATACTGTTACCTCTCTGTTGCTAGGAGACCTGGAACGGACGTTCTCTGTTGGGTTGTTGTGTTCTTCAACATCCCCGGCGAGTATTTTCTTCCACGTTTGTGTCGTTATTCTACTGTGTACAGTGGGAGTCGTGACTGTGAGATGGCGAGCGAGATTTAATTCAGGATTAGCTTGAAGCATGTTTGGACTCTTCGCTGTTAATTAACAAAATCATGCGACTCTCTACCACTTCCCTCACATATAGAAATAAAATGTAAACATAATCCACTGTATCTTTGTCACACGCATTCATCTTCATCAGTCATGGCTTCGCAAAGGCAAGCTAACCAATCATGGGTAAACTAGCCTCATGACAAAAGAAGTGTACCATGAATATAATGATAATTTAAATGGAACGCAATTTAACTTAATATGATTTTACTTTAATTATGGTCGATGTGCTCGAAGGAGGGAGGCAGCGTTGGAGAGAGATTTTCCAGATTATCATTTTTGCCCCCCGCTGGTTTAAAAAGAAGGATACAGCCTCTTTATTTAAAACTCTTTTCACAGATTAACCGAAAGAATGAACAAGATTTACTTCAGTTAATTTATACAGTGACTCTCTTGCATATTGACCACTTTTTTTAAAGAAATACTGAAGAGGGCGACAGCTGGTTAGACTCTTTTGAAAGTCAGATTTATTAATACAAATTCATCCTTTGTTTGACAGCAGACAATAGGTAACATTTTATATATATATCTTATATCACTACTATTTACACAGCTATCTGACATATATTTCATTGTTATGAGCACATTTTAAACAAAACTCTGCGACTTTTCTTCGGAAAATGTAAGAATCAGAGGGCTCTCCAGGGCCCTCTATAATGAGTCAGGCACACTGTCTGCGTCACCAAGTGACTTTTGCGATGTTATGATCAATCTGCAGTTTCATGCTAGGTCAGGTTTATGGTGACTTGACAAAGGATAAAACAAAAGTGTTTAAAAATAAGCCTATTTGCAGTGTCAAGGATAGAATATACATTTTTTATAGGTATTATATAAATGTACTACTCTGTCTGTACTAGTCTACCTTTTTGGAAATCAGACATTTTTACTATACACTTTTCAAATACTTTAGACCACAATCAAAACTATATAGAATGAGATTTTGCACTTCAGTTGTCAGAAGCCAAGAACTAACTTGACCCAGATGCGTGCAGTGAAAAGAATAATATTCAGCACAATTGAGACTGACAGTTACACAATCTTTCAAATGCACACATCATTGAAAATGTCATTGAACCACAAGAGTACACAGACAATGAAACCAATAGGATGGGAAATTTAAATGAACCAAAAGTGATACATGGATAAAAGTAAGAACAAAAAACATAGCAGAAATCAAACATAACAGAGCGGTCAACATGCACGCATGACAGGAGGAACAAAAGAAGAAAAAGCCCACAGAGGTTAACAAAGAAACTCAAATTTCCCAACTTCAGCTGTCTATCAAACAGTGATGAGTTATTTTTAATGATGGGGTTTATAAAAGGGTTAACCCACTGTGGAAGAGGAAGGAAACATCCATGCATCATCTTGATTTACAGTGTCTTGGCAGTGAGACACTAAAAGGATACATGAAGGAATATTAAAAAAAGAAATCTTGAGCTATTGTTTGAGCCACGCAATACTGTCCATTAACAGTCTATTCTGCAACTACCTCGGCCATCAGTAAATCACAGTGCGGCTCACATACTCTTCTTTTGAAATGCCTCTGATGAGTTTCCCTCCATTTATAAACCTTTTATAGCACTCCCATTTAGACCTTTATTTCCTATCATCACTGCAGTACATCTCTTTTCTCGACACCCCTCCATTATGTACTCTTCACCACCGTGTTCCTCTCTTCCCTCCGTTCATAATCCCTCTACCACTGCTGGTTAATTCTGCTCCGTGAAGACATTAGTGCTCATTAGTTTGGGGGATATCATAGGACGCTGCTAGTAAATAATAATCCAAGACAAGGTTTACAGTTTTGTTACGTCCTTCACTGTAATTGTTGTCAATTGGTTGCATAACTGGTGCTAAACAAGGGGGCAGGATAATTGTTTGGATGTGCTTAGTTGTAAAACTATTAACGCTTCTTATTACATAATACTGATCTTTCTTTGCATCCCAAATTGTTGAGACATTTGGGCTTGTTGTCAGGGTGATGCAGGAAAGACATATATTCTACTTCAGTAGAGCGGAAAGTGTTTTCAGCTGTCGAGCCTAGTGAATTTGTTGCTAAATCATTGTTCCAATATACACTCAGCAGTGCATAGCTGATTGCGACAGGGTTGGCAAAAATAAATGAAAACACATTGAGTTGTTTTTCCACTATTAGAGAATATTACAAAGCTGCAGCCCACACATCCAAACATGCTGAAGGACACTATCTTTACTATTTCTTTTTGCTTTTGATAGCCATTTATGTTTCACTATTTACAAAGATGAATCGATAAAAATAGTTCTATACGAGAAAACATTTCTTAAACAACACTTATTTTGAGTTTACCAGAAGTTCAAAATAAAAAAAAAAAGTTCAATTATAGCGAGTGCCTCTTCCAAGATAAAATCTATTTTCAATTTGTAGCAGTTATTTAACAATGATGTACATTTTTGATTGTGTAATACAAGTTCACATGGGGAAGAAAAAGACAAACACCTCATCAAAATATTCAGGTTTATAATACAATAATAATAAACATAAAGTCTGTGCTGTGGGCCAAATGCTGCACTTTGACTGATTTCTTGATATCTATATTGAGTGATGATATTTAATATTCGTTTTCTTATATTTATGAAAGGTTTATAAATATCTTTTGGCATCGCTAGGTTTTTTTTTTTCTAGTTTTTTTTTGCGTTTGAATTTCTTCTTTGACACTTAGCAGCTCTCTTTTGGCTTGATGGATTATCCCTGAGGATATTCAACCATCCAGCCTTGAAGGAGAACTTAAAAACGTCATACATAAGCCAACTAAGTATCTCATGTATTTAAACTTTGAAGGCTTTCACATACATTATATTAACATTTTAAGTTACATTTTCATCCAGCTTTTCTGCTAATGATAATGATTTAAAATTGTTTTCAAAAACACAAAACTGATGATGGTAGTCACACTCAAAAGATGAAACAATACTGCCAATTAAATCTTCTTAGTAAAATAAAATCACTTTCTGACTCATTGTCTAACTTTTAAATATGCCAAAAAAGCTTAAACTATTTTTCTACTTTATTTTGAAATGCACAACAGGTGATGATATTGTCAATGAACAAAGACAAGAATCAGAGTTATAGGTGACGATAATCAGGTTTTTAATGAGAGTAGCTAAAAAGGAAAATGTTGTAGCAGATGTTCGTAGAAGGATGTTTATGATGGGATGTTTGGAGACAAAGTAAGGACGGCCATATATTCTGAACACATAAAGAGGAGAAGCATCAAGCGTGTAGGACGAACAATATTAACAATGGAAGTTCTCGGAGAAAAAGTATGCAGTGAAAAGTACATGACAAGGAACAGTGTGACTAGAGAAGATGCTCAAGATAGATCAAGGCCGAGGAGTTTGACTTGCTGTTGCATCCAGAGAAATGCCACCGATCAATTGCTTTAAAACCCAAGAATTGCCTAAGAAGTAAAATCATTTTCAGTGAACAGCTTAAAAAACATTTTCTCCTTAAAACTAGGACAAATGAATCTACAGCCAGGCTCTTTGTCATTGATTGCAAAAAGGAAGATGATGAAATATCTTCTCAAGATTTTAGTGTGAAAAAACATCTCCTGTAAGACGTTTGAGGCAGAAAAAGCATGTTTTTAATGAAAGAAGAAAGTTAAAGAAACATTCAATGCTTTTATCTTCAATTTGAGATAAAAAATATACTCGTCATTTTTTGAAGTTGGATTCAATGAATGTAAACTGCTTTAAAAAAAAATAAAAAAAAATATTTGAGCATTTAAAATGGAATTAGCATTTAAAGATAATAGAAAAGAGGCTAGAAAAAACCCAAATGAAGTTGCTTGTTTTAGAAGGATTTTCTGATTGTCTTTCTGCCGTGTCGTGATGTTGGCAGTTAAAACATTTAAAGTAACGTGAGTGCCCGAAAATACATGTTACGAGTTGTGGTCAACAATTGTGTTGTTGGCATCGCGTGGTAATTTCAGAGCTGGCTTTTTGTTTAAATTTTTTACAAGCTTCTTTTGTAAGACAACTTTAATTCCGTGACAGAAATGGGGCTCAGTGTTTGTCAGGAGCACCATTTGACAGTCTTGTTATTTACAAGACAATGATCAGCATTAGATTCACATCGAAAGAAGGATTTTGTTCCAAATGCACAAACAAGATAATAACATGTTTTTATTTTATTTTTATTAAAGTCTCTGTTTTCCCTGTTGACCAGTTCAGTGGGCCTCTCCCCCTGGGTAACTGGGAAAGGATAAAGCCACCCTGCAACTCTTTAAATACTTTTCTTTAACTATGTTTTTATATTTTTGTATATTATTCTATTTTAACTTTATATTCATACTATATTTTGTTCATATTGTATATTGTATATTGTAATATATACTTGGTGAATGAAGCTGAATCTAATTTTATGGAGTAAAAAAGTAACAACTGATGGATAAATCTGGATTATTGATACGAGAGTAGCCACAATTTGCAATGCATTGTGGGATTGTCAGAATACAAAGAATCAGCCCTTTTTTCAATATACAGACATTAAAAGAACCAATTAGACTGTGATAGATCTTGCTCAAGTCAATTAAGGCTTAATTTGACGCTGCTGTAATTGAACAAATTCTGAATCACCACTTAAAAAAAAAGAAGGGCATAAGGTTTGTGGGCAGAGAAAAGAGAGCAGAAAAGAGGTGGGGTTGTGCTTGCTCTCATTATAAAGTAATCACCCAAAAGAAAGGTCAGGTGGCTGTTACAACAGCTATAAAACACTGGAGACGGAGAGAGACAGGACGGAAGTGAATGAAAAAAAAATGCCCATAGAGGCTGAGATATAGTGATGGAAGAAAGACGGAGGGAGATGAACAGCCAGGCTGGAATTAGAGAGATTTAAGTGAGATCAACTTCCTAATTCAGCCATAAAATACAACTGTCTGACAGGAAACATCCTGATGCACATCTCCAGATGAGATTCAATATCCCTCGGTGGCCATCCAGGCATCCTGACATTTAATGCTTTGATGAAATTCCCACCGTCATTGCGAATAACGTCGGGAATCAGCAGGCCATCACGAACACTTGCTCCATTTGTTTGGATTCATTCAAAGCTCCACACGGTGTTCTCTGGTTAAACTGCAACTCATCTGTTACCCGTTTCTTTCTGATGTGTCTTTTTTATCCACGTCTGTGGCATCAGTATGCAGCAGTCTGCTGCCTCCAATTTGAAGGATGTGCTGTGCTTCTCCCAAGCACGGTGCAATTATGCACGCTTCGATGTGGGTGTCTTAATTAAATCTTCCAGGATGGCAAGCGACTCCCTCTAACTAAGTTTACAATCTTGTGTCGTTCTTCTGCGCCTGGGACTGACAAACCACTGCAGATCCAACAACAAGATCTTCAGAGAGCAGGAGGCCTTATTTTCTCTGATCGACCTGATTGTTTTACACAAACAATGCCAAAGTGTCTCAATAGTGTGTCTACGAGACTATTATGTCAACGAAGCTGTATAGAGATTATTGTGGTGACAATGTTGAAGAAGTGTAACAAAGTGAGGACTCTGGACCCCATGGTGGCCATACGAGCAGATGGGATGGTGATGTTGATGGAAGAGTAGGATCTGAGTGTTTATGCGGAGGAGATCGGTCAGGTAGTGAGTGTGGCAAGGTTGTTTAGGGCTTTAAAAGTCAGGTGGAGGATTTGTTTAATTAATATGGTGGGAGATGGGGAGCCAGTGGAGTTGTTGACAAACAGGCATGATGTAATTAATAGAGGGGGGTCTTGGTGATTATCTGAGCAGCAGCATTTTGGACTAGTTGAAGTGTACAGAGGGCTTTGAGGGGAGACCAAAGAGGAGTGAGTTGCAGTAATCTAAGCGTGATCTGACCAAGGAGTGGACCAGGAAAGCAGTGCTGGATGGGATGTGAAAAAGAAAATTGCATACAGTTGAAAATTCCAAGATTGTACATGTAAGATGTAAAAAAAAAAGATTGTATATGGTTCAAAGTGTACGATTGTATAAAATGTAAAGTTATACCAGTGCTGCCAAGATTCAAAATGAGACAAGAGTGTCATGACGCGCTCAGAAAAAAGCTGTTTTACGATTTATACGATTCATGGAATGATATCCTTACTTCATGCCACCTATAGCTTAATAAACCTGTCATCTTTGGCAATGTCAGACAACCAAGAAGGTAAAAAATTGATGATTAAATAATTAATTTCTCCGAAAGTCTACTTTCAAATGTTATGATATTTTGTCTCGTTGGGTGAAATAAACATAGAAGATGCTTTGCCACAAGCTGTACCTGCAGGAACTACTCTGGTGCAGGTTGTCCTTTTGGTATGATGTTCCTTCAAGCAGCCACATTTGAAACCCTTCTGCATCGTCAGCAAGCATCTCAGGTTCACCGATGTGAGGTTAACCTGTACACCTCACCTAGACAGCAAAGACTGACTAGGTGACAATTGAATACCTAAACAGCAAATACTGACTAGGGGAGACTGACTGAAGGGTTCCAGCTGTGAGCTCTCTTTAGCCACATCTTGAGCTTCAGCTACTGCGGCTATATATCCCTGGTGGCCTTCTTCAGTTGTTTGGGCTCCATCCTTTGGAGGAAGAAACACACTGACTTTGCAGGAAAACCGCGGCAGCTGACTTCGATGGGAAATCTTGTTGCGTGCTATCCTTTTAGGACGGCTTCATCAATCAGATCTTGGTACTTGGCTTGCTTTGATTTGATGAGCCAAGTCCATTCTTTCTTCCCTGGGTACTGTGAGCTCTGCTACTATGATGGTTTTCGTGCTCCTGGACTGCAAGACCATGTCTGGTCACAGTGAGGTTGCTGCCACGTCCTGTGGAAAGACCAGCTTCTTCTTCAAATCCACAGCCATCTCCCAGTCGGAGGCACGTTGCAGGATAGAAAATAGGTGCTTTGCCATTCTGCTGGTCTTATGAGACGTCTCCCCTTCCCTCACGAAGGTAATGGCTTCAGGCGGACGACCTTGTTTGTTGTTGGCGTTGACCCGTTGCTGGTCCACCCAATTGGCAATTTCCGAAAGGACCTTATCATGCCTCCATCTGTAGCGCCCTTCTGCCTCCGCCTTTGGGCACGGCGTGAGGATGTGTTTCATCGTGCAGGCAGATGCTCCACATTGCTTGCATGATGAGCCTTCTTCTCTGCCCCAGGTCTTCAGGTTGGTGGGCAACAGGTCAGTCACAGAGCGAAGGGAAGCTTGGTTGTCTTGCTATACAGGTTGACTGCGCTAAAGGATTGGGAGACTCCCAGCCATTTTCGCAGAAACTTGCTGCACATTCTTTCCAATCCTTCTACTTGGGACATGGGAACATTGTAAAGTAAGAAGGGCCAATGGAGTTGTGGTATGATTCTGTATTCAAATCACCATACTTTGAATCTCTCAAGAAGCTGGCTGTGCTCGATAGCTTTGAGCCATGTGTTCAGCTGAGCTTTGGTGGTGTTGAGATTGTGGTGGTCCTCTAAGGAGCTGACATATTGCTTTCCAAGGCTTCGGATCCCTCGATCTTGAACTCAGAGCCCTGGATTCTGAAGATGTTTTCGGTTAGCTTCCGTTTCAAAATGCTGACGCTCTGTGACTTTCCCGGATTGATTCCGGTTTGTTTTAAACAATTAATTGATATGGTGCAATAATAACATAAACTAGACAATTTCCCGCCGGGAAATCGCAAGAGTGGGTTGTGCGCTTTGCCCCATGACGAAAAAACTATGAATGCTACAAAAGAATCAAATCCCAGGTTAATATTTTGACCTTTTATCTACATTTTAAAGTTTGAATGGTGTTTCTACATGAACATATGCCAGAGCAGGAGATATTTGAAAAACTTCACAGATTTGACCTCGTCCCATTCATTCCTTATGGGAAATTAATCAGTATTTAACAGTCACATGTATCATGTGGCTCCTGACAACAGTCACATGTATCATGTGGCCCCTGAAAAAAAATGACATGTATAATGTGGCCCCTGACAACAGTCATTTCTGTCATGGAGCCCCTGACAACAAAGACATGTATAATGTGGCCCCTCACAACAGTCACATAAAGTGTCTCTGGTTACAATGTTTCAGTTGGTCAGTCAGTCTAATAGCAAAAGGAGACAAAACAAGTACTCATAAACGTAAACGTAACGCTGTGGTATCCATTTTCACATTTTTTAAAACAGATTTACTAAAAAATTATTTAAAGAGAGATTCAAGACAGATTAGCCATTTTTCAAACTGTCCAGAATTAACTTAATCTTGTGTCATGGTAGTACATATTAGCCAATCATTGGAGCATCACATTCTTTATGAAGAACACCAGAGACAGTCAGTTCAGCACCTCAGTCTGTGTCTGTCATTTATGAGTCCAAGTAAGAAATTCTGTCGATAATAGTGATAATAACAAAATATATATGTGGTCATGCAACTTTCAATGATGCAAACTGTTGTACGCGGCAAAGCAGAAGACAGTTGCAGAGAGGAGATCACTGGACAAACTACCGTCCATCATGGATGATGACAGTCATCCTCTGAACACTGTCATCAGTGAGCAGAGAAGCAGATTGAGTGCATGAATGCTCCTCCCAAGATTTAACACAAATAGACTCAGGGACTCGTGCTATTGGGCTGTTCTGAATTTAGGGGCAGGAGTGGAGTGAAAAGATGATTCTATTCCATGTTATTTTTGTATCCTTTTCTTTGCGTAAAGTTTATCCATCTATCTAAACCACCTTCTTATACACACAAACACAGAATAGAGGCTACATTAACTAGAGAACCTTACGATCTTTTGTGAGAGCTGAAAACTTTTTGGCTTTTTATCAAATATTTTTAAGTAGTACTGAAAACTTTACATTTGTGTTTCTAATGTGATAAATATGTAAAAATGTGAAAAAAATGTAAATGCACATGGAACATTTACTACTTAATGACTTGAAACATGATTCAGCTACAACATTACCAAATAGTTAGAACAATAAAATATTGCTGGCATTGCAGTGTAGCAAAGAGGGAGGAGATGAAACAAGTGGCCACACTCTTAAAATTCAAGGACAATATATGAAGAAAAAACACAGTTTCTCTTCTCAATTTTAAAGCAGGAATATATACTGTGCTTGAGAACAAATGTAGGTTTTGCCAAATACGTTTTTCCCCCTTAAAAACCATTTAATGATCTTTTTTCCCCTCTTCTCTCTGGGACAACCTTCAAATGATGATGGATAATCATGAGCACCAACGTGTTTTTATTAAAGTAAGTTGAATTTGGATACATATTGGAGGCACAGTTGGAGGTAAGCTGGGGACTCTCTGAAATGTACGCTGGGAAGATGCACTTATCTACTCGGAACAGCAAGTCCTGAATACTCGTTTTCATTTTGTGCTGCGGTTAAATTTTGCAAATTCAGCAAAAAAAAAAATTCCAACTGCTATTTTTAGAATGCTCCACTTAAACCTATTCTCATAGTCAGGTACTCTGATGAACCCTTGAAGAGTTTTTTTTATTTTTATTATCAGAGTTTCTACTGTATTAAGGATTTGTCCTCTTGGTTTGTTTATATATATATATATATATATATATATATATATATGTTTTTCTGGATATAAAATCATAACCACACCAACTGTGCTGTGATTGGACCAATGTTTGTCACCGCGCTGCATAAATCTCAGAATTCCCTTCTCAAAGGACTTGTTGTATAAACAAAGCGGGCGTGATAACACCTGGCTGGAGGAGGAGTGATGCCATGATAACGTCATAATGGACTACGCTCTCGTAACATCTTGTTCGCTAAGATTTCAGATGGAGGGAAACTTCATAAATGTGTTGCTTAGAATCTTGAACACTGACTTTTGGAATAAAAGTTTATGAAAAATTAGATAATTTTTTTGTTAAATAAGACTGGCACAACAATTGTTCACTGTTTTGGTTGGTGACAAAAAACATGAATTGCTCTCCCTCGTTCCACCTTGAAACACAATAAATGTGTCACGATATAAACTAGGCAGAACCCAAGGGCAAGTGAGAGTAACCAGTACACAACTCTTTCAATTTCAACACACAACAGATGGAATAAATCACAGGCCAATTGAATACAGCAATACTAAAGAAAGAAAAAAAGACTCTTAAATCTCCAAATTTCCAAAAGTCCAAAAAACAAAATATTCACCGAACTGGGGAATAAAACAGAAAATAAAACAAAGAGCTCAAAACACTTTCATAAAAAGAACAAACTAAATCACTCAGGCACAGGGGCAAAGAGGCTAAACATAAAATAAATAAAACAATAATAATCCACAGGAGGGAACAAGAAAACCCCCGAGTTATTGGTTTCATAACTTTAGGTTTTACGAATTGTTGCGAAGCCCTCTAACTGCTTCTCTACTGGTTTATCCTTGAGGCCCTGCCTTGTCTCTGAGCTTAATGAACTCACCATCCAGCTGGGTGCAGCCCACTTCCTATAAGAGGCTGTATTTGTACAATTTGTATGACCTGAAGTTATGAAACCAATAACTCAGGGGTTCTACGTCATTTGGTGCTCCGCACTCTAACTGCTGCACTACTGGTTTAAACTAAGGGGAAGCTCAACGTGATCAATGTACCCCCAGCTGGACGCCAACCCTGACAGCGGGATCACTGGGGTACCGCTGGCCCAGGATCCACATTTACAGAAGCCGGAGGCTTCAGGGGGGATGGCATAGTTAAAAAACAGTATGAGCTACTGACCTGTTGCCACGTCCAGGAGACAGGCTCTAGCATAGGTTGAGGTGGACGACCAAGAAGCGGCTGAGCAGATGTCTTTTGTTGCAAAAGACATCTGCAAGAGAGCCAAGAGAGCCACTGAAGCTGCCACACCACGGTTCGAAGGTGCCCCTAATTTGCTAAGAGCAAATCCAACCACTGACTGGTAGGCCTGGATAATGGCCGAGCTCACCCAATGAGAGACCTCTGAGTGGAGACCCGCTCACCCAGCCAACATTTAAAGTGGCAGATGAAAAAGGTGAACCAATTGCTGAACTCTAGTCAGAGCACTCTAGCTGAGGTTCACCATGAACCCCAGAGTGGCAATGTGGCTCAACACCTTCTGTGTGTGAGCGTGACTCTCTACTTCTAACCTGGCTAGGATCAACTAGTTGTCCAGATAGGCCAAGATCCTCACCTCACTTGCTCTCATTGGCTCCAGTAGCCGAACGGAAGTCGAGTGTATTGAAACACTTGCTCTTCGCTCGAGGTTGAAACGGAGGTACTTCCCATGTACCTTGATTACAGATACGTGAAGTTAGCGTTAGTCTTCCGGACGTACACCTGTCGGCAGTCATTAGACCGCCAACATCGAACATTACCTGGATCGCTCTCGCCTACCTCATGTCCATACAGCAAACCACGTTGTTAAACACCTGTCGTCCTCCTCATCGAGCTCTATCACAATCGAGGGACAACCCAGCTCAACTCATCAGGGCCCAACAACCATCTTCTTCTCATCACGTTGGAATGTGAGCTTGTCAAGTGCACCGCACAGGAGAGCGATGTTGTTTGCGAGGGAGACTCTTATTAAACAACATTGCCGTTAACCTGTCTCGAAAATAATCATAATCTCTGAGGATGAGGCGGCGTGGGTCGACAAGACTCGAACGCTTCCTGTCGCTGTCAAGTGCCGTGGGAAGCGCTCGGCTGGCCACACAATCAGCCATAGTGTGATTTGGGCCTAGTCAAACTAAGCATAGGACATGTGTGTCCACCCTCTCCAGGGAGGCTGAGCACGTCATGCGCACACATTTGTCAACTTCAATATTGATTCGCCATGATTACATTCCACTGTGATCTTCACTGTCAGAAGCTTTGGGCTGAGTTGAAAAGGAGGAAGTGCGGTGGGGTTTCCCCACCTTTTATAGGAAGTGGGCTGCACCCTGCTGGGTGGCGAGTTCATTAAGCTTTCTCAAAGACAAGGCAGGGCCTCGAGGATAAACCAGTAGCAGTGAAGCAGTTAGAGGGCGGAGCACCAAATGACGTAGAACCAAGTACAAACCAGCTCAGGAAAATCTTTGTAGTATGTGTCTTGATTGCTCATGAGGTCCAGCTGTGTGCCATTAGTCTGCCAGGAAGAAAAAAATAAAACCAAAATAAAAGTGAAAAAATAAGATACTTTCCGCTAGAAGTACAATCAACCACATGTTTTTTCATTTGTTGAAACACAATTTCATCTGCATATAGTGTGGGTCTTTGGTAGCATTAGATTCATTTTTAAATGCATCAAGTTCACTTTTTAGTGCACGTTAAATATGAATTGATACAATTCTAACAGCAACACAAACTTGGACCCACAGACTTGATTTAGACTATAATATCATTTATTTAACCCTTGTGTTATTTCAGGGTCAAGGTGACCCAAAGGCCTGAAAACAAATGTGTTTGGAGGTGATGACCACCCTGGCTTCTAGAAATACATATGCAGTGGTGGATACCACAAACCCTTTTTTTTTTGGGCCTCTGGGTCACTTTGACCCTGAAATGATGGCTATGATGGTAAAAATTTCACTTTCACACTTTGCTTCTAAATTCTCATTTCCTACTTTATCACTTAAAGTAATTTAATATCATTAGTGGACCACCTGGTGGACACAAAGGCTTCACGCCCGAGACCATCTTTTGTCATTTATTATTTAATTCATTTTCTCATCTTTAAATATTCCTTTGTCTTTGTTTTGCTTCGCTTCTATCAACCTGTCCCCTCTTGAGGTAATGGGATATAAATGTTTCACGACTGCCTTCAGAGAAGGATCCATCTTTCACACAAAAACACGCACACTCGCTCACACAGCACACTCTAAATAAAGATACACGCCCTAAAATGTGTGTTGCAGTACACAGTGTGTTTAGTAGCTGTTCCTTTTTTTTTTTTTTTCTTTAAATCTAGTGGAACTAATAAGCAATTAAAACACATTTAGCCAAAAGGCTGAATGACTCAGGATTGTGTGTTTATGATGATTAGTGTACTCTCACACACTAACACACTCTAAAACACTGTTTTATGAAAAGGTAGTTTCATTTAAATTCGGTCAGCAATCCTTAAACACTGCAGTTATTTTAAATACACAAACACTGCCTTGGAGCAGGAGGTGTTATTTGTTCCCTGCTTTAATGTTAAATACCAAAAGATTAAGATGGAAATATGCATTTTTCTTCATATTCTTAAATATGATAAAGAAAAAAAAACTATTAAATGTTTGTAAGGTTGACCTGCGCTGGAGTCACATCTATCTAAGTCAAAGTATTCTCGTGAAATGTATCCCTTTGAAAAAAGTTAACTAAAAAATTGCAGTTTTTAGAGCTAGAAAGACACAAATGGAAAATAAATTGGTTTTTTTTGTTTTTTCACAAGTGCTACAGCAGGGAAGCCCATTACTTCCTTCGCAATCAACCTGTCAATTATAAATCAGGGTCAATGAAAATTATCCATTTATAAGACAGCTTTTATCTCCGGGACCCTTCGGTTTCAGGAATCATGAGAAAGGGCACTTTGACAGCACGTCCCTCTGCCAAGGATCTTATTTCAAATGACTTTGAAAAAATGCAAAATCAAACCAACATCCTTGATTTGTCAAAACTAGAACAATGCAGTCAAGCAACTTCATTTCATGCATTCGGTTGTTTTTTTTTCCAGTAAAAAACCTTCAAGGCCTTCCCTGATCCAGATGGAATTCTGACCACCACTAAAACAGACTTCAGTGAATGACATATCATCAACATTACTTTAAACATTTTATATAACCAACTTTTCAAGTTATATTGCTGAGAGGGTGACAAATAACAAAAATCAAAACCTGATTGGTGTAGGTAATAAAGATTTTTTTTTTTTTTTTTTAACCTGTCAACAATAATGGCTATTCCACTCGCAGCAGGAAGGAATGACTTCCTGTTGTGCATCTTGAAGGAAGAGTCTGGTACTGAGAGGATGGATGACAGTCGCGAGGATGACCAACAGTGTTGTCAGCATCCACAACAAGTCAGTCCAGCTTCAAGCCAATGACAGGCGGCTCAAACTACTGTGTCAGAATTACCTTCATTTTTGCATACATTGTTTGATGAGTTTGCACATGGTGCGAAAATATTTCTTAAATCAGGTTAAAGAAAAATGGCAGATATTGTAAAATGTTGTATTCATATTGACCCAGAGATAACACAAGGGTTAAAAAGCTAATTGAATCTTTAACATTTTAAATTAGAAAACATCATTCAACCTACATTAAACTTCGTAGGTGGTGTATTTCTTTGGTGAGTTACATTTGATTAATTTTGTCTTATAAGTGAAAAATAAATCTAAGGTTATTTTTTATTATTTACAACATTTTTTTTATTAGAACAAATTTTAAGAAAGTTAAAGTTAGGCTAGAATGTACTTTATATCTGCTACTTTCGTGTTGTTTTTTCACGTTTTTTTTAAAGACTTTAATCTTGTAGTTATTCTAGTTTATGTAACTTTAATCTTGTAATAAAAATCTAAAAATGTCTTAGAGTTACCTTATTACATTTATAACAAGATTAAAGAAAAAAACAACATTACAAAAAACAACAACTTTATAACAGATATTGAATTCAGAAGTCAGTGAAGTTATAAATGTATTTAATCTTGAGGTTTTACTGAAGAAAATAATGCCGTATTTTTTACTTTTTTGTTACTATAGTTATATTTTAATTGTTCAAACAAAAATAATGTAAAGGGATTCAACAAGGTAAATATTTTTAATACAATGATGCAAAATCTTTTTAAAAATATTCTCTATAAATCAATATGCTTTTGTTTTCAGTATGGAAATGTCATTGCATTGTGATTAATATACGAGATATTTACAAGAATTTATAAGAATTATGATTAAAAGAGCTTGACTTGAGGCTAACAGAGGGGGGGCCAAATGACACAGAGACTTAAAGCATGAAAATGAATGAATTTACACAGTCGACATGCAAATGTTGTCTCTCACTGTTATTTTCCATAACTGATTCATTCGGTTTCTATGCCTCCTCCGCCTTTTTCTCAATCTTTTCTCTTTGTTTTTAAAGGCCACAATCTGTGAAATAAAGATAGGCATGTTGGTGGGGCAGATTTGTAACTGCTTTGGTGTTATATAACACCATGTTATACAGAGAATGTCTCATCTGAGCTGTTTGCTTCATTCATGTCACTTTTTATCTACTTTATCCGAACAATTTATCAGTTCTTCGGGACTGGGTTAGCAAAGTTTTTTTTTGTCTCATTAAAATCCTCTGCTTTGATTTGAAGCACAGCCACACATGCCTCCACAAACACAAACACTCACACGCACATATTTGTTCAGATGTACTAACATTATTTCCTGACATTTTGACTGGCCATCATTTACCGTCCAATTTCTAAGTTCTGAGAGATATGAGTCACTACAAACCGAGCATCAACCGTCTCCACGACTGCTGAAGCATTGTTGCTTTCCAGTTTTCTTCCCTGGTTAAGTCTAATAAGCCGTGCAAGCATCAAGGTTTGTGGACTTATTAACTGCAATGACTACAGGTTTTGTAAGAGTGATGCTTCGTGATTTGGCCCAGAGCCATATAAAACACTTTTTCTTCTCGTCATCGTAATTGACTCAGAGATACCTGAAGCCGTTCATCTGCATTCTACGTTGGATGGATTATTGTTAAGGATTCAAAATACTTAATTATTCAGAGTTTGGGAATAATATTTACTTCCTGTTTATACTTGTTATTCAGTGTTGCACATCTTAGAAATCAACTCAATTAAAATGTAATGAAAAAGAAATCTCTGCCTACGGCTCTTTATTATCCTTATTTAAAAGAAAGAAAAACTAAAGTAAAATAGTGGTTTCTGGGACATTAATGTAACTTCTTAAATAGATCTTGGACCTTTATTGTTCTCATCAGTATGTGTCTGTTTGTACAAAACTATCTTTTCTGGAGATTTAATCTTGTTTACCACAACCACACCCAATCTGCTGTGATTGGACAAGCATTGGGATTTGTCACCGCATGTCATCAATCCCAGAAGTTGCCACCTCCAAGGGACTTATTGTATAAACAAAGCGGGCCATGTTAACAGCTGGATGGAGGAGGAGTGAAGCCCATTATTACGTCATAATGGACTCCGCTCTTGTAACCTCTTGTTCGCCGAGATTTCATAAAAAGTTATAAGCTCAAAACATGGTCATGATGAGCGACTTACTGCATCTTGGAGAGGAAGACTTCAACATTTGAAACATGTGAGTGAGTTAGGATAGCTAGTGTACGTTTTTGAAAAATATGTTCTCTGCTACAGCAGGGGGTCACAACCATTATATTTATAGCCTTCTGCCTGTCAGTCATATCAGAATTTGAACCATTTAATCCACAAGCTGATACCCTTATTTTGTTCAACTTTGAAAAGTTAAAATTGAACCTTGGCATGATTAATATATATATATATATATATATATATATATATATTTTTTTTTTAAAGAAAACATTTTCCAGGTCAAAATATTAGGAAGTCATCTTTCTGTATTCCATTGCATATCCAAAGAGAAGCCCTCTGAACTGCTATTCTTATCAAATATACGCAAAATTGATTTGGCCATATTGGATGCAAACATAGACAAAAGATAGCCCTTGTTTTGATAAAAAAAATTTTTGGTATATTTTCCTCGGTTGGTTTGCACAAACTAATGTAAATAAGTCAGTGCAACTTTTTTTTAATATATGAAAATGTTTATAAAAAGTTTTCTTCAATTTCTAAAAAAAATGCTATCTTACCCCAAAATAAAGCTTCATTACAATATATACATGTTTGTTTTTTTCAAATGTATGATATCATGGAAAAGTTTGGACTTAGATTTTGGCCTTTCTATTAATTGTACATGTTTTGCTCCACATTCAAAAAAAAGATATTCAAATAGTGAAGATGTTTTTACACAAAAGAATGTCCTGGTGGTTTATCGTGTATATACTTGCGAACAGACGTAGTGAAAGACAGTTACAATTTGTTGCCACAGTTGTTAAAAGATGTCAGAAATTAACAATTTATAAGCATACGTTGGTTGAGGCGCTTGACAGAATATGACAGCTGTTTGTAAAAAGAAGAAATAGAGAGAGAAAAACTTCCAAAAACTAACGTGTAACAAGAAAGTCACAGAAGTGTATTGTTGAAACAACTTCTGGGTGATTTTATATAGAAGTACGTGTTTTGTTTACACTTTTTTTTAAAGCCTGATTATTTTTTTTCATGGTCCACATCCTCTATGAATGCATGTCAGCTTTTATATCCTTTTCTACAACAATTTGCATTTCCTCATTTAAATGTGCACGAAAAAAGTTTTGCCCAATCTGCGTGGGCTGATGTGAGACGTGTCCAGTTGGCTTTAAGATCAGCTAATGGCAGCTGTAATATTCTGAACTCGGCAAATGTCAGCCTTGCGATGCCCATCTTCATAATCCTTTTAATGGACTCTACGGGCTGCACAATACAATTTCACACATGTGCTCGCACAAAAGCGACATCGTGTGAATATGCTCGACCTTTCTATCCTTACCCCCGCATACTTTGTCGTTTAATGTCTGAAGTCTGCTTCTTTTAAACCTCGAGTATATGTTTGTAATGAAGACCTGGAGCAGAGATTTAATCACAATTGGAAAATAAATAATTACAAAACGCATTATATTTAACATTAATTTGGAACAAGGAGAATTTTTTCTGGAACAAGTTTAAGACTAATCCCTTTTTTGTCATTTTTCTGGTGCAGAATTTTCCCCCCAGTTTTTTATATGAATGAATATTATGAATTATTTAATTATAAATACATTACAGCAGTGATATATTTAAAATCAAATTCTGGCTTTATTCTAAACTCATAGAAGTCAAGACGCTTGTTTCCATCAAGTTTCCAAAAAAAGCCTTAAAAGGAGTAAAACACCAACTTTATATGAGACTATGTATGTACGTATGTATTAAACCTAGCACAACGCAAAATAAGGTTGGAGATACTTCTAAAACTTCTTTTTACAATTTATACAAGTGTTTACAATCTTGTTTATTGAAATATATTTGCATTTTAATGTCATATCCTTCCAGTTGGTTTATTTCTCGACATGATACGGTTGCTCACTCGAGTGAGGAAACACAGCAACAACGTGGCTCAGCTGCCAATGAAGGTATCAATGTGTCAGCTGGGTCGGTCAGAACCGGGAGCTGAAAAAAAAATCCGACACACGTTCGCACACAGATACACACCATGACAGCAGGATGGGGAGTCTAGACAAAAAAAGTGAAGGTTTTCGTTAGCTAAGAACCGCTTTGGGGATTTGAAAGAGATATTTTCTAAAAAATCCTGTTTGGCCGCACCGTCACTGTGAAGACATTGCTGATGAAGGAAAGAAAATAAAATCCATAGCAGCCAAAGGGAAGCAAACTTGACAAATTGGTCCCAACAGTTCACTTTTGGGTCACAACATTTTAAATGTAGTCATTCATTAAAATATATTACACGTTTCTTCTTCTGTAGTAATTTAAGAAAAATGTTTTGATAATTCATTTATTATTTAAATGTTTGTTTTCACATTCATTTCTACTCGATCCAACTCACTTTTTTTCCAATGTTATATTTTATCTTCCTTAAATTCACATTCTCCATTCCTTTTCAAACAATTGTCCTCCAGCCAGTCTCCTCTGGTTCCGATAAAGGTTTCTGTTCACTGTAGCCGATACGCTTCACTCACAAATCACCGCTGTCAATCTTCCACTCCGCCTGCACTCTCTTCTTCACCTCACTTGATCTCTGTCCGTCTCTTCTGCTCCTCCAGCCATCCTCACGTCAGACGAGTGTCAAGACTTCAATCTTGCCTCGAACGGACGTTTATTTCCATTGTCTTCAGCCTCACATCCGCCTTTCTTTCCACTTTACAACTTACTATATAGTCATTTAACATTATCCATTATTTTATTCCAATCATTTTGCTCTACTTCCGAACTTTGGAACTCTCTTCCACCAGACCTACACAACTCCGACGCTTTCCCCCTCTTCAAATCCCTACTTCAAACTCACCCGTCCGTATCGCATATAACTTTTTGATTCACTGATAAAACTTGTTTTATTATTTTGTTTTTATCCTCCACCCTGGATTTTTATTGTATTCTGTGATTTTGTTGTAGTGTGATTTTATTGTGAAGTGACCTTGAGTTTCTGAAAGGTGCTTTTAAATAAAAGCTATTATTATTATTACTTTTCTGAAATGTTGTATTTTTTTAAGCATTTTGTTGTTTTGTGTTTTTAATTATTTAATGTCTGTATTGAAAAGTTGAAGTACAATTCTTAAAAAAAAAAAGAAAAACGTTTCCTTGATTTTCTGGAACTCCTGTGTTGTTCTCAGTATTATCTTGATCTTAAAAGTATGTACTTTTTTGAGTATTGTTTTGATTGTTTAAGCGCTTTGTGACCCTGGTCTGGAAAAGCGCTATATAAATAAATATTACTTACTTACTTACTTAAATTCAACCATTCAATAGTTTTATGGCACTGATTTACTTCCATATAGCCGGCTCAAGTCAACAGCAATAAAATTAACTTCATTTTCATTCCATACATTAGGAGTTGTGTGAAATTTGGATTTATGATGAGTTTTATTAACCCCTCGAAGAGGTAACGAAACAAAAACTGACGTAAAATTAATAAATTAAGTCATGCAACTAGTCTCATGAAAGATTGGGCAAACATTTGTCAAAGTTTGAAAATGTTACATAGATGAGATTTATTAACATGGATGTCTGTTTTAATCACGATACAGAGTCCGTTTCTTCAACAAAAACAAACAAAAAAAAGGCAATGAACAGTTTGGCTCAGTTTTCTTGTCTCTCATTGAGGGCTTTTTGGTCGTTTTGTGCTCGAGTCAAATCATATTTCTTGGCAGTCTAAGCAGCTCCTGGGCATATGTTTTCCCATGATTTGTTGAATTAGACGACCATCAAAGCTGTTATCCTTCATTACAGCAGAGTTTCGTGTTCCCTTCAAACTCCAACATCCATGGATGACTTTTTCACCCTCTGGCTTTGCCTTGAAGAAAAAATGGCCTGTAGCACTTTCACAGAAACTTCTTAGAAAGAGTCCTGAGCAGGAGAATGTATCTGGACAGCTCAAGGAAAGATCTGAGGCTATGTCTGCTTTAAATCGTGATTTTGAATCTGGCTTAAGGCCAATCGCGGAAACACGCTTTAATAGTGGAAGCAAGTGTTTTTTTGGGGAGTTTAAACTAATTATCTGAATCATGAGTACATTTCAAGATCTAAGATTAAGCTAATTTGGGTTCTCGCAAATCCTTTTTTATCTACTCAATACAACTGGGGATTTAAGTTCAAATCTGATCGCTGTGTTTGCCTAGAAGTCCTCATGGGATTCTGTTGTGTGATCTCACCCAGTTAAGAAAGAAAAAATCAGAAAAAAAATGTACATTAAAGTACATTTATTTTAGGTCAATCTGCTGGTAAGCATGATGCAGTGACCTATATAAAGAAGAACTTGCACAAAAATAAGTACATACATCTTTTTTCAACTACTGAAATAATGTTTTTATTATTTTGAGTGACCTCTACATCGCTCCCTATTCTCAGGTAGCAGATGGCACAATCATTCTAGCAAACAGATGAGGCAGTAGTTGTTTTCCCACTTATATAATTCATGGCTGCAGATCTGCAATAACAAGTAATGCCTTTTTATTATCAACCTTTTACTTTATTACGAAATTAAATAACTATTAGGAGGATCCTGTTAAGGATCAATAGGGAAACAGAGTTGAAATTGAGGCACTTAAAGTGGATTTCTGCCAGTATCAGTGGCTATACTTAAGACCAGTCATTACACGATAAAAAGAGAAGAAGAAAACATTGAGCAACAGGGTGTTCATTTCTACACTCAGAATAATTAAACCTTGGCAAGAGTGTGGGCAAATGGTTTAAAGCACTTTCCTTACAATTCCATTCTATAAAACTCCAACTAGTTAATAACCATGTTAACTTGTATAGATGGTCGAAATTATACAATTTACAAAGAATAATGCAATATAATAGCTGTGATAAGTAGCTAATGTAAAGATAACAGTCAGAAAAATGCAGATGTTGAAACACTGCAGTTTGTCAACTGTTAACTTCCTACTCTAAAAATACGTAGAAATCAGTAAAAAGAAAAGCATCCTTAGATAGCTTTTAAAAGTGCAAAATACCTCAGTAAGTATATTAGCTACAGTAGTTATTGGGGTTTTCTATTAACCACACACAATATGAGGTACTGAGACATTTGTTGCCAGATTTGAACGTCAGTGAAAACATTTGGTTCTTGGATTGTTTCCTAATTTAAATCATTCTCATCTATTAGTAGATGAAGCGGGAGTAGGAAGTGAATATGTTGTAAATGTGTTTTCGGTTTCGGATTCTAAATTTTGGGTACCACATTTTCGGGGTACCTTACTGGGTACTCTATATTGTGTTTTTGGAGAAAGATATAGTCTCTTTAGTTACCTAGCTAAATAATTTTAGGAACACAATTCTGGGAAGCCGCAACACGAGTAATTCCTGCCAAAGCATTTGGCTGTAAAAGGGAAATTCTGGCTTATCCTTGATTAAGTCAACAAGATAAACTGATATTTGTGTTGCCCATCCCCAACATTTTAGGAACAAAGCTCCATCCCGCTCATCTGTTTATTCTTATTATTGTAAAATATAAACATCTTCGCCAGTGTTTTAAATTGTACATGAATAAATCTTAGTGAAACATACACATTCCATGGTCCAGCCTCATGTTCACAGTCACAGTTAGTCTTGTTGAATCAGTGAAATTGAATATGAAATAAATACAGAAAATAAGTACAGGTTGTAGTTGTGTCTAGAATAAACACTGGAAATTAGTCAAATATTAAAAAAGTACCCTTGTTTCTGTTATTGTTTTCTTTAATTTTATTCTCTCACTTCCTGTTCCCCTCCTTACCCATTTCCCCCAGGTTACTAATGGCTTAACCACATGAGAAATAAAGACACCTACTTCAACCACCTGACATGTACACTGGATCAAAGATTTTCCTGAGATAGTTTGTAGTTCTTGTTCTATTTCCGTTCTGTGGATTATTCTTGCTGGACTAGTGTTTTAGCCTGAGTGCTTTTGTTTGTTCTCTATTAGCAAGTATTTTGACCTGCTTGTATTCATTTTTGTTTCCAGGTCCTCTTTTGTTTTATTCCCTGATTCAGTGGATGTTTTGGAAATTTTAGACTCTGGTTTTCGTTGTTTTATATTTGTGGATTTATAGGACTTTTTAATTAATTTTTTTTTTTTAATTGAAAGCCGGCTACTCACACCTGCACCTGTATATATCGTGACAGATTTATAAGCTGTGTCTCAAATTGCGTACTTGTGTAAAATTTTAGTGCATAAGTGCGTCTCAATTCTCAGTGGTTGAAACCATCGTTAAATAGTAGTAGAAGAAGAAGCTGTCGCGTCATTTCGGGTTAGTGTGTAGCGGCAGTGTTTGATTTGAGAATATGCGGACTAGTTGGTACGTACACTATCCTGATGCATACTAATACTAGCCTCCAGTGCACTAAGAGTAGTATGTGATTTGAGTCACAGTGATAGAGTACATGTGTGTAATCTGTCAAGCATCCTGTTTTGCTATAAACGTTGGCTTAATGTCATTACAATTTTCAAATGTTTCAATATTGCTGAAAAAGTTTCAAGTTTGGAACCCCCTCACCAACACTTGACAGCGGTTTTCACCAATTGAAACAAGTTATTAAGTTGTTTATTTTTGTTATTGTTGTTTTGTGCTAAAATTAAATGTTCTCTCAAGACATTTACACCGGTTTCTGCTCTGAAGACGCTTCGTCAGTGACGTAGGCTGTTAAGGGTGGAAAATGTCCATCAATCCAAATTTTTCTGGCCATTTGAGTGCAGCAATTGAGTGTTCATAGCTCAGTACATTTTCGCAGACTGCACATCAGAACTACTTCAGGTCATACTGCATACTCGGCCATAAGAGATTGCCTGCAGCATGTGCTCCCCAACCTCTGTAAAGAGAAAATAAAAACACAAGGAGCGGAAAAATAAATACAAAACAAAAAGCTGTGAACATAACCATGACAGGCGAAAACTTTAGATAATGTTACAGGATGGCTGTTATAAGCCAATTTAAGGCGGAGACTTTCATAGGTCAGAGGTCTCCAGCTGATCCATTAATACATGTCCCACATGAATCAATAAATGAATGAACTAAACACAGAAACATGTTAATGCTTTCTGCCGAGGGAACTTTGGAATGCACAACAACCCTCTCACTACACTTTAATCTGGACCTGTCAGAGCTTTGATGCATGATGCCACCTGCTGCTTACTTCCTGTTATGAAAGACATTTACAACATTCGTTTGATATTATGTTGAGGACTCCATGTCCTTGACTTGAGATTAACATGATAAAGGAAGTGGTGAAGGGAAATCAGAGTGAGGAAGGGCTGACAGGGAGGAGCAAGACATGACATGAGATGATGCCGATACAACGTCCTCATGCTGAAGTGAAACATCCTCCTAAGAATATAATATCCCTTGTGAAAAGTTTTTTTTTCATTTTTTATAAAAGCCATTATGTCCTCGTTGGTGCACATTAGTCACGGTCAGGCACACAGAGAACAGGCTTTTTGGAATCTAAGAGAGAAATAAATCCATCCTGCTCGGTTGACCTAGTCGTCATGTCAGTGAAGCTTCCATCAATGCTGGCAAACCTGTCACTCAGCATCTTTTGTTTTTGTAACTGCGAGACATCAGCATCAGTGTTGGCTTTACTGACTGAACATGTTTCACACCTTGATTTAGAGCATGTGTCAAACTTAGTACAGATCATTTATTGTGGCCTGTAAGATATTTGAGTCTCTATAGTTTGTTCAAAATAGAATTAAAAGTACACATTTGGACTGGTTCAGAATGTGTGTCAATATCATGACTTTTGAACAGGTTAGGCAAATACAAATTTTATAATTAAGTTAAAAAAAAGCATCAATGGTTGGTTTTCTTAGTAAAAAATGTTTAAGAAAAGGAAAAAAAACGTTTTAATATTGTTAATAATAAAAAATATAACATATAAGCTGATATTAATACTCTTCCTTGGTGAAACAAAGGGCTATATACAAAAAAATGAAATATACATGATATAATTTGAGAAAGAATGCAGAAAAAAAAAATGTGTTAAAGAAATGTAAAAAGAAACAAAACAATATTAGAACTAACAATGGAAAAAAGACAGAAATGAATTATTATGATTTATTTGTTTAATTTAGTTTCACACAGAACTTACAAAATTATTTCAGGCGACTTCAAGAGTTTATCCTTTAGCATCTCTTTTGTAGTTTGGATAGATTATGAACATTAACCTAAAACTTTAGAAAACTAAAAATATTTATGTTGAACCATTTTTCATGTTATAGGCAGAGTATGTGGTCAAACGAGGACATATTATTAATATATTAAATATCTAAAACCAAAACTGTTCTTACATTGTCTTTAGACTTCTGCTATAAAAGTACCTTATATCTTAAAAACAGTTATTTGTTTATTTATTTTAACTATGATAACCCCCGAATCTTGAATAAAAATCATAAATATTTGTAGTTAGGTATTTTGAATGTCTGTTATCTAATCGATTATTTAAGGTGTTTTGTTAAACTTAATCTTTACAGTTTACTTGAGACCGTGTCTTTATTTATGCATTTTATTTACATCTACTGCGTCTTTGTGAAACTGTTTCAGTGAAATACATTAAGCAATGTTGTCTCACAAGAGCTGCCAACTGACCTCTTTATTTGTGGAAGTGTTGCTTGAGCTTTCTCCCACACAAGTTATGACATAATACATAACAATCTGAAAGACATGTTTTATATTTTGGAATAAACATCTTTCAATTTTTAAGATGTGATGCACCTAAAATATTAATTGAATTAGACTCGTGTACGTATATATAACAACATTGTCCTTCCAATGTATGTGCTTGAGCAATTTTAGACAACCAACATTGAACTAAATTAACTAAAACAGTAATGATGTTTACAATGTTGGCCATCAGAATGATTTAAGAAAAAGTTTCATAGCTGTGAACTCAAGGATCTTGTAGTAGATAATACAATTGACACTGACATATCTCAAAGCAGAAAGGAAGCTTTCATACAAGAACAACATTAACCTTAACAACATAGGAGTTGGAACAATCTGACACCACGGACTGGAACCAAGTCGTGGCTCTTAAGTGAACACACAGGAGGCAAAAGGACATGAAAATAAGTGATAATAAAAAATAAAATCCATATGTGTTATGATAGCTTCAGAAAATAATTAATAAATCATCCAAAATCACTAAAAAAAAATCGGCAATCTCTATTTATTTGATTTTACATGGACAACCTTTCGGAGGATTTTTTTGTTATAACTGGAATTAAATAGTTTTCTTACCTTGTGAGTATATATTTATTAACATGAATTCTTGTGTGTTTACCATTTTTAAACCTTTCTGGGTTTTTGAATTTATCAAAATCATCTTTTTTTTTTTTACTGAAAAATATGTTTTTGCCCATTTTCAACAGAAGGTATTCCCTGAACGCACCTCATTATGGATTGTCAATAGCTGTCTAGATGTCAAGGGCGCCAATGCGGTCAGAATTGAAGCACTTTGACACAATCAGTGTTAACCTTGAATTCTTGTTGGAGCATGTTGTCTGAAATTGCTTTGAAACTCCAGCGCAAAAAAAATGTCCAGCTCTACACCCGTTTCCAAGGCTGCCGCTGTTCATTGCAATTAGAAGATGTTGGAAATAATTTTCGTCAAAGAGACATTTTTCTTTTTCGGAACAAGGACACAGAGGGAATTAAGAAACGAATCAGCTGCTAAAATGCTGCAATTTTCTTTTTCTCTTCGGTTACCTCCTTAACTGGGAACAAATGTCTTGTGAAATGTGTGAATAAACTTTAAACGACAATTAGCCTGTCAATGTCAAAAGCACCAAAATTAATGCTCAGATTGTTTTGGTTTTTACGGAGGTGGGAAGAGAATTTGTCCTGCAGTAGAACAACTAAAAATATTGAATTATTTTGCTCCAACTTCCTTCTGTTCACATTCTTTTAAATGTTTGTGATTCTTTACCGTAACAATATCTGCCTTTGCGGGTCGGCAGTGGTCAACAAAAGTCAGTCTGTCAGTTTTAGGGATACATGGTGAGTTCAAAAATAATCCTTTCAACAGCTGGACTTCTGGTTCCAACCAGAGAACCAATGGGAGCTTAACTGTACATTCACACCACATAATAGTTCCTGGTTGCCTTAAAGTCACTTTGTTTAGTTTATTTTATTTTATTTATTTTTTTATTTGTTTATACTGTCGTTATATTCAGTTACTGTTGTTGTTATTTAATGCTATCGTCCTCTTCTGTGTGCTGTTTTGGTTTTTCTCTGTTCCTTCTGTGCTACTGGAAAACAGAAATTTCCCTGAGAGTGTCATCTCAAAGGGATCAATAAAGTGCAGTTTAAGTCTAAGTCTAAGTCTAAAGTGGAAGTGCAAATTTTGTTGACTCCAATGGGGGGCCACACAATGTACTGGCATTTTGGTGATGGGGTGCCACTCTATTATTTATAATTGAAACAATAAATCATAAAATAAAAGGACAAAAGAGAAAATATACAAACTTAAAAAAATAAATACAAGTTTGTAACAGTTGCAGTTATTAAGTACTTTTTCAAATGTATGTATTTTTTTTTTTTTATTAAATTAAAATAAAAATATTACATTTGTATTGAAGAGATAATGGTTGGTGTTTAAACGGGCATACTATAAAACATATGTATGTTGAATTAAAAATGTATAATGTCTGGGTCAAGTTGACCTGAAGGCCCGAAAACAAAAGGTTTTGAGGTATACCTTGTGCACAGAGACCGCCCTAGTATTACAGATATCAAGTCCCAGATGACACAAAACTTGCTGTTACTGAACTCAGCCACAACTGAGGTCCTACTTGTTGGTCCACAATATCTCAGACAATCCCTAACTAATGATCTAGAGTTTCAGAATGGACTTGCTCCTGTTGCTAGCACCACTGTAATGAATCTTGGTATTTGCTTTGACGAGGACCTATTGTTTAACTTCCACATAAAACAAATCTCATGGACTGCCTACTTCCACCTTTGTAACATTTCAAAAATCAGGCACTTCCTTCCTTTGGATGCTGCGGAGAAGCTCATCCATGCTTTTGTTACCTCCAGGCTGGACTATTGTAACTCTCTTCTGTCAGGATTTTCTAAAAAGTCTCTAGGAACTCTTCAGCTCATTCAGAACTCTGCAGCTCATGTCCTGACTAAGACTAAGACTAAGGCAAGAACACATTTCCCCTGTGCTGTCCTCTTTACAATGGCTTCCAATAGAGTTTATAATACAATTTAAAATCCTTATTTTAACCTACTAAGCTTTACAGCGTCTAGCACCGTCATAGATCACAGTTAAAATCCAAACTTATCAACTTTCTAGGACGTTACGATCCTTAAACTCAGATTTTAACTATTAGTTATACCACAAATCTCTAAATGTAGATTTGGAGCCAGGGCCTTCAGTAACCTATGGTTAGGACTAAATTGGGCTCTGAATCAGCTGCTATAGGCTTAGATTTTGGAGGGGTTTTAGACACAGAGCCCTCCCCTCTGTATATCTTTCTTTTTCTGCATTATATTTATCACCTGTGCCGTTTACACCCCCACTTTTCTTCTTCTCTCCTGCAGCTTGGGGGCTCCACCTGCAGAATTACTGCTGGATCCAGGATCTCTCAACAATCCGGAGTTCTATCCAGCATCTCCATGGACTCTTTTGCTTTATACTCTCCTCTTTTCTCTCAATGTATTCTCTCCCACTCTTTTTTCCATCCATCTGTCTACCCCTACACCCCATCCGCCCTCCCAGCTTGTCGCAGCAGGAGGCCGTCCACAGTGAGTCTGGTTCTGCTTGAGGTTTATGTCTTGTAAAAGAAAGTTTTTCCTCACTACTTGAGTTAATGGGATCGGATTTTCTTTTCTACAATAAAGTCTTACTGTGTAATAGTCTCGGAATAACTTTGTTATGACACTTTAAATACAATTTAATTCAATTGAATTGGTAGAAGTCATTCACCTTGACCCAGAGACAACACAAGGGTTAAGAAATGGTTTTCTGTGTCAAACTTATCTATGTATTTATTTTTCATGAGTATTTGTTGAGTTCTATCAAGACTACAAAATTGAAGTTGTATATAGGAGATAATGGTTGCTGTATAAATGGGCATATTATAGAACAAATGTATGTTGAAATAAACAAAATCTAACACGATATTTGTATATACTTTGGAGTTTTAGTGTGAGTAAATGCAAATAATATAATCTAAAATGTATTTCACGCAGTAGTTACCATGACCCCCTTACAGCAAGACTTTGTTTCTTTGTGGATTATGTAAGTAGTTTGTACTACAGTTTACTCCCAAACAAACTTTACTTTCTTTTAAACAAAAATATGTACATACATCAGCATTAATAAATGTTGGAGTCAACTGTATCCTCTCGTCCTTAGTCATCGTCAGAATTTCAACGGATTTCGAGTGCGAATATAGATACATCATGCTGTGATCCCTGGGCAATCCTAATTCCCTTGCTGTCCATCTACATAAGACCTTTGAGCATGGACAGATTTTGTAGCTCTGAATTTGTGTTCCTGGTGTAGATGTCAGTTTGCATAAACAGCTTCAACTCTTTTACCACTTTCGTCTCCATTTAAAAATTTGGCATTTTATCTTTATAAGTCCCGAGCAACTTTACCATTCCTTATTTGTATTGGCTTTTCAAATTGTGCATCCACAGAATATGTAAAACCTGTTTAGAGACATTTTGAATTCATAGTGTGCTTCTACAAGGAACCCTATCACACCTGTCTGCCTGATTTTTACTGACTTGTAAACGTGATTTATTTCTTGCAATAACATTATTTGTATCACATTTTCTTAGTTCTACTGAATTGTTTTCATTCACCGCAGTCTTTACCGACCGGACTGCCGGGGAAGGAAGATAAAGCTCAAGATGAAATGCTGGACAACATTTGGACGAGTGACAGACGAGAGAGATGATGCATCCTGAGCTCGCACATCAACCTAATGTTATTTGCTGACAAGGAACTCGCAAAGGGGAGAAGAGGATTTTACCTTGCAGCGGAGCCACAACTCACCGCGATTCAAAGGGAGTGAAGGTGCTGGACTGAGCTTCGTGTGACACTAAATTGTTCTGAGGCGTCGCTAAAGTCTTTTTATAAGAGTCTATCTCTGTTTGACAAGTTTATCTGTGATCTGAACACCAATGGTTGTGTTTTTGTTTCAATTTTTAACAATAAAACAACAATGAAAATAAATGACTGTGGTAATAAACTGGAGCAGATTGTCATTTGTTTTATTAAGGGTATGAATCAAATTTTTCATTACCTTTTTATATATTTTTCTTTTCTAAATAAAAGCTAGTAGAGACGTTTTCTGGTTTGAGAATAGTATATACATTTTATTTTGTTTGAATTACAATAAAATAAAAATAACATTTCAGTGTATCAAAAACAAAAGCACAAGTAATAAACTAAACAGTTATAACATTTAAAATTAAAAAACTTGAAAACATATTAACTACCACATTTAACGGTAGTATATATATATTTTTTTTCTCTTTTGAGAGTGGAAATAAGAACAGAATTTATTTTATGTTTTTTATATATTCGGTCTCAAAAGGCATTTTCCTGCCTAAAAATATGTTGCAATGGAAAGATGAGAGAAGTACAGCTGAACAAGCAGAACAAACTTGTGGAAAAACACCAGTGAGCAAGAAGATTGTCTTTCGGCACCACCTGAAGAAGAACTATTTTCAGAAAAAAAAAGAGTATGTTTTACTTGGACATGACCTGTAGATCTTTTTTAGAAAAGCACAAGCACAATGAGTTAAGTTGAAAGGGAAATTAACATATTTATGTCATATAACAGAGCTTTTTTTAAAAGTGTATTCTTGAAAAAACTTCAAAGGAGAAACTTATGCTATCCCACTTTTGTTGTTATTTACTCAAGATATGATACAGAGCAAAGAAGAGAGGGGTAACAGGACAGTGTCTTATTTTACTGAGAAAAATGAGGGTTTTGAACCAATGAGGACGACAACGTAACGTCTTTATTTAGATAATTATGGAGTATTAAGGCAGTTTTAGTGTATATAAAACCCCAAAAAAGCAACTAATGTGAAAACGCACCATTCCTGACCCACATTTTTCAAATGTTGAAGTCTTCCTTTCTAAGATGCAGTAAGTCTCTCATCATGACCATGTTTTGAACTTATTACTTTATAAAGTATAGCAATCTTTTACTTTATTATGACAAAGCTTTCACTCAAAGATTTTCAGCAGTATTACCCTGCTTCATTTTTCCGTCAGCCTTATTTCTTCCACCACGCTCTCTGAGTGAGTTCATGTGTATGTGAGGGTTTGACATTTTTCCCCCAAATCTCCTGGGTGTCTCCGCTCTCTGGCCCGTCTGTCTGAGAGACTTGCAAACTGAGAAAGCCTCACCCTTTTTTCTGCCAGTCTCTGTGGTGCCATGCAGTGACGGCAGCTCTTCATCAAAGTACATGAAGCGTTAGAGTGAACCCTTTTAGGGCGGGTCACAGTTTTGGCGAGGAGTAGAGTGTGTGGATGCAATCGTTGCAGGTTTTCGTATCAAGTTTTCGTAGTAACTCTGATTTCAAAATAAACAACAACTTCTTTTAGTATATGGCTGTAGCATGGGTAGGTGTTAGCATGCTAGCATTATTGTAAATGAAGGGTAATCAATATTCACTTAAAATTAATGTAAGTTTCTATGGATTGTTTCATTATTAAAAAATGTTTTGCAAAGTCTAGTTAAGTCATCCAGACAAATGTTTGTAGGGAAGACCATGGTTTAAATAATAATGAAAAAGTATGATGGCTCAAAATTAAAAAACCATAAAAGCTAAAATAATTATTTAAATGTATGTATTGTCGCGTTTACCAAATGTATATATATAATATATATTATAAACATAATTATTCATTATTATCCAAGTATATTATATGTTAATTTGACTCAAGAGTTTATGTGATGTGTTGATGAGGCTTCATTAAACAGCTGATGATGTATCATGATACAGTAAGTAAGTAAGTAAGTAATATATATTTATATAGCGCTTTTCGAGACCAGGGTCACAAAGCGCTTTAACAATCAAAACAATACTCAAAACAGTACATACTTCAAAGATCAAGACAACACCGAGAACAACACAGGAGTTCGAGAAATTCAAGGAAAAGCCTGAACAAATAGAAACGTCTTAAGATGTTTCTTAAAGGAGTCAGTAGACTCCATCAAGCGCAAAGAGAGAGGAAGATTGTTCCAAAGCTTAGGAGCAACAGCCTGAAAAGATTTCTCTCCTCTGGTCCTGAGCCGTGTGCGTGGAACCATAAGTAGATTCTGATCCACAGACCTCAGAGCCCGAGCTGGGGTGTAAGGCTGGATCAGATCAGTGATGTAAGGAGGAGCCTGACCATGAATAGCTCTGAAAGTAAGAACCAGAATTTTAAAGTTGATCCTGAAAGAAACTGGAAGCCAGTGAAGAGTTTTAAGGACCGGAGAAATGTGAGTTCTTCTACTAGAGCGGGTCAGAATTCTCGCTGCAGAGTTCTGAATCAACTGCAGGCGAGACAGCTCCTTCTTGTTAAGACATGAAAACAAACTGTTACAATAGTCCAGACGAGAAGAAACAAACGCATGGATTACAAGCTCCAGATCATGTTGTGACAGCATTTTCCTAAGTTTAGAGATTTTTCTCAGTTGAAGGAAACAGTTTCTGGTCAGTTTTCTACAGTGTTGAACAAGAGACATGTCTTTATCAAATACAACAGGTTTCTCAGGCTCAGTTTGACAGACTGACCTAAGTCACCCAAGTACTGACTCAACCCTGGAATCGTATCATCAGGAGCAATCACCAGAGTTTCAGTTTTGTCCACATTAAGCTGTAAAGTGTTTTCACTCAGCCATTGTTTGATTTCTAGCAAACAATTGACTAAGCTGTTCAGCCTTTGGGGCTCAGTTGGGTCAAAAGAGCAGTAGAGCTGGATGTCATCAGCAAAAATGTGATAAGAAACATCTGGAAATCTCTGAATGATTTTACCGAGGGGAATCAAGTACAGCAAAAACAATAAAGGACCCAGAACAGAACCTTGAGGGACTCCACACAACAGATCTGCCGATTCAGACCTCATTTGATTGGCAGATACACTAAAACTGCGCCCAGAAAGGTAAGATGAGAACCATTCTAACACAGACCCAGACAGTCCCACTTCATCCCTTAGTCTTCTCAGCAGGATCTGGTGATCAACTGTGTCAAAGGCTGACGACAGATCCAAGAGAACCAGAACAGTGAATTTACCAGAGTCAGCCGACATCATGATGTCACTGGACACTTTCAGTAAAGCTGTCTCCGTAGAGTGATGTTTACGGAAGCCAGACTGAAACTTCTCATGGATGTCGCTCTGATCCAAGAACAAAGACAGCTGCTCGGACACCACCTTCTCCAAGATCTTGGACAAGAAAGGGAGCTTAGAAATAGGCCTGAAATTACTGAGGTCAGTTGGGTCTAAGCCTGGTTTTTTGAGCAGAGGCTCCACAATGGCATGTTTAAATGCATTGGGAAAAACCCCTGTGGAAAGGGAGAGGTTCACCATATTGGTAACCCAGGGGCCAATTACATCAAATACTTTGATAAAAAGCCTACAAGGAAGGACGTCATCTGAGCAAGAGGAGGGTTTCATCTTGTTCACTAGTGCTGAAATATCACCCAAAGATACAGCAGAGAAGGATGACCAAGAGGAGGAGATGGGCTCAGAGACAGTAGGGGTTCCCAACAAAGGGGGAGAGATTTTCTCTTTGATCAATTTAATTTTGTCAATGAAAAATCTCAACAATGCATTGCTGTCAGCTTCACAGAAGACCGGCGTGATTTGAGGAGCAGGAGACACGAGAGAATTAATCGTGTCAAACAAAACTTTGGGGTTTTTCCTATTTGCTGCTACCAGTTTTCTGATGTAATCAGATCTAGCAGTTTCTACCATCTCATTGTAAGAAGTCAACAGATCCCTGAGGTGAAGTCTGTGCACCTCAAGTTTAGTAGACTTCCAGAGACGCTCAGTCTTTCGACAAAGTCTCTTCAGACTCAGGAGATCTTCATTTGTCCAAGGGCACCGTTTTTTCTGAATTTTCAAGTTCGATTTAACAGGTGCCACTTGATCTAGTATTTCAACACAATGATCAGTAAAACAGTGAATCAAACTGTCCACATCTGGACAGTCATCAAAGGAAAGACGGTCAAACATAGCAGAAAAACTGTCTGCAGTATCGGCTGAGATGACACGCCTCTGAGACCTAACTTTCAAAGGCTTAGGTTCAGGGATGAAGTCCAGGTTGAACAAGACAAGAGAATGATCACTCAGATGGACATCATGTACAGATACATTAGAAATGTTCAGGCCAAGAGTAAAAACTAAGTCTAAAATGTGGCCTTTTTGATGAGTGGGTTCAGAAACATGTTGCTCAAAATTAAAGGCTTCAGTTAAAGTTAAAAGTTCTTTAGCAGAACAAGATGTGACGTCATCAACATGAAGATTAAAGTCTCCAAGAATAAGAACAGATTCCATCTGAATAATGGAAGATAAGAAGTCACTAAAGTCTTTCAAGAACATCGCCGCAGGACCAGGCGGACGGTAGATTGACACACAATAGAAAGGTCTTGTAGAACCAACCAAGATCATCTGAGACTCAAAAGAAGTGAATTCCTGTGTCTGAATCACTTTGCAAGAACAACTCTCCCTAAAAACAGTAGCAAGACCTCCTCCACGACCAGAGAGGCGAGGCTTCCCCAGGACAGCGCTCCCTACTGGACAGAGTTCGTTCAGATGAATAAACTCTTCCTCTCTCTGCCAAGTCTCAGAAAGACATAATAAATCCAAATTAACTCTTGTGAAAAGATCATTAAGAATAAAGGATTTATTAGTAATGGAGCGAACATTAAGAAGTCCCACATTCAGCACCGATGACGTCACTGACGACGCCGCGTCACTGACAGGCGCGCAGAGCGGGATCTTTTGAAGCGAACAGCGGTCACGTGGGTACCAGCTGTCACTGAAGTTCAACTCGGTTGTAAAAGTCGAATTAAAGACGGGAAATGAAAAAATCTTACCACCTTTCGTTGAGGTCTGGACAGACGGCAGCGCTGATGTGTCGTCACACACAGTGAGAGGGATGTCGATCAAACACAGATGACGTTCGATGACGTCAGAGTTGTTCCGAGTGATCGCAACTGCACGTCTCATCCTGACCTGTACTCCAGCCCGACTCGATCCCTTGTGGAAATCGCCCGGTACTCGAGAGATCAAACGATATTCCACAGAGTCCGAGTCGATGAGAAGCGGAGCCGGAAACACGTTCACCGGACGTTGGTAACGGTCGCGAGTGAAGTCCTCCATCGACTCTCTGATACAGTGTCTTTATTGTGAAACACCACTAGATGTCACTCTCTGATTTATAATATTTTTACTCTGATCTGCTAATTCAATCAAACCTGGCATAAATTTAAAACTCAGTGACATCTAGTGGTCTTTCAAAATTAAGCCACTGTATCATGATACTTCCTCAGATGTTTCATGAAGCTTTATCAACACATCACTAGTAGAAGAAGTAGTAGAAGAAAGTCTAAATGTAAAGCTGGATTAAAACTATAATGGGTGTACTTTTTAAAAGCCTTAAGGAAATACAAAATGAGAATCCACAGATGTATTCGCTTCAATATGTGTGTTATTTCCTATTCTTCAAATGAGAAATGAGCTGTTTGAGGAGCAGGTGATTAGTCACTGTGCATGTGTAGGTGTGACACAACAGCCTCTGCAAACCACAGGATGACTAATTTATTGTGATGCCGTTATGGTCCGATCTATTTATAAATATTAACATACATATATGTTTGTGTGTGTGTGTGTGTGTCTTTATGATCCTGTTTACACAACACTTCAAAGTATCTTCAACTCATGTCAGATGGAGGAGAAGAGGATGTCAACGTTGCTCCTGTATAGTCCAAGTTCATTGAAGAAAAACAGACAAAAATAGGTTAAATAAAAACTCTGTGTCCTGTTCACTCTGCATATCTTCAGAATACAACCGTGTGTATTTGTACAAATGATTTCCATATATTTTTATTACATTTTAAAAAATACAAATGTATTTAATTGCATTTCCTTTGACTTTCTTTGTACTTTCTCAGTATTTTATTTTAATTATATTTACTCTTTTTTTTTTTACTTCACTGCACTTCCCTTTATTAATAAGATTACCATAGTTGAAATAATAATGAAAAAGTGTAAGTAAATGTATTTATTGTCACTTTATCAACTATATAAAACAATTAGTTTAACATATTAATTCATTATTATCCAAGTATTAAATATGTTAATCTGATTCAAGATTTTATATAATGGGTTGATGAAGCTTCATGAAACAGCTGATGATGTATCATGATACAGTGTCTTTATTGTGAAACACCACTTGATGTCACTTTCTCAGTATTTTATTTTAATTATATTTACTCATTTTTTTTACTTTACTGCACTTCCCTTTATTAGTAAGATTACTGTTTGTATTTAATATAGTTTTTATGTATAATAGATTCACCACTTCCACAAATAAAACCAAGAAATCGCAGAGTCTCTGCCAAAAACATCATTTCATAATGTGTTATAAAAACCTAAAATCTAAGTATTGTTTGACAAGAGAGTCATGTATCAAGTATTGATCCAGGATTCAAAACATCAGTTAAAATCACGCCTTCCATACGACGTTCATTTCTACATCCAAAGTCTCTTGTTGTTTCATCTGAACTGTACTTGACTCCGCGTGAAAAACATTGTTCTCACACCTTCACTGAGACGCCCTTTCGCTGGGATCAGCACCTTCGCTGACGTTAAAAATACTCAGACGGTGTGAAGACCACGTGTGTGTAGAGGATTCAACTTCACACTGCAGCATGCTACGCCGTCTCCTAGATCTCCCTCCTTATATATCACTCTCTCTTCTCGTCTAATCCAAACGTCTGTCCTTCTTGCTCTCCCCCCTTTATTACCCTCTCATCTCGCCCATTTTCTTTTTCCAATTCTCACCTCCCTGTTATCCTCTTTTCTCCTTGAATGCCCTCTTCACCATCCCAAAAGTCCTCCCTCTTCATCTTCTCTCCTTTCCCCCCTTTTTTTTTTTCTTTCAACCTTCAGGGCTCGTTTTATACGAACTCTTCTATTTTACTTAACACATCCTTTCATCCTCTGCCCGTCTTCTTCTCTGGCTCACTATCTTTGCGTCTGTTTGCGTTTGTGTGTGTATTTGTGTTTGTTTAGCTGCATATGCATGTGTTATTTTGTGGTTGTGTACATATGTATGTGTGTTTATGTGCACATACATGCGTTTGTTTGTGCGTGTGAAATATGTTGCATTTGTGTGTGTGTGTTCGTGTGCCTCTGTAGGTGTGTTTATGTACGTGTTTGTTTATGTGTGTGTTTGTGTACTTGTGTTTGTGTGTGTAGGTGTGTGGGTACATTTGTATATGTGTTTGCGTGTGTGTTTGCATGTGTGTGTGTTTGTGTGGGTAAATGTGTGTGTTTGCATGTCTCTGTTTGCATGTGTGTGTTTGTGTGTGTGTGTGTGTTTGTGTGGGTAAATGTGTATGTGTGTTTCAGTGGGTATATGTGTGTGTGTTTGTGTGGATATATGTGTGTTTGCATGTGTGTTTGCATGTGTGTGTTTGCGTGTGTTTGTGAGTTATGTGCGTGTGTGCGTGTTGGTGTGGGTACATTTTTGTGAGTACGTTTGTGTGCCTGCTTGTGTGGGTATATGTGTGCGTGTGCGTGTGTGTCCTCCGCTGGTGTTGTCCATCTGAGCCAATATAGTTAAATGTGTTGTTCAGTGTTCAAGATGTCAGTTGCTAAAATACATCATTTCATCTTCATTGTGCTGGAGAAGCTGCATGATTGCTTTGAAGCCGAAGCTTCATATGTTTTTGTTTGTTTTTGTGCCAATACATTAATTTATAAGAAAATGACTCGTGATTTTCTTTCTTTTCGTTCACATCATTCAGTATTATTGACCTGGCCGGCACTTCATCACTATGAAAACAAACAACTATTATTCGCACGTATAATGTATTTTAAAATGTGAGATTAATTAATTAACTGATGGATCCATTCCTAGTAATATGTTATTGTCCTCCAGACGACTAATTTATCATTTCAGTAAAGAAAATCAACATCTTTTTCCCGGTTTCTGTCAGTCTTTCCTTTTATCTTGTGTTGCATCTCTTCCTGTTTCTTCCTCCAGTTTGGTCCAGGCTTGACAGGGCGTTAAATAACGGTGACTGAACGTGGACGTGCTCCCCGAGCTGGGCTTTATCTCTGATCTTGACCGATTCTTCCATCCACTCGAGGTCACGCTATCCTCTCACCTGTTGGTCCGCCAACATTCTTCCTGCTGTCTTCCTTTCATCTCCGGAGTTTTCATCCAAGTTCACGACGCTCCCTCTCTTTTCGGCTTCGACATTCATTAGCGCTCACGCGCTTTGTTATTACAACAGGCCCAAAGGTAAGTGCTGTAGCGTGGCTGGTTTTTCCTTTATTCAAATTTCAAGCCTATGAGCCCTTCATTTCAATTTCACCGTCATCGGCAACGTCGCCGTCCTCTCTCTCCGACGCCCCTTCTTTTTGCCCTCCATCTCCCTTCTCACTCACTCGCTCTTGCTTCACTCACAGCGCTCATTACCATGTGTGCGTCGGTGTCAGGTTTCATCCCGTCAGTGAAAAGGTCAGCAGCAGGGATTTCCCCCGGCATCGCGGCCCGGCAGCTTCAGCACTCTGCATCGCCGGCCTTATGCCGCATATTAATAATCGCGGCGGCACTCTAACTGCCGTTAATGCCACTGGCCTGTATATTAAAAAAGAAAAAGCTAACACCTAGCCTGGAGCTCTGCTAACAAAGCCGCTCACAGTCTGGTTATTTGAAGGACTAGCGGCTTTCTTTGGCGCGCTGTAGCTCTTGAAGCGGTTTAGTAGGACATGTGAGCGGGTTAATCCATGAACCAACTTGCTTGATCTCCGGCTGATTGAGTGTAAGAGATTTTTTTTTTTCTTTTTTATTGACATGGATATTGCGTGTGTTTAAGCCTGGAGCGTTTATTTAAAAATCGCATCCATGTCAGGGATTAGTCTGAGATATGAATGCACATACATTATTTAAATTACAAGCCTTGGCGCATGTTCCTGTAAATCAGTAAGTTGAAGTTGAAAAGGTCATTTAGGTTATTCTCGTATAAGACAGAAAAAAAAAGCAATACATTATTTATAATTATAATATATTGTTATAAAACTAGACTCAAAGTTAAGACGACCATAAAATAAATAAATAAAAATAATAAACTCTAGTGTTTGGCGCACGAGCATGGTCGCAAGGTTGCTGGTTCGATTCCAGGCCGAGACAACCTTTTTGTGTGTAGTTTGCATGTTCACCCCGTGTTGCGTGGGTTTACTCCGGGCACTCCGGGTTCCTCCCACAGTCCAAAAACATACAGTGGTTGATTGAGAACTTTGGGAAATAGTCCATAGGTATGAGAGTGTGTGTGAATGGTTTTCCGTCTTTGTGTGTGCCCTGCATGCGTCCTTTCCAGGGTGTCCCCTGCACCAGACCCTATGATACTGGGATAGGCTCCAGTCTCCCCGCAACCCCGGTAAGGGATGAAGTGATAATGAATGATTGAACTCTGGTGTTATTTTAAAAAGAGCCTGTTCTAGTTTTAATGTAGTTTATTAGTCTGTCTTGTATATATACACTGTGTATATTTTTATTATTTAAGTAAAAGTGTGGTGAAAATGTTTTTAGTTTTTTGGAATTTTCCTGAACCTCATGAGTTCAAATATTTATGTTGAAATTGACCAAAAACGTATTTTTTGTTGTAAAAAATAAAATTTGGGCCAGTTTTAACTTGGTAAAAGTTATTTTTTTCTCTTTTCACAGTAGAAAATACACTTAATTTTTTTTTCTTTCCGGAGGTAAAATCTTGTTTCTCATAACCACGCCCACTCTACTGATTGGTCAAACATCGAGGTTTCTCACCACACGTCATTCCCTGAAGTATCCACTTCCAAGGGACTCCTTTTATAAACAAAGCAGGGTGTGATTACAGCTGGGAGGAATGAAGCCATTATTAAGTTATAATAGACTCTGCTCTAACCGTTCGTTCGCCAGTATTTCATATTGTTAAGCACTTTATAAAGTAATAACTTCAAAACATGGTCATGATGAGGGACTTACTGTATCTTGGAGAGAAACATGTGAGTGAATCAGGAGAGTTTTCAAATGGGAAATGTCGCATCCAATGACTAAACTCAGCCACATATAAGTATATGAATGTAGGCGCAAATGTTTTTACCAACCATTTTACTACTCAATAAAATGTAAGCGTGAAATCTATTAATTCAACCTTTGATTTATCCAAACATGAAAAAAATAAAGTTTTACTCCAGCTTTTGTCCAGTCGACTTTTTTTTGGTGACACATTTGCTTCGCTCTGGGGTTGCAGTAGAATAGGGTGTTGGTGGTAGTTAAATATTTTAAACATAGCACCCTAAAGACAAATAATTGATATAAAGTTGAGATACATGATATTGAGGATGTATAACCTGAATATTTACTTACAATCAGCCTTTAAATTCAGCTAAATTCATACACATTTTATATCACAACCTGGTGTTAGCAAGATTTTTTTTTTTTTTTGACTCACACTTGTATCAATCACGTACTGCTACAAACTCAAGGCAAAACTTTCACCGTTCATTAGTTTTGGAAACTGACGCCCGTCAAGTTGAGAGCACTGCAGCAAACGTGTTTCTGCTGCGTTAAATGTCACCGTGAAACACACACACAACCCACTTATGCAGTTCAGCTCCTTGAAGTAATTGGAAATACTGAGGAAAAATCAGAGAACAACAGGTGAGGAACTCTAGGTACTGGAGTTAGGGGGAATCAGTAATGTTTGCCAGCCCTAAAAATATAGTATAATCAAGTTTAGTATGAGTAGACTTATTTTATACTAAGACATTTTTATTTGTGCAGGCTTTTCCTTGATTTTCTGAGACCCCTGTGTTGGTTCTAAGTGTTATCTGGATCTTTATTGAGTATTGTTTTGATTGTTTAAGTGCTTTGTGACCCTGGTATAGAAAAGCACTCTATAAATTTAAATTACTTACTTACTAAGTTTGCAGTAGTATATTTGATGTATTCCTTTAAAATCCATTAGCAAAAAGAAGTACATATTGAGAATATATGAGAATACTTACTTGGATAGAGATGAACTTAAAAGGATACATCTGTAAACCGAAAATGTTTCAATTTAAGAAGTATCAAATAGTATACTTTGAATACACTAAAAATACATATACCTTTGTATATTTACTACACTAATATATTATACTCGATAAAATGGAAATTAGGTTTACTACTTTCTGCAAAGTCAGTGAAGAATGTTTAGTTTTACACTATCAACTTAAACAACTCCTTTATAGGATGGTGTCAAGCAGAGATTTGAGTATTAGTTTCAGGTGGTCTGGATTGTTTACAGTGTGTGGGGGCCCGGGGGCCCCATATGGCACTTCGCCTTTGTTTAACATGGCGCTGATGGGGACAGAGTAAAACTTCAAAACAGACCTCTTATAGACTGAATTAATGTTGCACTCATTTATATATTGCACCCCAGAACCTTTGTGCCTTTATCCCTGTTCTCTACGGGCGGGTTTTAGTGTTGCACCGCCTACGGAATGTATGGTCAATGCTGGGCTGTTGTACGGTGATCCGTTTCCAGTTTCCCTAACTGAGCTCCAAGTGTGCGTGCGTCATTTTCCTATTATTTATGATATTTAATCAACAATTCAATTCAACATGTCTGTGTTGGGCTTAGCTATAGAATTTAAAAAGATAAAAACAACCATCCAAATGTATTTTGCCAATATAATTAGCACTTAAGAATCACATATAGTTATATTATTATTCTTTAAATATATGCATTTGTATAAATATACTCAAATAAACAATTGTTTTTGTAGCATCATCAAAATATTGCTCTCGTTCCTTTTCGGCTTATTTCAGTTGGTATACTACTGTATGTCACCCCTTAGGAGATTCAATTGCCCACTCGTGCTCTAGAGGGTTCAAAAGCATCCCAGCTCTGCCTAAACCTCTCGTACAGCCTAATTCCGCTTTGATGTGTAGCATCCTGGCTGCCCGTCAAAGGGATGTCCCCTCTCGCCTTGTCCATTCAGCAGGTTTTCAACGTCGATGTAAAGGGTTGGTCTCTATGCATCGTTTCTTTTTATGTGCTACATCAAGCTCACCCTGTTGATGTACTTTATGGATGATGAATAAGGTTTTTTATTTTCTTTTTGCAATATAAGCCAAAAGAACCAAACCTATTCCGAATACACTACATTATAATAATACAAAATAACAACTTTCAGCCACTTTTTACTTAACTTGCTGAATAAAATAAGGTTGAAATATAAAATAATCATTTGAGGGAGTACTATTGGCGGGTTACTCCGTGTAAGTGCCTGCTTTCTAGGTACAGCCTGCTAGCAGGGATGACTTTGATATTTTGATATTTGCACGCTAACAATTCAAGCCTGGAGCTCAGGAAGCGTTACTGCATCTTAAGCATTTTATTCGATGTTTTAGGAATTTAGAAACAATTTAGGAAAATGTGTGCTTTTTTTTAACCAAAATGTTTTGTTTGTACTTGTGTTAATTGAATACACATTAGTTATAATCCCTTCAGGATAGAAAATAAATTTGGAAGCAAAATAAAAGCTTTTCCCGGATCATAATAAACATTTTTGGCTATATTTTTTTTACAGAAGTTTTTGCAAGCTTATGTTGAGCCAATATATTATAATTTGTTTTATCTCTTGTGAGGACGGTGGATATAATCATTTATTTTGTTTCAAATATCAACTTTCATGCTTTTTTAAATAGATTTATTTGTTTTGTCACTGATGTACTTGTCACTAAGAATCTTCCATAAATATCACCAATTTATTTTATAATTTATTTTTTTGTAGTTCCAATAAGATACAAATAAAAAAGCTGTGAAAGTTGATTTTCTCCTGAAGAATAACTTCTAAGTTAAGGTTGTATTAGGTAAGCATTTGGTTGCTGCCCGTTTCCTGGCATACAAACTGTGTCAGATAAAGAAAAAAGTTAGATATGTTTTGCCTTAAATGTAAATGCCAAACGGACAATAGCAAATGTATTACAACTTTGTTGTGACATTTTCAAGTCTGCATATTTCACGGTCGGTGCATTTTCTGATCTTTCCGTTCACATGCGCACTCTGTGTCGCTTGTCAAAATGCATTTATAAATGTGCTTGATTTGTTTGTGAGATTTGACTAACAGTTGCACCAGATGAGGTCACGTCTATTCAGTTGTTTATTTGTGTATCTGAGGCTGATGAGGTTCAGCGAAGGTTCAACCTGTTCTGACAGAATAAGTGAATGTTGAATCTCTATTAAAGAGAACTTCACCCTGAAGTAATTGTCAAGCTGCCACCTGACTTTTGATGAACAGTTTTCTCACCCAATTTGCATGTATTACACAAACCAGACGTTAAACACAAGTTTCTCTTTTCATTAAAGAGAAAATAGGAACACAATTTCTAAGGTGACATAAGCACACATTACATTGTCACATACCTTGTTGATTACAAAGTGTAAAGTCTGGCAACCATATACTTAAACAAACAAAAATAAAATGTATTTGTTGGATGCGCTTATTAACAAAGGATGAAAACAGGATTATTTTAAATATGATTTGATTTATTTTCTTTAAAAAAAATGTGTGAATCATCTTTGAAACACATTTATCAATTGTATATAGGTTGAATTAATAGGTTCAATTAAAAAGGTTCATTTTTTATACAACTATTACTATGAATTAAGAATGTTGATTTAAGATGTTGGCGTTTGTGTGCTTGTTTTTGTGGGTAAATGAGTCTGTTTTCATGTGTGTGTTTGTGTGGGCATGTGTGTTTGTGTTAGTATTTGTGTGTGTGCTTGTGTGCATGATTGTGTGGGTAAATATGTGTGTTTGCGTGTGTGTTTATGTGGGTAAATGTGCGTTTGTGTGGGTAAACGTGTGTGTTTGCGTGGGTAAATGTGCGTGTTTACATGTGTGCATGTTTGTGTGGGTAAATGTGTGTGTTTTTGTGGGTAAACGTGTGTGTTTACGTGTGTGGTTTCGTGGGTAAATGTGTGTGTTTGTGTACGTATATGTGTGCGTTTGTGTGGGTAAACGTGTGTGTTTATGTGGGTAAAAGTGTGTGTTTGTGTGGGTAAACGTGTGCGTTTGTTTTTGTGAGTATATGTATGCGTTAGTGTGTTTGTGTCCGTGTTTGTGTGGGTAAACGTGTGTGTTTTTGTGGGTAAATGTGTGTGTTTACATTTGTGGTTTCGTGGGTAAATGTGTGTGTTTGCATGTGTGTTTGTGTGCGTAGTTGTGTGGCTAAACATATGCGTGTGTTTGTGCGGGTAAATCTGCATGTTTACATGTGTGTTTGTGTGCGTATATGTGTCTGTTTGTGTGGGTAAACGTGTGTGTTTGTGTGGGTACATGTGGGTGTTTGCATGTGTGTTTGTGTGAGTATATGTGTTAGTGTGTTTGTGTCCGTGTGGGTATGGGTGTGTGTTTGCGGGGGAAAATGTGTGTGTTTGCATGTGTGGTTGTGTATGTATATGTGAGTGTTTGCATGTTTGTGTGAGTATATGTGTTAGTGTGTTTGTGTCCGTGTTTGTGTGGGTATGCGTGTGTGTTTGTGTGGGTAAATGTGAGTGTTTGCATGTATGTTTGTGTGAGTATATGTGTGTGTTTGTGTGGGTAAACGTGTGTGTCAGGCACATGTCAGGCACTTGCATGAAAATAAAAAGAACAATAAAGGACATGACTTGCCGTGAGTAATAAAGATGCGAAAAATAAAGCGAGTGGTGGTGACTCGACCCGGTTTGAAGAAGTGATTGCAAGATTGACTCCAGCTTTGCCTCATTGCACGCGGCCAGCAGGGGAGGGAGGTGAGCCACACCTGCCAGCCATTACCTGCTCAGAGGAGAGGCAACTGAGCAGTGAAAATGCATGAGTTAATCTTTATAATGGCAGGATGAGTCCAATAGTTGGCGCTCACCATGTAGTTTAAAGATCAACTTATATGTAATTTGTATTCTTCAAATTTCTTGAAAATCTATTTAAAATTTTACACAGATTCAAAACGGCTCCATATATATATATATATATATATATATATATATATATACGTATATATAAAAAAAACATTGATTTATAAATACTTCCCAGCACTGCAGAGACTCTCAAGAGGGTCATACAGTATATTTACTGATGTTATTTTGCCTAATGCCAGATTCTTCAGGCGAGAGACCTTGGACTCCCTCAACAGATTTCAAGCCAGGTATAAACAGAACACCATGGATTCACTCCTTTGAAAGGATACTGCAGAGTCAGGATGAAGGTCACAGAAACCCTTGGAGAAAATATGAGCTTCACATATAGAGGATTAAATCGAAGAGTTGCCTCGAGTTGGAATCAAACCTGCAACTTTTTCCCCAATATGGCCGCGCACACAGCGGTTTCTTGCGTTCTTCAATTTATACCAGGATTAGAGAGGGACTATTTTTATCCTGATTTCCCTAAAAGTAGACATGAAGTAAGTCTCAGTTGAGACATAACAGCAGCTCCTGAGGTTTAAGACAGGATCAAAGGAAACATAAAAGCCAAAACGGAAGCATTTGACAAGGAGACAACCACCCGAGCGGTTTGCTACCAAGTTTGAAGCGGCAGGGATGAAAATCAGCTCCTCCAACTCCAAGGTTCTCTGTTGGACTAAGGTGGGGAGCACTATCCGGGTTGGGGATGAGCACCTGTCCTAGTATCTCACGGAGCGTATGTGATGATAAAGAGAGCTAAGCCAGAAGGCAAACTCTCAGTTCAAAGATCCATCTACGTTGTTACCCTCACCTACTGTCACAAACAGTGGTTAAGTGACTGAAAGTATAAGCAAACAAATTAGTTTTCAGCCATCCTGGAGAGGCTTGAAGTTGAGCTAATGTTGAGGAGTCACTTACGGTGTCTTGGGCATCTTAGTAGGACGTCTCGTTGGTGATGTGTTCATGGATCTATCATCACTACATGACCACCGGTGAGATTCAGGATATACTGGAAAGACTATGTCCTTCAAGTGACCTGAGGAAATGCCTAAGGGGTCCAGTGTAAAGAGTTGGATGATGTAGCCGTTGGATATGTAGCGACCCCAGATAAACAAAAGAAGAGGCGAGATAAGGCAAGCTAGCAAGGGAAGCTAAATGTTCGCAACGATTCCAACAACCTAACAAGACACTGTCCACACTCAACAAAGGAAACCTGTAAAAACATGCTAGACTCAACCTTGTCCAATAGCTCTTCGGTGCTAATTTTCATAACTACTACATTCTTCTCTATTATTCGGTTTTGTATAGTTCATTGTGCCGTCTCAGACACCAACTTCTCTCCATTCATTTTGTCATAAAAATCCTTGAATACATATTCACTCTCAACTATTTCATACGTTCCTATTTTAATTAAAAGTTATATTCTTCACAAGAAAAGCTACTGAAGTGATTTATATTTCAAAAGTAAACTACTGACTCATAAAATGATTTTGGACATAAAGTGTTAACTGTTAAACTGTATACGAAATTAATTTAAGATTTCATAAAAGGTTATCATTAGTAGAAGGGCAACACCTACCAACTGCGTTACAAGGCTAATGCCAATTAATAATTGAAAAGGAATTGGCTTAGAAGATAGTTTTCTTCTAAGACGACCAGCCCTATGAAGAACTGCTTTGTTTTGGTTGTGAGAAAGTGATCTTATAAAGTAAGTGGAGGTTTGGAAGTGTCAACACTCATTTCAACGTCTGTGCTGATGAAAATGAAGAGGAAAATATGGGATCATCAATAAACTGCTAAGGTCTTGGTCAATAGTTGAAGTAAAGAATTAAATGGAAAACTCGGGGGCGCTGATTGTTTTAAATGATAATGAGCCTGATTGTTAGCAATTCACGTGTGTGTTTGGGTTTGGCAATCATTTCCAATTATGAGTGCGACGCAATTTAAAATTTACCAGAGGAGTCTGTTTGAGCTTGTTAAATGGGTAAACAAACTGTGAGCAATAGGCTACAATATTGTTGTTTTTTTTTACTTTACCTCATACAAGATGTAAATCCATCTCTTCATATGTCAAACCACAACAAAAACAAGTCTTGAAGGTTAAAATTCTGACAAACATTTTGTTCTTTTGCTGTGTCTTTGACCAGAGGAATGCAATAACAGTGATGGTAATAAAAGAGCAAGATTAACACATAATCCAAAATACGCCTTTATTAAATATACATATTTCCCAGGAGGTCCAAATGGCTCCAGATGAAATTTAAATGGAATAATCTTAGATTTTCAAATACAGTCAGTTCTCAATGCAATCTTTTCACACACATGTATATTTCCTCCAAGGCAGTAGTACAGGTACAACATGCAGGAATCTAAATGGTATAAAAACAATTCTCCCAACATTAATCTTTGCTCGATTGTATTTTTTTTTTCTTAAAAATCTATTTAATATTGATAACTTTGATTCGTAAATATTGATTGACCCTTCGCGACATGGCTCAAGTAATATATTAGTTTCTTAAGTTAGGGACATTTTCACAAATATTAGCTATCCTCCCACCAAATAGTTAACAAAGTTTAGGCAGGCTAAAACACAAGACTTAGAACAGCATTATTAAATGGTGCTTGTGACTTGAAAATGTACAAAAAAAATGGAACCCAAAGAACAGCCACAAACCCATTAGCTGCTAGCAGTTGCTCTTGTGTAATGTAATGGGGTATTTAAAATAAGATAAAAATGAATCAATGATCAACAAATACTGCCCTAGCTTTAGAAATGGTTGTGAGAACATTAAAAAAAAAAAAACTTAATCTCCATTGAGACTAAGACAAGCCTGGGATAAATAAGTGGCTGTAGTTTTTGAAGCCAACATTGCAGACATGTTTAAAATGCTGTATTGACACTTTTTTCTCATGAAGGGGTCTGGATATTTTTGAGTCCTCACTTTTCTTTAAATTTAAATTGCAGCTTTTTCACCTCCAATAATCTAACTCCAAACTGATCAGATGATAAAGACTGAAATCCTGTTAAATCATAAAACATTTTCAATTCTGAACCGCCGGATTCTCCAAGTGTTTGTGTAAAACTGCCACCAACATGCTGCTCTCTGCTTCTCTTGTCCCAATTTCCCAACTTTTTCCACCTCAGTTGCTCCCTAAGATGTTGTCAAAAAGAAAACCCAGAGTCTCTGCTAAGAGATCCTGGTGCACTAAGCTGTTTGGAAAAGCCCATAAATACAGACTAGGGGCAGAAATAAACATGCCCTCGAATGACAGCGACTACACCACTGTTGAGGGAACATCATCAATAATACAGGACATGTTGATGTTTTCACGCACACCATAAATGCATCTTTCCTACTTTCTGTGTTATCATCGAAACTGTTTTGTTGGAGATTTCCACTCACTACTGTCAGGAAAAACATCTAGGAAGTACTGTTTATTGAACACAGGTTCCTTTAAGGAAGCAGAGATCAAATATAAAACCAAAATGGGGGCAGCGAGATAAAAATGTTTGAAATATTAAAGCAGTTTATTTTCCACACAGTTTATCTCCGTCTTTTCTTTCCTCTGCTTCACTGTTGTGATCCGACAGTCACATACAAGCCGACTGGCCGGTGCAGCAGATGCGGTTCTGCACCAGCGAAGCATAACAGTGTAGTTAGTCTGCTTGACATGAAACAGGACACTTCAGCACGGAAGAGCAGGGCCATGTGAATCCGCTGGCTTTGTCAAGTGGCGTGGCGGTCGCGTCCTTCTCACACTGCATTTAGTGGACAGCCTGTCACCTAATACAGTCTTCATATTTGCTGAACCTTCAAAAGTGTGGTTTGCCATGGACATGCTGGAACAAATAGTGCACATACTCACATATTTGGTCCTCCGTGTTACGTTTGTTAGTGGTTCACACAATGTAACACACTCCCACACCCGTATATCTCGCCTAGAAGATTTATGCCATTTCTCCGTTAACATATCTGAACTATTTAGGAATAATGCATCTTGAACAAACCTGCTGCAATATCTTGCAGGAAGTTTTGCGAGATGTAGAGATTTCAACTCTCCACTAAGTGCTGACCTACTTCTAACCTTCCACTTTTGTTAAGTATACAGTTCAGGAAGAGAAACAAACTCAATAAACTCATAAATACGATAATACTCATGAACACTTATGTGGAGGTTGAACTCAATATTCGTGTCACACACCCGGCAGAGTGATTGTTCACCCAAAATTTAAATTCCACTCTTTTCTTCTCACCCTCATGTCGACGAAGGGTTGGGATAATTTTAAGAGTAATCCGTTCCTTTTTAGAGTTATAGGCAAAAATGTATGTTGATTATAATGCGACAACTGATGCTCAGTTTTTCTTCATTTCCATTTTAACGGAAAAAATGACATATTCAAAAACATCCAAACACCTCCATAGTGCTTTCAAGAATTCTATCTTGTATTGAAGCCTCGACATGAGTATTTGTTTGGAAAAAAAAATAGCTGAATTTATCGGCCTCTCAGCACCTGCTCCTCGGCATGTGCAAGATTGTCTGATGGCCTGGCAGCTTCCTCCAATACAATCTTAAGATAAACCGTAGACTTGTTTATTTTTTTCTGAACAATATATCTTGTTAAGGCTTAAATACAAAATGGACGTTACAGACGAGCAGTATGGAGGTATTTGGATGTTTTTAAATGCTTTTTTTCAACAAAGAAGACAAAGACAAGTAGGCCAGATGTTATATTAGTATAGACGTACATTTTTGTCTATAACTTGAAAAGATAAATTATTAAAAATCGCAAAAAGGTGAGAAGAAAATGTGAGTGAAATTGGATTTTTTTCAGAACAAGTTTGTGTTATGGTATGCTTTCCGCAGACGATGGTGATGTCAAAAAAGGACTAGACGGACCAATTACATACATTGCATTAACTATTCTAATTAGATTCGTTTTACAGGAGTAAAAGATTGGTAAAGATTAAACCAGGACCTTTATGTTTGGTTAAAGGGCAAGGCGGGAAAAAACCTTAGTTGATACTAGTAAACATAAACAATGAATTCACAAACTGACAGCCACACCGTTTGATTTTGCATGCCAGTCACAATCCATATTCTTCTCTGCTGGGGCGCACATACCTGCTGTCATTGAATAAATGCAACGCTTTTACTAGTCGTGACACAAATGACCAACTTTGAGAACAATTAAATGATGAGTCAAATTTATTTCCATCCAATGTTAGTAGGATACAAATTTGAGCGAAAATGAATGGAGACACTGTATCATGGTACATCAGCTGTTTCGTGGGGACCTCATCAAGACATTACATACTACCAGGTCATTGATTTAGTCCACTGAGAAACAGACTCAAACCAACCATGGGCAATTTAGTATACTAAAAGAAGTAGCAAGTACAAGTATACAAGTATAAGTAAGTAAGTAATTAAGTAAAGGTTATTTCTAGAACGCCTTTCTAGGTCAGGGTCACAAACCGCTTTAACAAACAAAAACAATAAACAGTTACAATATATAGTTTAAAAGATCAAGACAAACACAGGAGTCTCAGAAAATCAGGGAAAAGCCTGCACAAATAAAAATGTCTTAAGATGTTTCTTGAAGGAGTCAGTAGATCATCAAACACAGAGGGAGAGGAAGATCGTTCTAAAGCTTAGGAGCAACAGTCTGGAAGGATTTCTCTCCTCTGGTCCTGAAGCAAGTTCAGGAACCATCAGTAGATTCTGATTCTCAGAGCCCGAGCTGGGGTGTAAGGCTGGATCAGATCACTGATGTAAGGTGGAGCATGAAATGTGAGTCCTTCTACTAGAGCGGGTCAGAATTCTTGCTGCAGAGTTTTGTATTAACTGCAGGCGAGACAGCTCCTTCTTGTTTAGACACCAAAATAAACTGTTAAAATAGTCTAAACGAGAAACAAAAGCATAGATTCTAAGCTCCAAATCTTGTTGTGACATAATTTCACTAAGTTTATTATTTAAAAGAAAATGATCAATGTTCCATTTTTCATTAAAACGTGCAATTGTCACATGTAAAGGTTGCATGTCTCATAGTGAACCGTGTAAAGAAGTTTAGAGTAATTTGCTCTGAGCACTTTTTCTCCACATCAACAAGTTGATTTAAATTCAAGCACATCCAAACATGCATGTTACGAACGTCACAGAGGATCTGACATGCAGTCCACTGCTGTGCCGTGTCAAGCCGTGTTATGCCGTTTCAGGCAAGAACCCAGTGGGTCCACTGATCTTTGCTAGATCATTGCATTCTATGCCGCTTTAATGGAGACTCGGGCCCGCCACTCTTCCGTGTGGCGCCTTGCTGGGACTTTCATACCTTTCCATACATTACTGCATCATGCTGTCTTTGAGACGTGGCTTCCATGTAATGCTGTGCCATGCCTTTACAATGAACTCCCCTGCCGCTTTGGACGGGAGAGAATGAAAGTAACGCTGCAGTGCTTTGCTCCACACGCTTCGTTGATCGGAACCATACCATTATATAATAAGCAGTTTGGAGTCATGCCATAACAATCTCAGGGTCCTCAACGGTTCAACAGAAACAATAGGTCAGTGAACCACCTAAAGCAAAAACATAACAAAGTGGAATTCCTGTCTTTAAAATGTTTAAACCCTGACCACGCTGTCATTGCAATGGATGGCTACATCTGCGCTGTGGAAACTTTGTCTTAAATCTGATTTATTTTGTTTTAATATTCTCCCAGTGCACGCTTCGAATTTCAGAGAATGTTTCTTCTTCGTTTGATGATATAGGCCAGTGGTTTTCAAAGTGGGGGCCGCCAAGAGAGCCATAGTTCATAGCCAGATATTTAGCACAAAATGGAAATATTTCTATCAGGAAAAAGACCTATTTTATTGAATAAATACTGCATTACAGACACAATTACAACACAATTGTAAGACCAATACTACAAGCTCAAATTTTTCGGTTATTTGGATTTAAAATGTATTTTTTATGTCATCATTTATTTCATTGTCATTTCCATTTAAGTATTTTATTTACTTCTAATCTTTACCAAAGCAAAATGTTGCACCGGGTATTTAAGATAGTATACAAATAAAATGATCCAATGATCATACTGAATAATACATTTCCAGTTCAGTTTAAACCTTTTCTGTATTTGTTTATTCTTATAAATAGGCAGATTTTTTTATATAATTTTTTTTTTGCTTTTCTTCTAATGGATTGTAAAATAACAGCCGATTTTCTGTGTGCATTCATTTCTAAGTCATCACCTCCCAACTCTTGAAAAACGGAATAAGAGCGTTTCTTCACTGACAGACAAATTCAGCAGTGATTTTCAGGAGGTCCTCCTTTGAAACTTACCTCCGAGATCCTTCAGCAAGGATTACATCGCCCCCTGTCATGTTAATAAATGCAATCCTTTATTGTAAAATACAGAGTTAAGCTTTTTACAATTTAATCCTAAACCCAGGAGCCCACATATTCTATTCTTTGACGTGTCGCACCAGGTTAACAGCTTCAATATATAGCAGCGTATCGGGCAGTATGCTGAGTTTGTAAGACCTTGATCAATACATTACTTTTAAAAGATAACATCAAGGGCAGTAAACCTTTACAGCACTGCCGAGGGTCAGGCTGTTATTTCTCTGCTGAAGCTGAGGGTGCATTTTACGTCTGTCCTGTTCTTGTTGGCCTCCATTTTCTATTTCCTCACTCTGCCTTTGGCTTTAATAATCTTGTTTTCATGACGGTTTGATGGGTAGGGACTCACGTAGTTAGGATTCTCCACATGTTTAGGTCGACTGTGGTGGTCCAGCCATCCATGAAAACGATGTCTCCCTGATCTACTCATTCACAGTTTGAGCCGATTAATCTCAGAACCATCATTCTAGGAAAACGCTCGTGCCAAGAAGCTTTTGATTAATCTCATCATTCAGTGTATTCAGGTCAGAACACCTGATAGATAATTTGTGTTATTGGATTAATGGAGTATAACTATAAAAGAAAAAAAATTGTGTTTACTTGTTGTTCCTTAAAACACTTGTTTTTAACTCATATGTTATCTTTGGGTCAAGGTGTCCTAGAGCCCCTTGTGGTATCCTTTTTGTTGTCTCTGGGTCAAGGTAAAAGACCTCCCTGGCTTCCTTAAATACATATAAAGCGATAGAGGTTGTTTATCTTGATCCTGAGGCTACACAAGGGATACCAAAAACACTTTTATTTCCAGGTCACCATGAACCAGAGACAACACAGGGGTTAAATACCTTTATTTTAAACCTAAATGTTTTTTTTAATTAATTATTCTGCGATTCACTTGTAGATAAAATATATATAAATTTCATTACACCAATAATAAATGTATTTTATACTAAAGCCTAAACATGTTTTGTTTTATTAGTTTTCCTGCTCTTGTGCTGGATAAAAGAGAAAAAAGAAGGGACGAATAAAATCTTTTTCTTTCCCCCTTGCAACAGTGAATAATGTGGCAGCTTAATAAATTTAATTTCCTATGGTTCTGTGAGGTATTTCTATTCAGAAGCTGCATCCAATGCCTCTATAATGTCATTAAGTGCCACTTCAAACCTATAGACAATAAAAAACAAATCATCCTCAATCAAATTAATCAGAAGAAAGACCTATGGAATTTGAAATGAATGAATAAGAAATTCAAAGTTCTATATTTTACTGCAATGTGTGTGACCAGGTAATGGTGGCGGGGAAGGTGTAACGCATGCTTTTGGTTGGTACGAGGTGACGAAGGCACACACACCAGGATCACATCAGAGCAGAACGACATCTGTGAGGTGGAGCATCATTAGGAAAGAAGCAGAGGAAAAGCCTCTCATTTTTAAAAAAAAAAAAGGGACACAGAAACATGAAAGCAGGGCTTTGATAACCTAGTATTTCTGCATGAGGACTAAACATACAAAACAAAACCACACATCTTCCTCTAGGTGGAAACGACCCACATTGGAAAAAACCTTTTTAAACTTGACATTTAAAAGCAGATATGTTGTTTGGGAGATAACTTCCCACTCAACCATTCTCAATGTGTTGCTTGAGCTTTTGTCCTCTGATAGACTTTGCTTGTGAGTCATGTGATCACATTTTGTCTTCAATATTTTATACCTTCAATTATCAGGACTTTTCTGCCGTCTCCAAGTAGGTAGAACTTCCAAGCTCTAAGATAAATTAAAAATTGCCTCCACATCCAAAAGTACACTACTATAATTGGTACAATGCAATACCAGTAGGCTTGTTACATTGAAAAAAAAAATTCCTGAGCAGTTTCTCCATCAGAATATCTTCGATCTATCCATAGATATTGGGCCAGACCCGAAGTGTGACATTTTAAATATCAATATGTTTATTTTCAAATAAACTAGTACAAAGTCAATGACCTTAACTGAAAGTATAGAAGACAACAAACATATTTATATTTAATCTTTCTCATAGAATCAGTGTAAAACACAGTAGTCAAATCTGACCTTTTCCAACCAGGCACCTCAAGGTGGATAATCCATCCCAGAAAACAAGAAAACACATGTGATGAATTGAAATTTGGTAGAAAAAAATAATCAGTTTAAATTGGCTAGAAGATTAAAGTTATGTAATCAAAACTCTCTAATACAATTTCGGCACGTCCTGACTTTACAAGGAAATCATTTTTGATTTGACGAGTCAAGGTTTTTCTTTCAGGAAATGGGATTAAAGTAGCCTCCAGATGAAATCAGAAACGGATAAGAACATTTGCCAACATTAATCAGCCCGCTATTAATCTGACGACGAATCCTTTCACACTTTAATTAAGACTTGAAGTCCAAATATCTTTGTCGACTTTGAAAGTTTCACTGTGCACTTTTAACACCTGCCTTCAAGCTGTGGCTCAACCATGAATTATTTTCTATTTTTTTTAGAAAATGTTTTCTACCCCTTTCTTTTCCCTTTTACCGGTCTTGTTTACAGGCTCAAACCACCCACCTTTATTTTTCTATCTGCTCTTAAATAATTAGTTTTTCTCGAATAACTTTAATATTTTTTCAAGGCAAAACATGTGAAAGGAGGAAAACAACATTTGACAGGCGATTTCCCTGTAGTTATTTATTTTTATAATTAGATGTTTTCACAGTATTTTGGTCTTTCCCACACACAGTTTAAGCCTCAATATATTTCAAATTGAAACTTTAAATGTGTGGGAGCATTATTATTGTTGAACTACTTCTTTGACATACTAGCGTTCTGGGTGTCCCCCACCTAACACCCATAGTAGCTGGGATAAGCTTCAGGACTTAGAAAAATATTATTTAAAATGCAAAGTTTTTTTGATATTTTAATTCCAAAATATTGGGAACATTTTTTACTTCACTGCCTGAGAAGCACAACAACAAAGAACTTAACCACCAACATTTACATTTGTACAAAAAAATTTAATATACATTTACTGTTGTGTTCCAGTGTATTATTCCTATTGAACTTCTTTCTCATCACATTTCCTTTTTTATCATTTCATTGTCTATTTTTGTTAGATGTTATCTTTCTGGAATTTTAAACTGGTTTACATCAATGTTGATGTTTTGGAATCAGTACATACTATCTTATTTTTAAAGCTAAAAAAAAAACTTTCAGTGGTCCTAGTCCATAGTCACAATATCTAAAGTTTAACAATTTAAAAAAAAAATTGCTCCTCCATTCAAGAGATTCAATGAAATCATGTGAATTTGGTTAATTATCAAATACCTCCAACTATTGTGCCAAATAAATAAATGTCCATTTTAACCAGTCTTTTACCCATTGAAGGTGTGAACGACTTCACAGTATTCTGCTGACAACTTGATTATACCTGAAGACAGGCCATTAGTACATTTATTTCCGAGGAAAACAATTAAGAATTTTCTTGAAATATGTCAATTGTCAAGTACTTTTGTTACACCAGGAATTTAACTGTCAGTCGATAAACAATAACACAGCAGGCTTATGAATTTCAATAATATGGTACTGGAAACTTTGACGTGATGCATAACAAAAACATTTTTCTCTCACATAACAGGAAACGGTGGTAAAAAAAAGAAAAAAAAAAAAGGGAAAAGGAAATAAATGAAATGTAAAGGATAACAGAAAAATACATTTGAAAACTAAATAACCCAAAAATAACATCTTGAGCTTATATCATTGGTCTTACAATATCAATATTAACTATATTGGCATGGCAACCACCCAAATCAATATACATTTTTATCAATAAATTATCCAAAGAGTTGATATAAAAAAATAAATAAGATTGTAAGATCAAATTTCAAATGCAACTGAAAAATATTGAATTGTTCAGGTTTAAAACGATGACCAGTTTCCATCTTTATTTCTCTTTAAAAAAAAAAATGTCACACTTAGGTTTTCCTTTTCAGTTCATTTCCTGTCATTCTATCAACCGACATCCTATACGAATCACACAATAAAGTGTTTTAAATCTACCTCGGACCCACCTCAGCGAACAATACCCTAAACCCTTTGACCAATTCTGTATTGAGAGCAACTCCTGAGCTGCCGACACCTTTCAGAATATCTGACTTTTTTTTTTCCCAAGCTCTTTCTTCAACTGTCACTCAGACTCCCTCTGTTGAATTTTCACCCTTTTCTCATATCTCTTTCACATCACTTTTCCCCCTTTACTCAGACGCACACACTTACAGTCACAGTACCGGTATATTATTACATGTATTTCTACAGTTCTCACCTTCGCGTAGCAGTAATCGTATACGTTTTTCAGGAAAAAAAAAAAAAAGTCATATATATATATATATATATATATATATATATATATATATATATATATAAAATGTATTTTCAATTGTTACTTTGACATTTCCTGAAGTAAAACAACTGCACATCAAAACAGATTTTCTCAGGCACTTTTGAAAGCTATACAATCACTTAGCCACTACATACTGCTGCCACGGAGGTAATTGAACATGACTGGAATGTAACACAGAATATTATGAAAACAGTATTTTCACTGGAAATAAACGTTGGACCATTTACTTTACATTATATGAATTGAAGTAGGCATTAACTTAAGTGGGCATATGAGCAGCAGCGGTGTGAAGACAAACTGATCAAAAATAAATCCTCAAGCCTTGTGTTATCCATGGATCAAGGTGAGTCCGGATGTCTGAAAACAAATGTGTTTCAGGTATCCCTTGTGTTGTCTCTGGGTCAAGGTGAATGACCTCCCTGGCTTCCAGCAATAGAAAAGCTATGGTGGAGGTCGTTCACTTGAACCAGAACACCACAAGGGATACCTCAAGCACATGTTTTCAGGCCTTCGGGTCAGTGTGACCCGAAGACAACACAAGGTTTAAAAACCCTCTCCAAATCAAACAGTGACCCAGATCAACAAGTAAATTATATCACTTCAAATTTGACCACTTTCTAACTATTCCCAAGATACTTTTTCTCAAAAATCTGTTGTTCACAAACAAATAAGGCGTGCTGGCTAAAGCGTAACCTCTTAGGCTAGTAGTATGATCTCCTGTTCCTAAAAATAGATCGACCAAAAGATAATAACGAGAGAATTCCTCGGGGAGTAAAAATGTGATTAAAAGACTGTAAAAATGTGTCACGGCACCAAGGGTTAATTACACAGAACGACACCTCCGAGAAAAGGTAGCGTGCACTAGTAGGTCACCGCAATATATTTCCGCTGTTCATCAAGCAGGTTCCCTAAAGGTCTCCAGTCATAAACTACATTACGTCCACTGCACATATTTCAATTATATATGTACCGTGACGAGAACGTATTCTAGCTGGTTAAGGAAGATATAAGAGAAAGGTAATTCATCAAATCATACTTGGGTTGATTTGCAGTGAAACATGTTTCATCAAGCAACTGGTCTCAAAATAAAGACACATTAGAAGGCAAAACATGTGTGTAGACAATGAATTGCAGGAGCTCCAATTTCGAGCCTTCGTCCTGTCGGTGCGGCTTTAACACTTCGTAATTAAAGACAAGCTGAAGCGTCGGGGACTGAGAGATATAAGATTCTTGACTGGAAGCCTGTCAACTGTCAGTTTCCAGCAGCGATCAGCTTGTGGTGCGATTGGGTCATTGATTGACTGATCAATATTGGGCTTTAAGAAGAAAAGAGATAACGTCGTTCAGAGCACAGCGTGGTGATGTCTGCTTGTCACTCGGAATGAACCTCAGCTGCAGAAGTTTTCGGGGGGGTATGTCTTTGGATTTCCTCTACTTCTCCTATCAGGGTCACAACACATGATTGAATTCATCTCCTTTGTGTTCACTTCCCTTGAATATTTCATGTCCTACAGGCAAATCAAAGTTGTGTCTTTCAACAGTGTGGCTCGAGGGGGAAACTAGATTCACTTTCACACTTTGATGAATAGATAAATAGTAGCAACTTCTTTTGTTAGGCCTAGTACATGTGTAGACAGTTATCCTTATTAATGGATATACACAATTCTACATTTTAAACAAAGATAAAGATCACAGTCATACATTATCATTTTTAAATTAAAGTGTTACAATCAGGAGCTTATAGAGTAGCTTGTACAAACGTAGTAGCATGGCATATAATAAAATAATAATAATTTTATTTATATAGCACTTTAACAGTCGTTACAAAGTGCTTTACATAATAGCAAACAACTTCAGTTAAATATAACACAATCCATTAAAACAGCACAGTAGTAAAACAAGATAAAACATCTCTTCCGTTCATGGAAAATAGTATTAGATTAAATGGAAACACAGCAAATAAAGGGTAAACGTCCATTGATGAATCCAGTTTAAAGGTTAAAAGGTGACAAAAATCACACAAAAGCCAGTCTGTAAAAATGTGTTTTTAAAAGGTGATTTAAAAGACGGGACAGACTCAGTCTCATCTCCTAAAGCAGGCCATTCCAAAGTCGAGGTGTCCTGATGGAGAAGGCTCTGTCCCCTTTAGATTTTAGCCTCATCTTTGGAACAGCTAACAGGGCCCTGCCCGAGAATCTAAGACTGCGAGCCGGCTCATAGGAGGTCAGCATGTCTGAGATATAAGAGGGAGCCAGACCACGGCGAGCTATAAAAGTAATCGGTAACATTTTTAAAATCAATTCTTAAACGCACAGGGAGCCAGTGCAGTGAGGCTAAAACTGGAGCAATGACATCTGTTAAAACCAGTTAAAAGTCTAGCTGCTGAGTTTTGGACCAGTTGGAGGTGAGGGATACCAGAGAGGAGGGGGTTACAGTAGTCTTAAAGGGAGAAGATGAGGGTATGGGTGAGTTTTTCCAGTTCAGGGTTTATCAATCATGGGTTAAAAGCAAGACTGTACAGTTTTCGTTATGTGTTGGTCAAATGAAAGGGATGGATCGAGGAGGACACCAAGGTTTCTGGTCGTGGGTTTAATGTTTTCTGAGAGGTGTCCGAAGGGGGTGAGGTTTAACTGAGTGGGATTTGGAGGATGGAAGAACAGCAGCCAGACATCGAGAGTCTCTGAGTGGCAGGTATATCTGTGTGTCGTATGCATAAAAAATTATGAGAAACATTATGATGGGTTAAAATCTGTCCATGAGGAAGAATATAAATAGAAAATAAAATCGGGCCTAAAACTGATACTTGCGGTACACAACAGGAGTAGAACTTGAGGTGTCTCCCATGGCGACCGCAAAGGTTCTATTTAAAAGGTAGGACGAAAACCACCTCAGTGCCGTTTCTTTGATGCTCTGATAATTAGAGGTGTAGTGGCTTGTGTCAATAATCTTATCTAGTGGTGTTATCCTTTGTCTTATTTCTTGGACTCTGGTTATAAAAATGTTTTGCATAAATCGTCTTCGGGAGAAGCATTTTGGGAGTGGGATTTTTTAATACATCATCTTAAACCTGAAATAAAATCCGTGGATTGGCTTGGGTGGCTAAAGTCACGTTAGAAAAATAAGCCCTTTTTGCTTCTTTAACTGCTGTCTGGCAGTTTTTCAATTCAGAGTTGGTCTACATTTATCCAAAGAAATTGGATCATTTATCCATTTTCATTCATTTCTGCGGCATTCTTTGAGGAGTTGATTTGTAATTTCATATATCAGGGGTTGCGGGGGCTGGATATGTTTTTTTTAGTTTAAAGGGGGCAACAGGATGGTTTGACAGCTGCTGGTAAAATGATGTTAATCAATAAATCATCATGTACAATAAATAATTAAGCAACACTTTGTTTTTACATAGTAAAGATTCAACACTGGAGCTGATGCAGATGATTCAAACTATTTCTTTTTTTTTTTCTACGTGTGGACAAGACATGTACCAAGGGTTTAAAAATAAATACATATATTGGCTTGGAATAACTTTTTTTTAGTAGTAAATTGTTTAAATGCAATATGCTAACACAAAAGTCATTAGCATTAGTACACGAATCCCATGGTCACATATCCACAACCTTGGATACAGTAAGAGGCATTAATAACTTTCAATATAATACTTGCTTAAAGCGCCAGTACTTGTAGTTAAATATATTGTATCTGGCTCCTCAAAGTGTTGGAACTGTTCAACTTCACTTTTGTAAAATTAAAAGCACCTTCCTAAGCTTATAGAAAAAACAAAAATCACTTGGCACTGATCAGGTGTTTAGTGCACCATTTTGGAGCCAACTAAAGGTTTTTAAAGCTTCCAGGCCACATAAAATGTCTTTGCGGGCCGTATTTAGCCTCATTAAGGCACAGCGGTGTTAAGCTTAACGCTATTGATTTCGATTCAAATACAGATTGTACTAATGCCAGCCCCTTTTTGCACTTCTATGGAATAGATAAACCTGCTAACATGGATAGAGCTAGTTCAGTGAGCTGCACATTGACCGTTTCTTTTCACCCATACATACATTTTAAATGCTCCAGCCTGACATTAACCGTCCTGGCAGCTCAGAAATATGCATTTAAACTGTAATTAGAGAGTGTCACTTGTGTAAAGATGCCATTCTAAAAAGGGGAGAGCACTTACTTTTAACTTATTTTTCTAATACTTGTAAATTACAAGCCTGGATGTATTTAAAGGGTTGCAGCTGGAGGAAAGAAGCTGTATTGTTGAAGGAGGCGGAGACTTGGATTTGGAACGCATGCGTGAGCGATAGAATTAGAGTGAAAGAGATGAGAGGGTGTTCAGAAGAAGCTTTTGGCTTTACTCTTCGAGGATTGGGGCCGCTCTGGACTGGGAACCCAGCTGTGGCGCTGTCCGTGGTGCTGAATCTTCTTCAGGGCCGTTCTGTCTCGTCCTTATCGCTCTTACACGGTCCACACCATGTTTCTGCCAGTGTCTAACAGTGTTTATTCTCGTAGCCTCTTTAAGCCTCGTGCCCTTAACTTCCAAAATATGTAAATCACATTGGGCTGCCACTTATTTAAATGATGGTTAGGAGAAAGAAATCTGCAAGATTTATGGGAAAACATTTGAAATAAGTCTTCTAACATGCCTGTGCAACCAGTTTAGCGCTGCTATAATGTCAATTTTTGCCTTAGAAATGAAGGGTTTAAAGTGTATGTTTATTTTAATTATATTAATTTGAAATTCCTCAATAAGCCTAGCATTAGATTTGATGTCAAATCAAAAACACATTTACACGATATTTGATTACTAGTAATAACCCCAATTTTACTCCTGTGCGTGTTTTAAACCAGGCGTCAAATCCTAATAATATATATTAATTTCACTATTGGTTGGAAAATATGAGTTATTAAGGATGAACAAAAAATACTAAGTGTATCACTTTAGGGTCTGGGGGAGTAAGGAATACTCTTTGGATCGAAAAAATGATGCAACTATAAAATTAAAATAAAACTATTCACAGGATTTAATTTTTAATTTGGTAAATGAATAGATACAACAGTTATTCATCTTGACTTTTTTTTCTAATTATTAGGTTCTGGATCCCCAGTATGACCGTAGAAATATATACTGTACATATATCTTTCTCTTTATTTCTCTTATTTTATTTTGATTTATTTTTTATAAAAAATGTATTGGCTACTGGAAAAAAAAAACAATTTAAATGGTATATAAATAAAGTTTTACCTTACCTTATATCTACATTTGATTTTACCAAATAAAATGTCTGCAACAAAACTTTTTTTTTTTTTTTACAGGCTCTTCTGAAGAACCTTAAATTCAGACCATTCCTCCAACCCAATCTTTGGCTCATGTCCAAAACAAATGTCCTCTGGATGTTTGCTGGATTTAACCTTTCGTGATAAGTCAGAGAGTTTGGTCATCTGCCAGGAACTTGGAGTAGAGTGCTGGCTAGAGGTCAAGCATCACTCAGTGTTACCTGACGCCTTTCTTCTGTGATTTTTCAGACGCATTCAGCTCAGATCCGAAGGTGGATCAGATCCAGGACAATTAGGTGGAGAGATTAGATCTTGGCTCGGGAAAGTCTATGGATTTTTCGTTGCGAGTTCTGCAGGGATTGGGTGGCAGGAAGTTTTAGGCTTGTGCGTGATACTGTTGGCTTTTCAAATTTGTTAAGAGATATGCGCTTTATAATGAATAAACACTTCATTTCTTTCAGAGATATACAAGCTTTCAATCCACTTTAGTTTATGTAACAATCATGCAAGACGTTTATAAAATTGGCTCATTGGCCATCATAGGAATGATAATAAAATATCGAAACAATATTACTGCCATGACTTCCTCTTCAGGATGTTTTAGTCACGGAAATTGATGATTTGCAAATGAGAAATATATATATATATATATATATATACAGTGCCTTGCGAAAGTATTCGGCCCCCTTGAACCTTTCAACATTTCAGGCTTCAAACATAAAGATATAAAATTTTAATTTTTTGTCAAGAATCAACAACAAGTGGGACACAATCGTGAAGTGGAACGAAATTTATTGGATAATTTAAACTTTAACAAATAAAAAACTGAAAAGTGGGGCGTGCAATATTATTCGGCCCCCTTGCGCTAATACTTTGTAGCGCCACCTTTTGCTGCAATTACAGCTGCAAGTCGCTTGGGGTATGTCTCTATCAGTTTTGCACATCGAGAGACTGGAATCCTTGCCCATTCTTCCTTGCAAAACAGCTCGAGCTCAGTGAGGTTGGATGGAGAGCGTTTGTGAACAGCAGTCTTCAGCTCTTTCCACAGATTCTCGATTGGATTCAGGTCTGGACTTTGACTTGGCCATTCTAACACCTGGATACGTCTATTTGTGAACCATTCCATTGTAGATTTGGCTTTATGTTTTGGATCATTGTCCTGTTGGAAGATAAATCTCCATCCCAGTCTCAGGTCTTTTGCAGACTCCAACAGGTTTTCTTCCAGAATGGTCCTGAATTTGGCTCCATCCATCTTCCCATCAATTGTAGCCATCTTCCCTGTCCCTGCTGAAGAAAAGCAGGCCCAAACCATGATGCTGCCACCACCATGTTTGACAGTGGGGATGGTGTGTTCAGGGTGATGAGCTGTGTTGCTTTTACGCCAAACATATCGTTTTGCATTGTGGCCAAAAAGTTCGATTTTGGTTTCATCTGACCAGAGCACCTTCTTCCACATGTTTGGTGTGTCTCCCAGGTGGCTTGTGGCAAACTTTAAATGAGACTTTTTATGGATATCTTTCAGAAATGGCTTTCTTCTTGCCACTCTTCCATAAAGGCCAGATTTGTGCAGTGCACGACTGATTGTTGTCCTATGGACAGACTCTCCCACCTCAGCTGTAGTTATCTGCAGTTCATCCAGAGTGATCATGGGCCTCTTGGCAGCATCTCTGATCAGTCTTCTCCTTGTTTGAGATGAAAGTTTGGAGGGACGGCCGGGTCTTGGTAGATTTGCAGTGGTCTGATACTCCTTCCATTTCAATATAATTGCTTGCACAGTGCTCCTTGAGATGTTTAAAGCTTGGGAAATCTTTTTGTATCCAAATCCGGCTTTAAACTTCTCCACAACAGTATCTCGGACCTGCCTGGTGTGTTCCTTTGTCTTCATGGTTCTCTCTGCGCTTTAAACAGAAGCCTGAGACTATCAAAGAGCAGGTGCATTTATACGGAGACTTGATTACACACAGGTGCATTCTATTTATCATCATCAGTCATTTAGGACAACATTGGATCATTCAAAGATCCTCACTGAACTTCTGGAGTGAGTTTGCTGCACTGAAAGTAAAGGGGCCGAATAATATTGCACGCCCCACTTTTCAGTTTTTTATTTGTTAAAAAAGTTTAAATTATCCAATAAATTTCGTTCCACTTCACGATTGTGTCCCACTTGTTATTGATTCATGACAAAAAATTAAAATTTTATATCTTTATGTTTGAAGCCTGAAATGTGGCGAAATGTTGAAAGGTTCAAGGGGGCCGAATACTTTCGCAAGGCACTGTATATATATATAATAATGCACATGTGTCAAACTCAAGGCCCGGCAAGTCATTTAATGGGATCCGCTGGATTGTTTCCGCAAAATCAATTGAGATTATTATTCGTGTTATTATTGTGAATTACAAATATACATCAGTGTTTAAATTAAGATAAGGCAACAATTACTCAAAGACTTCCAATGACATTCAAACTGATATAGATGAAAATGAAGTGTTTGTTGAAGGAGGACAAACGCAGATAATTGAAATCATTTTCCCTTTCATGAACATGAAATGGTGTCATCACAAACAGTCTTCTATTTAAAAAATCCACATTTTGTTTTGTCACAACAAACAAACCATTGAGAGATTGAAGCCCCTTGTGTGATTGAGTTCAACGCATCTTCAACAGTTGATTTACAGTTTTCAATCATATGACAATTCAGCCACCGTTTGACATTTTGATTTGTTGGGAAATGATGAGATAAAATCTCAGCTTAGCATTTATGCTCTGTGATGATGCTGACATTTTATACACAGTGAATGATTACGATTAGAGACTCAATGGAAATCTTCTGATCTTATGCTGCCTTTATATCTTTGTAGGTTTGTTCTCTTCTTCACCAGACGTACTATCATTAATTTCATCTTTTTGCTTCTTGAGCTCCTACGTTGACAACCAATAACATCATGATCCTGAAATATTTTAATACACATTTTTTGGGACAATATAAACATCTGTACAGCTCAGCTGAATTGGTATTTTTTAAAGGTCAACTTTAAAACTCCTTCTGAGTTCAGAACTAAACTTGGCAGATAGACTCCCAGTCCTGATGCAGCTCAGCATCAAGATTAAAGACAACAAAAGACACATAAAAGGAAAAAGGAAGCATTGAACTCGAGAGACAAAAATAAATCCCACAAAAGAAATACAACAGGGCTGACTTGCTGGGTAAGCGAAATACTAGCAGAGAAGGGAACACTCTTCCTGAAAAACATCTGTGCTCTTAAGAAAAAAAAAAAAGAAACTGGTTTAACAAAAACATGCCAGACTCGACCTTCCAGATCAATGATCCACACTGTTCAGAGGACACAGGTCCTGGTTAAAGGCGAGCCTTTCCTAATGGGAAAACATATGCAAGATAAGTAAGTAAGTTATGGTTATTTGTGCCTTTCTAGACCAGGGTCACAAAGTGCTCCAACTATCAAAAACAATACACCCTTAAAATATATACTTTAAAAGGCCGAGACACATAAGACAAACACAGGAGTCCCAGAAAATCTGGGAAAAGCCTGAACAAATAACAATGTCTTAAGATGTTTCTTGAAGGACTCGGCAGATCCGACAAACACAGAGGGAGAGGAAGATTGTTGAGGAGCAACAGCCTGGAAGGATTTCTCTCCTCTGGTCCGGAAGCATTTGCGCAGAACCATCAGTAGATCCTGATCCACAGACAGCCTCTAGGGGGCCCTAAGCCAAATGTGATTTTGGGGCCCTCCACATCTGCCAATAATATTGATTGTTGATCATTCACACACCTACTACAGTATAAATGTAATGCGCCTGACATGTCTTCACACATTTAAGAGGGTGGCCTAGGAAATTACACAAATAATACCAATACAAATCATACAATAATTCCAATGAATGACTGATGACTGATGTTAAGGGTGCCACATATTGTAGAACTGCATGTTGGCTGACTGAAGTAGTTTGCTTGGGGTGTTAATCTGGGAGAGAATGACATACCAAACTACACAGCAAAATTGAAATCTGAAAGAACCGATTTCTTCAGCAAGTGAGTGGGTCTCAGCTTTAACCATGGAGTCAGTAGTCTTTTCTCTAACTTCTAACAAAGCCTCCCTCACCTTTTCTGCTAGGTAGCGTAACGGTTCAATACGGCGCCCCCAGCGTGTTTCACTCCGAGACTTTACTGTAATGTTCACATGCTACTTCAAGATGGTCCACTTTCGAGGGGAACCTGAGAAAACTTTGTATATTTTTTCCAGATTTCCAAAAAAAACTAAAAAAGAGACATCCACAGACACAGGCAGCATCTGAGACATTTAGGCATTGGGCTCCACAGGGTACATAAAAAGCAAATGGATTTTTTGTTTTTATTTATAAGGCTAGCCTGCACACCTTTATTTAAACCTTTCATGTTTACACCACTGTCATAAGACCGTCCCCTACAGTCAAAAAATTAGTTCAGATAGGACATGACCTTCTGAGTCAGGTGCTAGGAGAAACCCCAAGAAGTGCTCCTTTATTTTGGGGGTTTTCTAAGATTTACAGTGCACACAACAACGGACATCTGTTCTTGATGACTAACATCTGGGGTACTGTCACGTTCTGTGTGTGTGTTCAGACCACAACTGTGCCTGAACTTGAAAATGGCTTGACCACTTGTTGAAGGATGCAAAGGACAACTCGATTCTCTTTATTTTTTTAGTTTTCTTTCTGATGATTTCAGTTGATGATTCCAGTTCGGAATATTATTGTCAATAAAGAATAGGTTGATCACATTTAAAACAAAAAACATGTATTAGTCTTAATACATTTCAATAAAGGTCGAAGTATTATTCAATAAAATGTTCATATAACTTGATTTTCTATCTAAATCAACTATTAGCACTCAGGAGCAAACATAATCCTCATTAGGAGTAGTTTTTTCCTACCAGTTGCATCTTGATGGTGATCAGGAGCTGTGGTCATGTCCTGTTTTCAGGAGCAGGTGAGAGAGACTGACTGGGCTCAGTCCAAACATTTAGGCCATGCTTTTCTGGTGGGTGCGCAGGTGAATTATGTCCCAGTGGCAACACAAGCCAGAATGTTGGTTCCACCATAGTCTTTTTCAAATGTTCTCCCTCTGCAGGTTTGGAGTGTAATTGAAGCGCTACTTGACAGGTAGTCTAACACAGGTTATCGACCCATTTTGAATTGTTTGAGGAAGTGAATGAGCAATCACTTAAAGAAGAAAGACTTATAAGGACATAAAACAAAGTTTTGGACAAAATTATTAATTTCTGAATGTTCTGCAGTACAATGAGCAATTATAAAAGTTTTTTTTCTGTTAACTTACCAGGTAATGCAGCTGTGGTTGCAAAAACAAAAGGGACAGTGGGAACAGAGGATGGAGGTGCGAGACAAGGCTCTGTAGAGGATGGAGATGGATCCAAGATGAAAAATAAAAAACTAAACATGTTCGATGTCAAATTACACTTGGAATTGATGTTGCTTACTTTTATTTAAATAAAAGTTGAAAATCTTATCAGAATGACAATTATACTTGTAATAAGAAAAACTCTAATTAACAACAGAAATGTGTAAATGATAGACGTTTCTATAAAAAGTCCCCCTCATATGAACTTACCAGGTAAATAAGCTGTGTCCACAGACAGGAACCCTAGGGGACAGTGGGCACAGAGGATGGAGATGCGAGGCAAGGCTCTATAGAGGATGGAGATGGACCTAAGATGAAATACATAGACACACATAATAATGAGAAACTTTCACCAAATTAATTGTTAATTGTTGCTTGCTAACAAACATATGTCTACTATTAAACATTAGCAAAAACTTTGTTTTGAAGCCAAAAAGGGGGGGGGAAAGGGAGGGTGGATATACATGTTGTCGTTTGTGATTTTTTTTTTTTTAACTGTAGTATGAATATTAAGCTAAAACAGGCCAGTTGAAAGATAAATCTATATCGTTTTTAACTAGCTAGCTAATATGTTATTAATGGCTTTACAAATCTCGTTAAGTTAATATTCACAACATATAAACGTACCTTTATCTTGGCGTTTTTTGTCTTCCTCCTCATTCTTTTCTCTGCTCCAGAAGGATACGTTATTTTTTGCAACATTAGAGGCTCAACGCATGTCCCGGAAGAGGAGCTTTGATTGCTGTTGGTAACGTCAGTAAGAATCATAGGCCTACATCAGCAGCAACACGAAACATTTTTGCTTTATTTTACTTTATTTTATTTTTACAACTATATAAATTGGATCATACACAAAGCACCACTCATACATACCTTTTTTTAAATTGCTCTTGGGGGGCCCCCTACTGGCCACGGGGGCCTAAGCGGTCGCATACTTGGCTCATGCCTCGGGCCGGCTATGTCCACAGACCTCAGAGCCTGAGCTGGGGTTTAAGGCTGGATCGGATCACTGATGTAAGGAGGAGTAAGAACCAGAATTTTTAAATTGATCCTGTAAGAAACTGGCAGCCAGTGAAGAGTTCTAAGGATCGGAGAAATGTGAGTTCTTCTACTAGAGCAGGTCAGCACCAAAATAATCAATAATCCAGATGAGAGGACACAAACGCATGGATTATAAACTCCAGATCATGATGTGACATCATTTTCCTAAATGTAGAGTTTTTTTTTAAACTGAGCATATCACTGTTTGGTTGGGATGAGAGAAGAATACTTTTTGGACTGAAGAATTATACAACATTTATTTTTCCAACTACTCACAGGATTCAATTGTTAATCTGGTTGCTCGTCAGCAGCTCGACCGATGTCTACTTTAGGACTTTTTACATCCTACTCCATATCAGATAAGCTGTTGTGTTGCTGTCATTCCAAGGGCTCAGAAATACATTTTGTTCTATTCAGTAATTAAATAGACGACCCATTCCTTAAAATCTCACCTCAAGATTACAGATAAAAGTTACTTTTGAGTTGACTCCTCCCTCTCCAAGCGGAAAAAATGCGTTGGAAAACAAACCACACCCTAGTCAACTCTGATGCCTTAGACCATGTAGACAGAGGCACTTTTCTAAGAAGGTTTTTTTGTGTGGCGATGGAATTGTTCATCCGTACTTCACTACACACAGCCATCACTCAAGCGATCACTCATGCCACAGTTGAGCGTCACATTCGACGTCATTTTTAGCATTGTAGCCATTTTGACGAATGCATTATTAACAAGTTGCCAAGCCCAGGATTATAGGATGAATCTTCTCCCTTTGTTTAACATGAGATAGAGAAACACATTTTAATAATTAAGAAGAGTCATTAATTGAACCTCATTTGACCATTCACTTATCTCACATATGTTTTTTTTAATTAAGGAAGTCTAGCCTTTAACCTGTGTCCTCTTAATAGTATTAGGAGTACACAGTCGTGAAAGCAATTCCTGCTTAATCTCTGGCTAGCCGCTTAATCTTTTTGTCATGTTATTAAATAGCATCTCTGTTGTTATCTTTATCCCTTGCCTACTTTGTCCCGCCGCCCACTCTACATCGCTGTGCCTTGCAACTCTCTAGTGAGCCCGACACAACCGTAATGATGATGAGAAGGGAATAGGTTTTTAGTTCTGCCTCACAAAAGTCGTTTTTTCATCATTTAAATAATGACAAAAAGAAATAAAACATTATATTCTTGCTGTAGTTGTCTGAAAAATGGTTGTAACAGTGGTTATATACTGATGTGACATGTGGATGAGGCCTCATGAAAAATCTGTTGAGATATCATGATACAATGCTTTAATTTAAAAAAGCATGTTTGCACCGGTTTCTTCCAGGCACTTTTCTTTTGGACTGTGGGAGGAAGTCAGAGGTTAAATGACGTCTGCCGCCCTATGATTCTTTTTCAGCCTCTGAACCTTGGAATAAGCAGAAGAAAACAACGCCATCATCATAATTACAAAATAGTAGATCAGTGGTAAGTGTTACATTCACATGGAAAAGTTGGAGTTTCAATTTTTATTTGTATAGCGCTTTTCTAGACCAGGGTCACAAAGCGCTTAAAAAATAAAAACAATATTCAACAAAGTATATACTTTAAAGGTCAAGATAAAACTGCTAACACAACAGAAGTTCCAGAAAATCAAGGAAAAGCCTAAACAAATAAAAACGTCTTAAGATGTTTCTTAAAGGAGTCAGTAGACTCTTAACATTTTCAACAAAATGTTGATTTTCAGTCTGAATCCACAAGTAACTTAAAGCAGTAGTCCCCAGCCCCCGGTCTTTGAGGCATTTGTTAGTGGGCTGGAAAGAAAATAGTTAATCTGCTCTATTGTTTATTACTGTCTAAAAATTGCTCTATTTACCAAAAAAAAAAATTGCTCTGAAGTAACATTAGCCTGTGACCGTTTTACGTGTTAATTTTATTCAAATTATGAATCTGTGAACTAATGAAAATAAGTGAAACCCAAACTCTATATCACAAAAAAACTCTTGGGGAACCATGATGATGTAACGCGGGGGAGCCCAAGCTTATGCACAACGGACCAGTTTATTGTCTAAATTATATTCACAGACTTTCAGATAAAAACAGTAAAAAAAAGTCATAAGAAGTCTGTGTTTCACTCATTTTCATAAGTTTACAGTTTTTTTTTTTTAGGTATACTCAACTTTAACAAGTCTTGACATACTCATTTAACAGCGAAAATACAAAAAAAAAAAAAAACCTTTTCGGAAAATATTAATCAATATATCACTTTTATGCGCCCCGGTTACGGGTGCCTTATGGACCAGAACCGATCCCTGGACCAGGGGTTGAGGACCACTGAATTAGCGGATTCATCTTTATTCTCAATAATGTTTTAAAATGATTTTACATTATAGATATAATGAATGTAAGGCAATAACTGTGGGTTTAAAAAAATCTTTGTATTATTGTGATTACTATCAATATTATTCACTGGACTAAATATAGTAGATTTTTCAAAAATAACTTCAAAAATGTGAATAATGTAGGGGGAAAAAAACGAACAAATCGTGTCTCAACTAATCCCCGGCGCTCATTGGCTATCACTCCGAGATTGTTTCAGCAGAGATCCCAACTCTCATCTCTCATGCTGTATCATCCCAGGGTGGTCACACGCGCACAGCTCTGTGGTGGACTCCTCGCACTGCCTTGGTACCCGGAGCAGGACGAGCATCCAGGAGGACTCAGACGAGGGTTGAGGAGGAGGAGGGGAGGCTCACAAACAGCCAGACAGGACTCCGCGAGGCGTGTTGAAAGTCTTCACCGACGCGTCGAGGATTAGAAGAGAAGATCCTCCGTGTGTTCTCGTCACATCTCTCCATGGTCTGGACCGTTGGATGCGCGTCTTTGGGCGGTCATCCTCCGGCGCGTCCCCGGCACATGCGGCGATAAGAGGTCAAGACAAAGTCACTCCAGCTTCTTCCTCCGTGTCCCCCCTTTTTTTTCCGGTTCCTGAAGTGAACATGGACGGTGGATATTAACAAGGATTAATAATCTGTCTAAGGGAATTAAAAAAACGCCTGGATTTTGGGATGTTTTTGGTTGGTTTTTGATGGAAGCGAGTGGTACACTTGGAAGGTAGATTTAACGGCGTCAATTTGAAGTTAACTGAAGGTTAAATCGCGTTTTTTTCTCCAGTGGAATTGTATGCATTTAGTGGTTCCAGCGATAAGCATCTTCTATAGTTCGCCCATCGGGGCTCATGTGGAGACTAAGCGGGTGCGCAGCGTGGTGGTGCGCCAGTGGAGCGCCGGTGCTCCCACTCCCTCTTGTCCCGGCGGAAATTCGTTCCTCGCTCGTGTTGTGCAGGTAAACCGACAGACACAAGTCAGACACACACACACACTCACACACGCTGGGATTGAGGCGTAAAGTCCTCGGGAACTAAACTGAAACGCCTAACCGGATCCACCACCCAAAACCCTTTAGGAGCCCCGCAGCGTGACCAGCCGAGCGCCGCTCAAGAGGACAAGCTTTTCCGAGGAAAAAAAAAAGAAAGAAAAAAGAATAAACTGGAGACGGATTACTTAAAAATAGCCTCGCTTATGGGAGTTATGTACCTGCATCAAGAGGAGGAATAGGTTTCCTGCACAGGTATGGTAATCTCTTCACACTTACTTAAATCATCTGATAATAGAAAAAAAAAACAGTCATTTTCTCCTTTGGCTTTTTTTTTAAATGTGCATGTTTGCTTGTTAAATAACGCTTTTTTACCAGAAGGTGGTTGATCATTTTTCAAGGACTGGTGTGAGGATGCACGAGGAGAAGGAGAGAGGGAGAGAGAGAGAGAGAGAGAGATGGCAGATGGGGAGATAATGGCGCTGGTGTTTTCGCTGCCATACGATTAAGAGACTGTGATACCCTTTCTCCAGATTAAAGACACGGTTACAGTGAGAAGAGGGGGAGTTCTCTGTGGGGGCGACACGCTCCGATAAGTATGATGGAATAGGCCCGGACCATGTGATACACTGGAGGTCAGGGATTGGAACGGTGGAAAGTAGTGAGTGGGTCAGAGAGGTGGACGGTGGTGTTTGAGGGTTGAGTTGGAGAAACATGCAGTATTGAGAGTCGCTGTGGTGGCGAGGAAGATTACTGGAAAGGTGACTTGAGAGAACAAGGAAAGGGCAGCTAATAGAGTGATATAGATTAGAAGCGGCACCTCGGAGCAGGACGGAAAACAGCCAGGGCGAATTGACATACAACAGGATGAGGTGTTGCAGCTGGCATTGAACTGATCCCAGAAGAAGGACAGCTCCACCGATGAAGTGCTGCAGGCCAAGTGTGGAATACTTAAACTCTGCCAGGCGCTTGTATGATCGTTTCACGGATTGCTGTGCAGCGGTTGCTGCTGAAGAGAAAGATTAGAGCACTAAAACACATGCAATCTGTAGCCAAGATAGACGGTTTGGTTTGCATCACCAGCTCATGAATTCCTATTTACCTGGTATATTTCTTCCTTCTTAACTACGGCATTTGCATTTTAATAGGCCTTCACAGAGACTGCAGTGACACTAAAACAAAAGGTAAACACACAAACAAGACCTCTGATGAGATTTTAGATCGAATCTAGCACTGGCTTGATTATTTCTGTCTGGAAGGAATCATACGTATTTCTGTTTTGTTAATTTCCTCAATAGGATAGAAGAAATTATTAATTTGTTGTTTAATTGGAGGTCCATACAATGGAAATTCTAATTTTTAAATACTGTTTAGAAGATTTACTTACTATATATACTTGCTAGCTATGGATAAAATCTTTCACAGAGGTCAAAGTTTCTTTCAGTTTAAATTACAATAAAAAATAAAATGGAAAAAAAACCCCTGTAAATTTAGACCAATCTATTATGTGTTAATTACAATATATATTAAAAAATTGACCATGTATAACTATGGTAGTAGTAAATCCTTTAACATTGAATTGTGTGGAACTTGACCTTGGATTCTAGAAGGGTTTGAGCAATGTCACATGCTTAGCAAAGTTTAAAGTGTCTTTGTAATAGTGAGACTGTATAAGCATTACTGAATGGTAATTAATGCAATACTTTATTGTACATTTGAAAACATTTAATAATTATAATAATAATTATGTTATTGCTGGACTTTAAAGAACAACTAATGTGTTGATTTAAGTGTTTATTAAATTGATCTTGGACCTCTATTGTATCACCAGTATGTGTCTGTTTGTACAAAACTATCTTTGCATTATAATATTTACATTAGAAAATGTGCTTAAGCCCCGCCCACTGAACACACTTTTTGTTTTTTCTGGAGATTAAATCTGGTTTACCATAACCACACACACTGTGCTGTGATTGGTCAAACCTCATAATGTGTCACTACATGTCGTCAATCCTGGAAATCTCCACCTCCAAGGGACTTGTTGTATAATTAAAGCGGGAGGTGATTACAATAGGCTGGAGGAGGAGTGAAGATCATTTTTAGGTCCTATGAGCTTAACTCTTGTATCCTCTTGTTCGCTGAGATTTCAGACTGGGAAGATCTTTATAAAGTAATAACTTCAAAACATGATGAGGGACTTACTGCATCTTGGAGAGGAAGAGTATCCCAAACAGTTAGCGTTCTTGTAAATACATTTCGATGCCTTTTACCTTTTCAAGCATCTTTATATTCATCTTTATTCTAAGGTTTACATAGTGTAATGGATTAAAACGTTGCTAATGGTGGTGCCAAACAAGGAGTCCTCTTGCCAGTTAATGCTATGCTAATGTGAAATGCATTATTCACTTGTGGTAACAACATGACTGAAGGCAGATGAGATAACTGAACTCTGAAAACAGCATCTCAGACAGTTGCACTTTCACATGAACGCACAGATGGTTTTCCCCGGAAAGACATTTAATTTTTATGGTGAGCATGACCCCTTCAATTATGAAGTCTCCATAATCAGATTTCATGAACTGAAGGGAATGTTTGTGTCGAGCGAATGACTTCAAGAGTGAATGTGACGGACGTGGCAGAGTTTTGATCAACACATCGGTTTTATTTGATCTTTCTGCATCAACATCAAGAACGTCAAACCCTCGCAGTCGATATTTCTCGTGAGTCACTGTTATTTCATCTCGGTTGGTGGCGAGCTGGGATTACATGGACCTCTCGAAAGGAATCGGGGTCAAAATACAGACCCTTGGTGTGTTATAGCCATTACACCAAACACACGGGTTATCCATTTCCTGGCTGGAGTTTGTCTCGTAGCAGCATTTCATGACAGGCGTAGTTAAAATGGGATCGATCCGGCTCAGAAAAGGCTTATCTTTAGCTGAGTTTTCTAAAAGCATATTGGTGTGTGGGTTGCAGCTGTCAGTATTGAATGTGCCGCGACTTGCTAGCTGTAAATGACTTCAAAAGGTGAACTGGATTAGTGAGAGACCAACAGATTTGACAAGGTCTATGGTGGGTAAAAGAAAAGAGTTTCCTGCTGAGACGGAGGTCAAAGTTGCACTTTGCACAGATTTCCAGTGTGGTTCACCGAAAATAAAAATGAAAATCTCGCTAGCTTATTGTGGTCAAGGGTTAAACTACCAAAAACACACCTTGGAACAGATGCTGAAAGAAAAAAAGCATTTTCACTCTCTCTGAGTCTAGAGATGAAAATCATTTTGATTTTCCTCAACATTTCTGCTATTTTCATGCTGACAATTGAATCGATTTTGAGCGATGCCAATCCAAGTGGTTGGAAAGCGAGACAACTGGACTGTGTAGCGTTGTAGTGAGACGTTCCTAGAACTCTACACAGTGCAATTGACTCGCTTTCGAATCACTTGGATAACCGTGACCTGGATGAATGGGAACCTTCACAGACAGCTATCCGAAAAAGTTATTTTGTGAATATCGTGGTGCAAAATGAAAAGATTTAATGAAAAATACCATGAGATGTTAAGTTGTGGTGCTCTTGAGTATAAGTTGTAGATGCAAATGTGAATAAAATCTAATCCTACTCTCATAATCCACTTCTGTAAAAATAATACAATTTGAGTCAAATATTTGATACAGTGTTCCTCATATGCTACTATATCCATTTACACTCTTGAAATAATAAACTGACACTCATTTCCTCTCCACTTCCTCGTAGTTAATGTCAGATTTGAAGAAAAAAATTAAGCTGAGAAGGAGTGTAAATAGCCATGCAGTGTCTTATAGCAGAGTTTAATTGATTGATGTGTCTGAATGGAGGAGAGACGGGGAGGAGAAGGAATAGAAGTCACACAGAGAAACTCAATGAGTTTTAGAAGCAGCACGAAAATAGGGTTTCATCACTGCGGGGAGTTGATGTATGGGTCTGCAGGTACATTTGAAGCTCACATTAGAGCCGGCAGTCATGTTCTGCACGGAGAGCAGTATTTAATATATCACTGCTTTATTGGCACACGGTAAGTGTAGATATGGATGGTCGACACATGATTATCAGCTCGTCTTCATCAGTTCAAGGTGTTTCGTGTTTGATTCGACTGCACCTTTAAAACTTTGACTTTTTCTGTGTGAACTACATCTGCACTCTGGTTTACTCCCACAAAATACAGAGTGTATAAATGAGTCATGCCTGTTTGGATCTGTCTAGTGCTGGGTATGTAATGACACTGCCTGTAAAGTTTTGGTACTAGTGAGTATCAACATTTGCCTCGTGTTTTAGAGGACTCTGTACCCGGAGTTGAATCAAGATCTGATAATGTCGCTGGTGACGGCTTTGCACGGGCAATTGAGTTGGACTGTACTCAGTATGTTCCATTTTTATCAGACTATGAGGACACTTGTTCTTAATGGGGCCCAAAGATGTATAGAAAATAATACAAGAGGCATCAGTTCAGTAGAATTGATTGAAATTGAAAACCTTTTTTTTTTTTTCGGCAAACAGTACCGAAGTGACGGTATTTGAACTGCTATCAATATCTTTTGATCGATAACAGATCTGTCATCAACAGTGTTGGTTCATTTACTTTAAAATATTAACTTTTTACTTGTTTACATTACAAGTTGGTTTTTTGAATGGTAACTTGGTGACTTTAAGTAACTTGTTACTTTCAAAGTAACTATAGTTACTAGTCAAAGTGTCTTTTTTGTAAGAGAGTGTAAGTTTGGATGATCTAATAAATCAACTCAGACACAAGGCAAGAAAAATAAAAGAAATAAACAAGAACAAATAAAACAAAATAAATTAGGTTTGCATGGATTTTGTGGACAATACATATCGCCAATACTGATTTTATTTTTCCTAGGAACTGAAACACACCAGAAAGTCAACCTTTTTTATATTAGTAATGATCACACAAACATATTAAAACAAAAAGCAATACAATGTAACAACACTGTAACAAATATTTACAACCTTTTAAGGACAATCACAAACATGTTTTTTGTGTGTGTTAGTTTTCCATTAAAGTTATTCAGTTATAGTGTTTAATAAAAAACATAAAATTATATCTATTTCTCATCGTGTGTGAATAATAAAAAAAAAAAGCCTCTTGTATAAAATGAAAAGATCAGCCAACGCAAAACCGTTGATCTTTCATAACACATGCTGTTGCTCTGCCAAGTGAGATAATTAAGCTAAAGCACAACAGTGAAGTAACAAACTTGTTAAAATCACATCACAGTAACAAGTTACAGCAAAAACGTACTTAATAATGCGTTACTCCTAATACTGGTCACTTGGGGACTGTTGTCGGCCTTAGATCCCCTATTGGGAAAATAGATGTTAATATATCTATTAATATTGTTATTTTTGTTAACCTTAGTGATCAGTGATCAGGATGGACAGTGTCAAATGGACGGCTTACATTTAGTAATTTCGATAAAAAGTAAAGAAGTCCAGATGGTTTGGATTTGGCCCAATACAGCTTGTATGTACCAAGGCCACAGCCTTGAGAATTGGCCAATACTAATACAAAGGAAACAATGATGGTAATTTTCCTCTCTTCAGTTAATACAATGATGCCACTTTTGTTACAGTTTTCTGAATACATGAGACATTAAAAGAAACCACATGCTGAAAAAGAATTAACACAATAATGCTTTAGCTTGATAAAATAGTTACATTAAAGGAAAATAAAAAAAACTTTTCAGGAAAAAAGTAATATTTATAAGGCCTCATTGTCTTTTTTAACTGTTTACGCATTTCCTTTTTTTTCGTTGTCAAACGCGGAACAAAGCCGCCTAGCCTGCAGTATCTGTACCTAAGAAAACCTCTAATCTATCCACTGAGCTGTCGGACTGAGTAAAGGCACTGGACCCACTTCTGGGCTCCAGATGTCAGTTACTGAACTAACGGAGGCTGCATGTTCCTAGAGATGAAGTTGCTCACCTGTTAGCAGTATCAGCTTAAGGATAGGGTTAATGAAGTTTCAGGCCTTTTCTTATTCTGTTGTTTTTAAAAACCTGAGCATCAGAAGTTGGATATGTGGAATGGAGAAGCAGTGGTGGGTAAGTTGGTCAAAAATCTAGAGCGACCAGGTGTTAAATAGTATTTATGGATGATGGTGTGGTGTATTCACAAGCTGCGACCCCTTTCCCCCAACCTGGAAGTGAACCCGCAACCTTCTTGATAACAGCTCACTTTCAAACTGTAAATCAAATTAAAATAATATAAAATATTGATAATAAACAACAGCATAATACTAAATGAAATACTTTCTCAGCATATTTGAAATGGCTTTGGTTTGTTGTGTACTAAACCCTGTAAATAAACAAATCACAAACTTGAAAAACAACAACACAGAGGTACAAAATGTTCAGTAAAAGCTTTAAACTTCTTTACATTGTATAAGTGAATTTTTTAAGCAATTAAATTTGATCAAAGTTTTGTTTTTATCATTTAAGCACTTTTAACTGACCTTATTTCAACCTGATAAAAGACCCATATTATTTTAAACACGATACGATCACCTCAGTATCTTCACAGATACTTTTAAAGCCATTTTAACTGTCAAAAGTATACCATAGTGTTGGAGAAACATACAACTTTAAACTATAATGAATTAATGTTGATGAAAGTGGAAATGTTTTTCTAAAAAAAACATAAAATACCCAATTGTCAGATCGTAAAATATAAAAAACCACAGAGATAAACAGTTCAGGGAAAAGAGCATTAAACTTCACTACATTTTAGAGATAAATTGTTTTTATAACTATGAAAAAGGAGTGAGATAATTTGATAAAAGCATTTTTGTTGATTTGACCTTAAATATTTCAACCTGTTTAAACATATATATTTTTAGACTGGATATGGTTGACTCAGTGTCTTCCAAAATATATTTTCACACTGTGACTGTCACAGAAAATATCCTATAGTATAGAAGCAGCATATAATTTTAGACCATGGAGATGGAAATTGGATGACAGTTTATTTCTAAAAATGGCAGATGAAAATATCTCAAAATATCCATTTGTCTGAATAAGTCCCAGAGGTTTTAAAGTGACTTGATACTAACATACTCAAAGAAGAAAATAGCTTTAAAAGGACATTTGGAAAAAGCACTACTGACGGAAGTTACAAAAAATATATAAAAGGCAAATAATGTCCCACTGCAGAGCTCTTTTGATTAGTATTAAGTAATGTCTCATCTCAGATCAGAATATTCAACCTTGATTCCACCCGCTATAGATGAAAAGTCACACAGCTTGTCAGTGTGTCAAGAAAAATAAATAAATGTATCGCTGCATGTGCTGATATGTTGGAGCAGATGCTGGTTGCGTAGTGCTTTCTCACCAGGGGAAAAAAAAGGGGTAAAGCAGAAGTGTAAAGAGAGACAGAGAGGTGAAGAAAAGGCAATAGGTGCAGATCCCAGAGAAAGAGAGAGTGTGAGGGAGAGAGCTGAATGCAAAGCAGCGTCCTAGAATGGAGCCGTGTTAACCAGCCGGGTTGAGGGATGAAAGGATGCACAGCTAGTTTTAAGTTGACAGACGAATGCTGGATATAAAAATATGTTATCCGTCAACAAAAATATTGTTTCCAGATTTTATTATTATCCTAAAAGGAGCTTTCAAAATGTCTAATGTGGATTTTGACTTGGAAATGCAGAGAAATGTAAGTCAAGAGATTTATATTTGCTCCGTAGAGGCTCGCACGGACGCAGCTGGTAGCTATGACTGCAACAAGTTTGACCGTGCAAGTATGTGTTTCTATTTTTGTTCCACCGTCTATCTTCATTTTCAAGACTTGTGTGGGCAAATGTTCCTTTAGCTACAAAGGAATTCTATGTTAATATGAAGCCTGTTTCTGCATCTATTACATTTCTCGCAGGTGGAACCCAGAAGGCTGTTGAACAACGCCCTTCTTACATTTTTCACTAAAATTGGAAACTCGATGTTGATACAGAGGAAGATATTTAATAAGGTTTTTGATGCTGAAGAGATTAAAAATGCATACAATCAGTCTTAGATAATATGAATAACATAACCCAAGATACAAAATGTTATTAAAAAATTAAAAGAACAAAACAAATAAATACGAATGAATAAGTAAATGATGCAAATATGTATTCAAAATAAATAAACATAAATATATGTTATAACATGGATGGATGGATGGATGATGGATGATGGATGATGGATGGATGGATGGATGGATGGATGATGGATGGATGGATGGATGGATGGATGGATGGATGGATGGATGGATGGATGGATGGATGGATGTACAATAGTTTCATAAAACATGAACAAATTGCTGATAAAGAACACAATGCAAGGGATGACAAAGTGCATATATAAAGAACGTAGATCAAACGAAATAATACAAAGATAGAATAACGATACTCAGGAAAATATTTGATACTTGATGTGATTTACGATAACACAACAATAACCAAAATGTTTTATCACCAAGAACTACGCAAAAATAACATCTAAATATTAATAGAACTACACATTTAATATTAATAGTTAAGAACAACAGATAAAAGGTGCAAAATGTAACCGCAGTTTCTATAAATATTAGTATCATATTTAGATACAAAATTTTAGTATCAATACTTTAAGTTTCTTTTGAAAAGCCTAGTTTGGGCCCAAAAAGCACGATTTTACAGGTAGCCGAAGAAAAAACATGATTCAGTCACGTTAGCGAGCTATAAGGTTGCTAGCCACAGCTAATAGCTAACAACCCATGTAGCATTCATTGAGCATCAATCTGAATGTTGCTATAGCAACTACAGTTGTGTTCAAGCTAGCTCATAATGTTAAAAAAGGAGACAGATTATAATAAGTTATAGATTTTATACAGTTTGACAAATAATGAACAGGATATTTACTTTGGCTGGAGTTAGAGATTTCTTAATTTAATCCATAATACATCAGTATTGTATTGATACAGGGTTCAGGTATTAATACTTGAGTATTTTAAACTAACCTAAAATATTGTTCTCAGGAAAATGAGCTTCGAGTAATAAATCTTTATTTGAATAAACTTGAAATGGATTAAAAATGACCAAAGCACAATAATAAACAAAGAAAAGTGCTATTCATTCTCGATTTAAAACCCCTTTTATTCTCTAGAAATGGACAATACAATAGATATATTTTCTGGACGTCCTGAGCGTGGTTGGCAGTCTGTCTGCTCGGATCCGTCTGGTTCTCCGCCCCGTTCTCTCCCCTGCTGATCTGTAATTGTCTTGGTCTGGGGTGACGGAGCAGACCTGACAAGCAAACCCAGATACAGTGGTGAGATAGATTGAAGAGGAGTGTGAGCTCTCTCCTCTATCTCTTCTCATCTATTACTCACGTCTGACAGAAGCAGTGCGGTATGATGGATGGATGCCCCTCTCTGTCCCTCCACTTCTCACTCCATTCGCTCTGTTTTCATCTCACTGCCTCGTTTTTCACCACTTGGTTTCCCCTCATCTCCACGTCACTTTTTCCGCTGTGTTTTTTGTAATTCATCCATAAAATATTTTTCATCTGTCTCTCTAACACCAAGCTGTCTTTCTAGCCTCTCATCCCTCCTGCTTTTAGGACGGTACGACTGGATGAGACCGTTTTTTTTTTGTATTAACTACTTTTGCCTGGTCATAACTACATCTCAGTGGCCTTGAGGCGGTGTCAGGTGACGATCCAATCATAAGTTCTGGTTGTGCAAGTTTGAATCTGCACTTTGTCATCGATAGATTTAGCTGGAGTTTCCAGCAGTAAAAATCCCATTATTTTCCAACGGAAAGTGTAGAGTCAAGGTCGTAATGAAAATAGGTTCCTCGCGCTACCCCGAGGTCCACATGCAGCCCACTGACAGTCCCCCCGAGCACAATGTCAAAGCGGAATGATGTATGATCCCTGTATAATTTTGGAGCATTTACATCGCGGCCTGTTTTATTTGAATGAAAATGTCATGCCGTGTTCAGAAAATGTATTTCAATTCTCATCGGCTGTTCACTATTTTAAACACATTGTTTTGTCATTAAGTTCAGTTTAAACAAATTCAGTTATTACTGCATTTTCTTTTAATATATATACTATATATCAGAGGAACAACGCCAACTAGTGGTCGGACATGACAATAATTATTGTTACAACATCCTTGAAATACTTATTATTTGTCATCATTTTGACTGTGTAAATGCATGGATGATAAATACTTTTCCTACTCAAGTTATTTTGGGCCGGAGCCTTTTTCTCAAAATAATAGGATAGCAAAAAGTTAGAATCATTGCTAAAATCAATCCACACAAAGAGAATCCAAACACAAGCTGGTCTAACGTTGGACTTTGATGTGGATATCGGGATCACAGGACAGCATTGTATCGACATCAGATGGGAAGAACAGGAAAAGCATTGCAGATGAGAACTTACCTTTTCATCAACCATTTCGAGATTTAAACTACAGCATAATAGTAATAAACAGTAATACAGATCAGGGACATTTTTGAAAGCAAAACACTTTGGTTTGCATATTACGCTAAAACACAATAAACAATGATTTTATTATCAATACTACATTTCATTATTACTGTAAATAACTTCATCCGCAACAAATATATACTTAACAGGTCAGAACAGTTATACGGCAACAGTTTCTTTATTAATACAATAACTTGTTATTATAGTTTTGACAAACTGACTATATTTTTAATAGCAAAATGAATCTGGATTTTCATTTTTTGCACAAATGGTCTATTCCTATCTCTTAGCAACCTATTATATTCTTGATTCCAAATGTGAGCTTTTTAACCTTTGCGTTACCTCAGGGTCAAAGTGACCCGAAATCCTGAAAACAAATCCAATCCACAAACAATCCAAGCAAATGTATTACAAGTATATTTAATTTTGACTTAGAGAAAACACTATGAATCACAATCACTAACTGCTAGACATGAACGGAGAAACCAAACATAACAAACGGAGGCAAAAGACCTCCAAAACAAAGACAAAAATACAACAAAACGTTGCTCTCTATGGAGGGGGAATTAAAATAGCAACAAACTAAACTTTGCAACAAAGATCGCTCCAAAGAGGAGAAAGAAAAAGACTATAAACAAAACTAGTGTATCAAAAATGTACAAACAAAAGTCACTCACTAAGGGGATCAAGGAATACAAACATAGACTATTTAACACATGAGTGAGGAGGGAACAGGTTTAAACATTTGTATTTGGGCTTTCGGGTCAGCTTGACCCTGAGATAAAACACAGGGGTTAACTCCCTAAAGATCAGCCAAATTAAATACTAAAATAAAAGATTAAATAAGGGCTTAACCACAAAAAATACCATCAATTAATCTAGTACTTTAAGTACATATTTGTTCCCACACAAGTGTTTTTTCTCTTAGCTAATTTTTTTCTAGTTGAGCTCTCTCTGTTCCCCAACTAAGTCCGAATGGATCTGGAGAAAATCCTAGATTCATGGCACTGCACACGTAGACTGATAACCAACCACTTGACAATTCAGAGTCACCAATTAACATGACCTTGTTTATCGCGCCGCAGAATGGAAAGCTCAGGACACAACAAAGTAATTATCATAGTTCCACAAGAAGCAATCAAATGCATTTCAATGTACTTTTGCTTCACTTTGTGCTGACTTTAGGTCACTTAGATGTAAGGATGTGGCGGCCATTTTCTGCCCATGACCTTAGGAAAACCAGGCTTAACTTAAAATGCATTCCATTAAATGATATCAAAAATGATTCTGCCACAAGCAAGTGTTTTTCGCAACAGATCTACTAAAACGTCTCGACTGAATCTGGCATGAAAATATTTGGAAGGCAGCCTTTTGTAGTTGCTTCGTCTCCTCGCCAAATGAATTATTGGCGTGATTGCGAGCCCGGATTTAATGTCCTCTCATTGGTCTTCATTGTTACATTTTGATTGGCTGACACTGCGAAATGAATGTCTTTCATCAAGTCTTCCGGACACAATGGTGCGTGATTCTTGCGTTGGTGTGTGTGAGGCCCGCTGCCAAAGGGGGGGCCACGGGTCAAGTCTAATATACATGTATTCCTCTGAGCTGCATGAATTGCTGTTTTCCGGTATTTAGAATCTATTTTGTGAGGCTTATGTGCATCCAAAAATGCTCACCATTTACATAGCCAGCAGCCATTCCACCACTGGGTTAAAATGCTTGACTGTGTGATTTAATTGGAAGTGTTTGCAATAAAGAATTAGCCTTGAGAATACTTGCTAATAAATATTATGATGCCCTGAAAGAGCTAGTGGGGCTCAAACATCTGAAACAGCATTGCTTGTATGAAAGTGAGGACACGTGTTATATAACGCATTATTTCAAGTCAGTGCAATCATTTGTAGACTTTGTTTCATTATGAAGTGGAGCACACCAGAGAAAGTGGAGAATATGTTATGGACTGTATTGTCTTTATGATGTCTGCATTGCTGCTTCCATTTCCTCACGAGACACAAGGGAAATGATCCCACTTTAGCTCTTAGTAAAGCTTGTCAGCGGTTTAATATCTGAATGTTACATCAGAGTTTATTAGTCTATTGCTGTTGTTATGCAGGTTACAGTTCTTCTAATATACAAGTGTTTGAAGGAAGGAAGCAAATGGTTAAAGCCCTTGTTGTGGGTACCGAATTTCAGGTTTTTATGGCACCAACCAAAGTGTTTCGTGACTTACTACCATCCAAAAATAACACGTATTTTCCTGTACCCAGAAGTTGAACACGTGATCAAGATCTGATTGGCTGTCATGTTACACATGGTTTTGTGATGCAGGGAAACATAATGGTTAAAACCATCAGTCCAACATGAAGTAATACATTCAAAATAATTGACCAATAGATGTAGTAGAGTTATAGAAAACCAAATTAAATTCAATTGAAAAGCGTGTGTATAATAATATCTGTGTGGACTTAGTTAGTGAGATGATTCAAATCGTGGAGGAACAGGTGTCAATCAAACCCTTATTTAAATATGAAGCTGACACGTATTATTATGGCGGGGTATTGATCATATATTTTTTATAGTAATACTGACACCTATACCTTTATTTCAATACCGGGTCCTGATGCAACATTTTTTTTTTTTGGATACCAATTTTATTTTATCAATTCTAACTTAAAGAACATGACCTAAGACACGTAGTACAAATCTCAAGTTTCTTTTTTCAACTTTAGTATATTTCCGCTCTCATTTGTTTTTGTACAGAAAAAAAGAAGAAAATTCCAGTGCAAAATAACACTTGATACGGAGGTATAAATTAATGATGTTGATCAGTTCTTCTTTAGAATAACACACATTATCAAGTTTGGATCACCTCTGGGAACAAAAACTTGGCACAGAAAAACAAGAAATTCGTACCTACCGGAGCATTTTGGTCAGCTCCCATAAAAAGTGTGATATCTAGCCCTACATATTGTGCATTCATTCTCTCTGAAAACCTGAGATAAATGGGTCGTTCCAGACTTTGTTCAGAAGGACAGCGTGGTTTAATTAAAAAGTTGATTAGAGAGGGGAAAATGTATCAAGAAGTGCCACAAATTATAGGCTGCTTGGCTAAAATAACGCTCTAAAATACACGTGGGAGAAAAAGGCAAAATACCATTCAAATGGAATCGAAGAACAGCCAGATTAACAAAGAACCAGCTAATGACCAGTCGTGGGGAGATCAAAGGCAGTCTGAAGTTACCTGTAGGTACTGTGACAATTAGAAGACGCCTGTGGGAAGTCATTTATCAGCAAGAATACCTCTGAAAAAAAAGACATGGAGAGAATACAAAAATATATTTCCTGGTTCACAGTAAAGTCTTGTTTTATTCCTGTTTATCACATACCAAGGATCGTAAGATATTTGAACATCCAAATGGGAAATGCTCTTGAAATGGATGTTTTAACAAGACAATGAGCCCGAACACACCAGTAAATTGGTTCTAGACCAAGTTATGGAGTGGCCAGTCCAATCCCCAGACCATAACGGAATTGAAAACTTGACTTGAAAAATGCTGTTTCGGAAGCAAAACCAGGAAATGCAGAATTATTGTGGAACGTTGTCCAATCATCCTGGGCTGGAAGCGACAGAAATTGATCAACTGCAACCCATTCACAGGAATGCTAATGTAAAAAGGTAGACATGCTGTTAAGTAATAAAAATATTGACAACTATAGCTTCATGTTTGGATCCAGAATATAAAGAAAAAAAAACGATTTGAACTTTTTGGCTTTGATAAAAACGCACTTCTATATTAAACACATCTTTAAATGGCAGTTAAGTGGGAATGAATCCTCAGTATTTATTAGTGTTGCTTTGGTCAACCGAAACTAACACAATCTTTTCTATAACGATCATGAAACAATAATGACACAATGTAAACACTAGATACACTATGTGACCAAACCAGGACAAGGCTTTTTATTTAAGACAACACAAATAAACATTCCCCTCATCAGCATTAACCAGTAGGTGTCACAAAAAAAAAAAAAAAAAAAAAATTGGCAATTAAATGTGTTTTTTTATATATATTTTTTCATTAATATAAATCAATACATTCCATTATTAGATTAAGAAATGTCATGCCCATGTTGGCTTATGAGATTGGCGTTAATTTTCTTTCAGAAATAATTCAACTCAAGATTCTCCACAGTGATGTGTAATGCACTTGAGTCCGTTTTTAAGAAATACGTACAAAAAAAATGCTATTAAAACATGTTGGTAACCAATGCTAGTTGTGTGTTCAAATCATAGACTGTGTAGAATATGGACAAAGTTTCTGCAAAGTCGTCTGGTTTTGAAGTTTATTCTCTGTCAGCTGGTTCTGGGTTGGCCAGACTCCGGTCAAACAGGCAGAGTTCGAACTAGATCAATCATGATTGGGCGATGAAACTGTGGCCAATAAGCTCAAGGCTAGGACGACCTATACACGCTCACTTCTTTGTTGACTTACGCCAGCCTCAAGGACACTTGATGAACTGCAGCTTTATACACTTTGTATTTGGCTTCACTGTATTTCTCCCTTTGGTTCAGACAAACGTTAGACAAAGAGGCGAGAATCTCACTTTCATCCACCTTGACTCACTGACAGGATAAAAACATCTTTGGCAAAAAAAAAAAGCTCTCTGCTAAATCTAGAAAAGCACTTAGTATCTTATAGTCACCGTTTATTTTCTAACACTATGATGAGCTTCACACACACATTGCTTCCTTTCCTCGTGAACTCAGGAGAACCCATGTATAATGGCAGATCCTGAACCAGCAGCGGCTCCATAAGTTCAGACGAGGACGACAGATCGAGCAGTGAGGCAACTCCATTTTTTCAGATCAAGAAGCTAATGTGCTAACTGCTTCATAAATTAGATTTAACTGGGGCACTAAATTCATTTTTGAATGCCACATTTAAAAGCGTGCAACCATGGTGCCAAGACGACTGCAATTAGAAAGAAATGACTCAAACAAACACTTATGTGGGCTTTCTGTTTTTCTTGTGGATTTTTTAAGCATTTTTTAATGTATGATTTCGTGGTTCACAGGGCAGTCAAAGATAGAGCGTAATGGCGTTCTGCACTTACAGGCGTATTATTTTTAATAGTTTGTGCGTGGTAATGTGTCACAGCTGTTGAGCTTTTCTGCCAAACAGTCGAGTGAACAGCTGTTACAATATTTTTCTAGTACAATCTGATCGTTTTCAAATACACACACACTTCACATGCATGAGAGCCAATAAAGCTGCAGATAGATTGGCAGTGGTTATGAAGAACGTGTTTTCGAGCCTTTAAACGGATGAATGTAACCTCCCATCAGAGCGGCTTCGCTAAAAATACACCATAGAACATAAGATTATTTGTTCATTGGGTGCACATCCACATTCATTATTCATGCATTCATGCATGTGATATTATCTACAGTCCAATTATTTACAAGTTTTCAATCAATATTTTTTTAAACATATATTTCTATTTAAGTTTCATTAATAGCAATGTTATAACCCACCCTCCTACAAAAACAAAAAACACAAACAATAATAAAATAAAACATTTTATATTATTAATAAAAGCAAGTGTGGTAATAGAAAACCAGACACAATCAGATCACAAATATATTAATATTTCAGTTGTTTTAACATAATTTTAGCTTATTGTGAATTATGTAAAAACTGTAAAAAAAAACTATTATCAATTATATATTTAAAAATACATTACAAATGTTTTATCTTACTAAATCATATGTTAAATCCGCAATCTATAAGACACATATGTATAAAGCATATCTTACCATATGTACAAGACATAATAAATATATTAAATAAGTGAAACAGTTAGGCCTCAGTTAAAAACACAGGAGTCTTAACAAAATGTTTATCCTCTGAGTATTTAAGCGTAAGAAACACATTTACATATATTTAACATTATTTTTAAAAGTTCACTTATTACCTTCCACATGCAATTTTCCAAATTTTCCAAAAATGGCTGTTTTTTTGGTAGAATCAAGCACAAATAATTAAGTTTTTTAGTAGGCCACATAAAATGACTTTTTCATAAGATGTCTAGGAAGCACAGCTTGAAAAGTATAATATTGTTCCAGGCATTTCTTGAGACAAACCTTTTTTTTTTTAATCCTTCATTTCATTAAGAGCTTGAACAAAAAAGGGAATGGAATCAAATAGGGAGAGTCGTACGGCGTGAAATTATTCTTCAAAAACTCTCCTGTTTGCTTTTCTCTAATTAACTACCTGCAGAAAGTGACCCAGTTAAAAACAGTCCATTTTTTTATACCACATATTGAGCTCATTCATCTACTGAAGATCCATTTGATACTGATTCACGTGTAATGTTTTTAATTAATGTGTAATTTCTTTCATCTTCCTTAAATCGTTAAATCGTCGATAAATAAATAGTTGCTTCTCTTTTGTAACTGGCTTTTTGCCGTAACAAAGAGCTGTCAGGGGTCTGTTATGTCTCATAATTCAGTGAACCACTCATGTATATTCCAACCTGGACTTTTTGACATCAGATAAAAGGTTTCTTTTTTTCTTGTTCCACATCAACCTGTCATGAATAGATTATAGAAATAACTGATAATGCATTCAAAGATGGGTCAAATGGTTGTTTGTGGCACAAAAGGGACTTTAATGGAAATGACTACTGCTCATTTATCAAAACAACATCCTTTGAAATGAGTCATTTCATGACTTATCAAGGCATGATGTCGCTATATGCCACACATCTGCTTCTTGGCGGAGGCAGCTGTCAATCATCAGTAGCTTGGCGGTCTTTGACCGACAGTCAATCAAAGCTGGAAATTGGAAATGTGGGGAAACAGCTCAACTAAAGCCATCAATTAAATAGTCTATGAAGTAAGTTGTATCAAGTGTTCAAGTATCTTTGTTTTCTTCCGAGTGAGCTAAACTGTAAGGAGAACATCCTGAGTTGTTGCAATCGCAGTAACAAGAAATCCTTATCAGTTAGTAGGTCTGCGAGGATCTGAGCTAAAGCCCAAATATTTTTGATTGACTGGTCTATCTTTGTTTTTTATCAAATTGATGGTCATAAGCTTTTTATAGAGGGAAAGGGTGATAGAATCTGGAGGACACTAGCTGCCGATGTAAGTCTCTCTATAAGGTGTTTGGGTGGGTTTGGTGGTTTCAGGTTTAGGTCTTTGGGCTGTGACCTTCAGCTCTCGTTGATTTGAATCCCAGTGTGAAGCGGCACGAAGGAAATTTAGCAAATCCGAGTATATGGTTCTCAGTCGGAATAAGGTCGGCTCCCCCGTAGGGGATACGATCCTGTTCCAGGTGGAGGAGTTCAAGTATCTCTGTGTTGTTAATGAGTGCTGTAGGAATTGAGTTTGAGATCGACCGGCGAATCCAGCTGTGTCAGCAGTTATGCAGGACCCTGTACCGATCTGTTGGGATAATTGAGCGGAAATGCAAATCTCTCAATATAGCAGTTGATCTATGTTCCTACTCTCCATTGGAGTTTTCTGCAAAGGGTTGCTTTGAAGTATGGCCATCTGTATGGGCCTTGGAGTAGAGCCTCTGCTCCTCCATAATTAGGATTTAGACAAGGTAGCCTCGGTATTGGATAAGGATGCTTAGGATTTCTGGGGATATCTACGCCTCTGAACACATTTGGGTTTTCCTACGAAGTCTTGGGGGATGCAGATGGAGAGTCTGGGCTTTGTTTCACTTTTGTTACAGATATGTTTAACCCTCAAATGTTATTAATGTTTAGTTGCAAGGTTGTGGTGCACTTTTATCACAAAAAAAACAAAATGGTAGAATGCACACCACTTTACCTGCAGATGATGCAATATCGACATCATACTCAGAGCATGAAAAAAACATATTGTCAAGTGTGTAGTTAAACCGTACCTCATGAAAAATAGAATGAACCTGAATATTTTTTGATAAAGGGGTCAGGTGAGGTGAAACAAAGTTTGCTTGAGCATTATTGAAAAGCACCTGAGTGGAAAATTAGACCTGGACGGATTTTCCTAAGCCCTTCCACCGAAGACATCGGTAGAGACTGCAAATTCCCCACGACACCCGTGTTTCCATCATGAATTATGAATGTACAGTTTTAGCATCAACCACCTGCACGCCGCAATAGGTGATGACTTTAAGGATTATTGATTCATGCAGCAGACATACATCATTTATGGGGTCGACAGAGCCGCGATTAATTAGCATTATGCTAACCTACAATAGAGACATGATACCATTAGATGTCTCGCGCTCCTCCTCGGACACAAACACCGTGTGGTTTCTCTTCTGCCTTCTGTGAGAGCGGCCACTTTACAGATTACAATCAGAGCAGCGTATAATTTACCAATTGATCCTCATCAACTTGGCTTTTTTGTGTGTGGAAGCAGACACACTTTGTGTCTCTCTGTGTGTGCTTCAAGTAGCTATCACGTGTTGTTATACAATCAAACACACATTATGAACTTCTCTCTCTCCCTTCTGGTTGGTTTTCTTATCGAGTGGAAATCACTTATGGAACATTTACCCAAGAGCAGAAGACAATGAACAAACAATGTTTCAGTTATTAAATATACAATTTAATTTACAATAAAAAAAAAGTCTAGGCCACTAAATACATATTTTTAACAAAAGTCCACATGGTGTCTTCTTTTGTCCATCCATCCATCCATCCATCCATCCATCCATCCATCCATCCATCCATCCATCCATCCATCCATCCATCCATCCATCCATCCATCCATCCATCCATCCATCCATCCATCCATCCATCCATCCATCCATCCATCCATCCATCCATCCATCCATCCATCCATCCATCCATCCATCCATCCATCCATCCATCCATCCATCCATCCATCCATCCATCCATCCATCCATCCATCCATCCATCCATCCATCCATCCATCCATCCATCCATCCATCCATCCATCCATCCATCCATCCATCCATCCATCCATCCATCCATCCATTATTAAATCTTATCTTATCTATCTATCTTATCTCTGAGTCTTAATACATCTAAAACAGGGGGTCCAGATTCAAGGAGACCGTAAGGCACAGTAGCCACTACAAAAAAAAAAAAAAAAAAAAAAAAAGGAATAAAAACAGAATCACAGAAACAGAAAAAATACAAGGACTAACCAAAAAAGAGCCAGAAAAGGTCCAAAAAGTCCCCAAAAATATCAAATCAATTGTCAATCAACAATGTAGCAACTCCAGTTGCTACTTTAAAATGGACCTACATTTTTGCCCGTAACTCTAAAAAGGAACGGATTTCCCTCTTTTAGTCCTTATAGATGATAAACAAAAGCAAATTGGATTTCTTGACTGGTCTTTCTTTTCAATTTAGCTGCTCACAATACTGTCATGCATTTAATGTTAAAGCAATCAGTGGCTCATGAATCCAAATCAAGAATCTTGCCAATGGATTGAATACATAAGAATGGTTCCGTAAAGGAACCGACAGAATAGTCCACTCCTGCCAATAACATGATCAAAAACATTATGTTTGGAAATTAAGAATCCTGTTTTTACAATTTATAGATGCATGTGTCTAATCTGTGGCTTAAAAGTGCAACATGAGGAGGCTATTCTAGAGACTTTCCAGTGTCAATGAGAAGCTAAAGGAGATTAAAAAAATAAACAGTCCACTCCTCTGTATTGAAGGAGAAATTAAGAAAAGTTAAAATTGATTTTAATGTAATTGAAAAGCAATAGAGTTGAGTGGATAGTTACATGATAGTATCTCGTCTTCATTACAGGTTAAGATGGAGGGTTGAGACCCCTGACATAAATGTAATGATGGCGAAATATAAGAACTGCTTTCTGTTTCAGGAAGAAGTGTGAAAATCTGTATAAAAGTTTGGGGTGCCTTAAATGTGGTCGACCTCATTAAGAGCAGACAGAAGAGTTTTCTTTGCAAAAGCAGAGCCGACCACATTGACACTAACACCGATGGGGAGACACTTTTCACATTACTCTGTACTATTTTCTTTTTTTCCCATTGGCTTTGTTTGCGTCTGCTTTCATCCAGCCCTTCCATATCTTATTCCTTTTCCATCCTCTCCCTTTCCCTACTTCTTGCTGCTCTCTTCCATGGTCTCCATGTCGCCATGGTGACTCAGCTTTTCCCGGTCAGCCCCTAGAATCCCAATCAGACTTACAAACACACACACACACGCTCAGACACACTGCGCCCGAGCAGCAGTGCCAGTGGCCTGATGAGAGTAATGACAGATTAACGTGTGTCTGCCGGCAACAGCTGACCTCTCCTTGGGCTGCTCATAAACAACTCATCCCTTCTTTCCTGTCTTTACTTTCTCCTAGTTTCTCCCCTTTTGTTGTTGTCATCTGCTGTCGCTTCACAAGGTCCCTATGATATACATTATATCTAAACTCTAAGAACATCACTGTCTGGTGAGGAAGCGCCCATGAGACTATAAGGCACTCAGGATTTGACCATCGACAGATGATAACAGAGTGCATTGCAGTATCAATCGGACTAATAGGTTTCATCAGCGTCGCGGTGAAATTAGTTTTCGTCGCTGCAAGTGCTTTTCAGACCGAGCAACAAAACAATAATGTTAAGCTATATTTACTTCAGTATACTTAGTAAACAATTTGTGTCTCGACAAGCGCCTTTAATACATTCCAATTATTGTGAATTTAATTTGTTTTCTCAGTCATACGTAACTAAATTAGAGCTTGCTATGCAGCGAGATAGTAATGGAGCTCATTTGATTCAGCATATCTTATAGTTTAGGAGCTTGCTCATTGAATATTTGCATGTGCTTAATTGTCTGCAAACCCACAAAAACATGTTCAATTTTATAAAGTGGTTATGAGTGGGTATGATAGGTTTTTCTCTCCAAATATGATAAATAGCAAGTGTGTTTCAATGCAGTAGTGAATATTGTGGTAGTAAAAGTTAGCAATATTGTGTTTTCTGCAAAGAGTAAATATAATTGAGACTTAAAACCAAAATAATTTGCCATTGTTTCCTTTAAATACCACAAGCCTGATGCACTGTTTGCATTTTTTAAATCAGATTTTCACTTATTGTGTACTAATTCTTGGTATTTTATTTTAGGGATATTTATGTGGGATTGTGAATAAGAAATGTAAAGATTTGTGCTACTTGGAGATGGAAATAATGCTGATTTTAAATTTTAAAATCAACTTTGCATAATAACAATTTGCTCAAGCATAATGTGAAGCTGTGGTGGAGAAATTAAGATCCCCCCAGAATATTGCAGCATTGTCTAGAGAAAAGTACCACAAAGCCTGCCAAAACTAAACTGGATCAAATGTATTTTCTTGAAAAAAAAACCTTTGTATGAAAGAGCTGCTTTGTTACCCATTGGATTATCTTTTCAGAATATATATTCACAGGCTACTATCAAAGCATCCGCTGCCTGATATTGCTGGAACCAAGTACCTTCATCAAGTACCAGCACATTCATGGACAATCTGGACTGGACACACACATAAACAGTCTCTATATAGCAATACATTGTTAATGTGTTGTCTGGAATGATTTGTTATTTACAATTGAGCCTTTTCTGTTTCGTTTTTTAGCAGTTAGGACCGAACCATGGGGACAGGAGGAAACTAGTTTGACATTTTTCTCTGTTGGGTGATTTTTATTGATCACAATAAAATACATGAACTCTTAATAAAAAAAAGGTGTATCTCTAGTCCTATATTGTTTCTAGTTTTTACACAAAATCTTTGTGAATCTCCTGCAATTAGTGGTTTAGCCCCGTTCACCAAATTATACACTGCTCACACAATTTCGTCTGCACAAAGTGGGACCTTATTAAATCAGACCCTTATATCCTGTCTCTGTCGATTCTCTGTTCCCTATTAGGAGGATAATTATATTGCCGCAGGATTAAGCCATTAACCTTGAGAGAATTGTTGACAGGGTTGTTGACTTCTCACTTAATCACTTCCCAGCAGATAAGTCTGGAAGATTTGACTCCTATAGCTTTTGAATCTACCATGTGGGTCACCCAATCTGATTATATCCCATGTTTGAATTAACTTTTAAATTAGGTTATTCTAATTTTCGTTATATTCTATCTGGGAATGTAGGACACATTTAAATAATGGCCTTTGTTTGTTTTTCTAAACTAAAATGATCATTTTCAAACCATCTGTTACAGTTGCCCTTTATGAGATACTAATTACCGGTAGATGATAATAATTTGCATGGAAAAGTTTAACATACATTTTCCTCTACAGTCAATTGTCACTGAACCTCTGCTGTTTCTCTCTTTCATGCAATATTCCGGGATTTCTGCTGCTCAGGCAGCATTTCTCACAAACATTAAACATTTATGCATCGGAAACATTTATGCAGAGTGTACAGTGTGTTCTATGGTTCTCCCCTAAACGCATTGCAATAATGATAATAATGAATGTTTCATGAATCTTACCTCTGTCTCTGTGTAAGACAGTTTCTGAATCTGTGAGTCCATCTCTAAACCCCGGGTTTTTAAGTAGTGAAAACATGGAATTTATTTAAAAATAAGGCAAGTCAGACTGCTGAATATATACTGACATATTCATTTCATGTTATTGTTTAAGAGAGACGCATTCATGTCACATATTTATGGTGCTCAGTTCTCAAATTTGATTTAAAAAGTAACGTAAAATGTGTTTGTGGTATCCCTTGTGTGTACCTTGACCCAGAGACAACACAAGGGATACCACAAACCATTTGTTTCTGGCCTACAGAATTGAGAGAAATAGAAACTGTGATTAAATCTGTTGGGTTGATCTTTGGTCATTGCCGAATACCCTCAACCCAGTCCACTGCAGTGAAAAAGCGAATTTCACAATTTAAATCCATGATCCATTTCTTCACAATATTTTTTTAAAGGAATAATACAACAGGCAATAATCTGCTGCTCCAATTCTCTGATCAGACTAAACCTTTACTGTAATACAAAACGATGAAAGTTCTCCAAGAAAACATTTTCACTAGACACAAGACTATCGTCTTGGCACTATCGTGCTTGGAGAAAATGTTTCATTTGTGTTCCGCTCGGTCTCTGTCACTGACAGAGTTGTTGCTCGCCCAGTGACCAGGGTAATCAATGTCCATGACGGTCTATCATCTTCAAACCTCTCACACATAATGAACAGCAGGATATCTGATTAAGGACTTCCTTCAAGTGCCGCTTCAACCCAGATGACGATCACACCAACCCGTAATTACTGTATATGGTTGAGATAATTATGAGCCAACCTCTCATCAACAACAGAGGATTTTTATCTATGTGTTTTTTTAACACAGTAAACAAAAATGAAAAATGAAGCTCTGCATGGACAGGTAGAGCCACAGTTGATCATTTAATCACGATTTAATTTCAATATAACGGTAATATAGCTCTTAAACTGCTGTTAAAATGGCTCTGTGGGATACTCCATCTGTTGGCCTGTTAATGGCTCTGATCTTAAAGACTGAGTTTGGAATAAAACCCACCATATTTTGATATCAGAGCTTCACTGATTATCCAGCTGGATTTGAAATGCACAATTTAAACGACTATATCTCATCCAAACACCAACTGAAAGCGAAGTGCATTCAGATTGATAGTAGATTCCAACACTATTCACCATGATTACTGTTGCTATTCCTGACTCCAGCGAAGAGTTCAATAGCCGCCCCGTGTAACCATCTGGCTCCACTAACGCTTCTCACCTCTGTGTGTTCTAGTCGGTAGGACCGCTGTGAACTATGTCGCTCTGTCAGCTCAGAGACTGTATCACCGTGGCCACAGTAAAGAAACAAAACGTGTTAAGCCAGCTGCCTGGTGGCAGAAAGCGCAGACTCTGGATAACCTTTCTTTATTGCACCTCGAGCAGAATACACAACACATTGCAGCTTTTTCAAAAACATTACCGTGTTGCCCTGTGGGGACTTGGATTGGTCCAGTTGTGAGGAAAATCTGCTGCAATGTTTGCTTTGTTGTACAATTTTAACGTTTTTACCATTTTAGGATTAGAATATTTCTTCTTGTATCCATTATATATGAGAATGGATATATCATTTTCTACTTTAGCGGTTGCTCAAGGTGACAACTTGACAGCAGCTTGACTATCTTTCAAACGTTAAATAGAAGATTGTATCTTCATCCATGCTCACCCATGATTGTATCTTCAGACTTGCATTTTGGTCAATTACTGTCTAGACTTAAAATGCTCCTTGTCCTTCTGTGCTAAGTTCAGGTTACCAGATGTTAATTATGTGATCAAGATCTGACAATGCCTTTTGTGATTGGCTTTAGCAGTACTTGTTACGGCCAGGGGCAGCTAAGTGAGAATGACTAAACTACGTCTAAATACAATCACTAGTGACCGCTTATAACTTAATGCTTGTCATGTTAAAACAACTTTAATTTACCGCACAATTGATTAAAAAATAAAATTGCTATTGAGCATTTAATAGTATATATTTTACATCTCAATTAAAAAGACACAAATACATTACTTTCTATACAATTTGGTAGATACAGCTGATCAATTTATGGTTAATATGTCATGTGTGTATTCGAAAAACAGCGAGTAGGCATTAAGATTTATAACAGGAGCCAAAACCTTTTTTTTGGGTACCGTAAGAACAGAATACACATGTTCTTGGCGGAACTGTCGGGGGCAGTATACGCGCATCAAAGAATAACCTCTGCCTTCAAAACAATGACACCTGCTATTTTGAGTGAAAAAAAAACAAAAGACACCAGGGGTAGTTGAATTCGTAAATACTTCAGATTTAAAGCGAATGAAAGTGGAGAAATTGTTAAACCTCAAAACTGACCTGCAAACATGTTTCTGAAGTTTGGAAGCTAAAGGAGGAAACACTTATTTTAAACACTGTTTATTTTTGCAAATTTTACTATACCAACTCATTGATGTTTGAAATATATATATAAATATATTTTTAAATAAAGTTGTGTACTTTAAAGTAAAGGCTTTTTTATAACCACAGTATTGTAAAGCATCAAAGTATCGAAGAAAATGTTTTGGTATAAGTATTAGGCATCTTCTTTTATTATATAATCATAAAGTAAAAAAGTGAAGATATCGTTTAAGGTTCTAAAAGGCATCTTTATGATATCCAGCCCTAATCCTGAAATCTGCAGTTTCCTCCCATATCTGACTGCTAGCTATGAATCTTCCATATATGAAAGCCCTCCTTGACCCCCTTGACTTCAGTGTCCCGGGAATAGGGTGAAGAAAATGGATGGACGGGCTGAAGATTGGACAGTCTGGACTGCTCTTTCATCATTGATTCATGCACTGAACTATACGTCCATTATTTTAGACATTTTTACCCCAAGTCTCAGATGTGTCGAAGCAAAATGCAGCAGGTGTCGTCACTGATTTGAATATGGCTTGAGGTAATGAAACTCGCAAAGCATAAATGGTGAATCATTTTTCAGACAGACTTTTCTTGAACCAGAGACTAATCCAAATTGCTAGTCTGAGTGCTTAACATTAGAAGGAAGAAGAACGGAGGGTTATGGATTTTTTTCTCCCGGCCCTACTTTGCACCACCAACTGTTTTAACAAAAGCACAAGACAGAGAATAAGCTGTGGGCTGCAGGACGTGGTGTGAAGCAGACAGCAAGACAGTAAGGAATAAAAAGGACAGGAAGGCAAAGAGACAGAGAGGGCGGCTGAAAAAAAAAGAAAGGAAGGCAGTTGGTAGTCGGCTGTTACTCAGTGGTGTCTTTCTGTCCCAGACTCTGCAGGATCATGTTCTTCACGAGGACGTCATACTTTTCTCCACTTCTTTTTTGGTTCTTAGATTATATTTTAGGAAGTTCACTTCTGCTGGACCCTGAAGAGAAACAGTATTTTCCTTCAAATTTACTATTCATGCAGTGTTTGATGTTTTTTTTGATCGCTTAAACATCATGATATGAAACCTGAGTCCTTTTCACTGCGGCCGTTTTGTGCCAAGTTTTTATGATTAAACAAGAAGACAAAATTAAAAAAATAGGAAAAACAAAATTCTGATCGTGGTTTTCATATAATAAGGCATGATTTTATTCAAATTATTAAATTAATTCTATGAGAAAATTAATACTATACAGTTTTAGCATAATTAGAATAATTCAATCATTTTAAAAATGGTATAGTAAAAACAAAAAATTTGAATTTTCTGTGGGACGTTTCCAGACATGGGTTAATTGTCCAAGTCCTTAATTAAAATTGTAAAGTTTGTATTTACGATGAATAAATTGAGAAAATGCATTATTTAACACTGTATTATTAAAAATATATACATTTAGACAATTCTGAAAGCTCTTCTGATGGACTTTGACACAAAAGGCACTTCTTTTGTAGAATCAACCTCCTTGAGGAACATGTGAAACTCCGGGCCCAAGTCCATTTTAGATATAATTTTTCTATTTGGCCTGCTCAAGCTGTAAATCTTCATAGATTAGAATGAAAAAGCACCAAAAATCAGATCACCTATAATACATACTACTACTGAGAGCAATTAGGAAAACAGTGTTTACGTTTACGCTTCCTGAGAAGTGAATATTACATTTCATAAAACTTCTTGTATGTACCTTTGAATTTTTTTTAAAATTTTCTTTGAAAAAAAAAAAGGATTCACTGGTAAAATATATTAAACTAGACTCTGAGGATTGAAATAAAAAAAGAAGGCAAGGATTGCTCCAAACGCTTTTTCTTTCATTCCACGACTTGAAACGTGTTCAACATTTTGACCTCTTGCATGATGGAGTTTGGGGCGGGGGGGCACTCTGGTTTTCCCCAGTTTACCTTTTTGATGGACTGACCCTCTCCTTCTGCCCAGAGCTGCAGGCTCTAGCCCATCTTGTCACATTGGATATAAAAGGAGGGAGCTGCAGCAAATGAATAAATGAATGAAGGAAAATAGTGAGGGGATATTTTTTGACTGCCATAAATTATTCCAAGAACTTTCAGCACTAATTGATGTAGCCTCACAGTTAGAAGAGTCATCTTGCACAGCAGAGTCACAGCCCAAGTTCCACACTAGAAGTGGGCCAAGGTCTGTAACCGGGAAAAATCAGATTATGTTTCTCTTCGCCTTGACCTAATCCGGGGTCGGGAAGCGGAAGCATCATCTACCTCTTCCTTGTGGGCTGCTGAGGAATTTCCAGGCCAAATGAGTGACAGTCTAACCAGGTGTGTCTACGGGTGTTCTCACTTCACCAGTCCAGGAGGCCTCCTCATCCGATGCCCAAGCCACTTCAACAGTCCCAATGCAGTGGAGTGGCGGTTCTACTCTATTATCATTTTTTTCATCCTATCTTTAAAGGGTTCCTGGGCATCCTTCAGACATATTTGCATCTTGACCTTGCAATCGTTCACTAATCACGGTTCATGACTATGAGTCAGGGTAGGGATGTTTGGAATAGCCAAGACCCCAAGATACTTGAACTAGATTTGAGACAGGATCTGATCAGGAAAACAGCACCCTACCTTATTAATACTGAGAACCATAGGCTCAGATTTAGAGGAGCTGGTTTTCATGTGGACAGGTTCGGCAACCGACCTTAAGGATCCACTGTTTCACAACCTGGACGAAAAACCACATTGCTTCTCCAGAATCCGAGGTCCGACTATCCGACGGAAACCTCCTATCAAAGACGCCTGAATAGACCTTACCGGGAAGGAGTGTGATCCCCCTACAGGAACACACACTTCACACTATCTATCTTTATTGAAAATGGTATGCACAACCACAGTCTGCCAGTTCCAGAGGTGCTGACCCCATTTATGCAATGTTGCAAGGCGTGTCAGCCTCGACAGCCCGACAACATCTAAGGAATCCTGATTTGTCTTTTTAAGTGCAGCTAATATGAAAACCCAACTCTCCTGACTCACTCACGTGTTTCAAATGTTGAAGTCTTCCTCTCCAAGATGCAGTCATTCCCTCATCATGACCATGTTTTCAACTTATTACTTTATAAAGTTCTCCTCTGTCTGAATAGAGGTGATGTCAAAATATTATTAACAAAACAATAGTTAATTTTTCATTCATTTATTTTAATTTAATTATGTTAAAAATCAGATTGAAGAACTTTATTTTCTGGGACAAAACTACCTTACTCAACACAAATGTATGTTGCAAAAGAAAAAACTGGTTCGCAATACCATTCATTATAAGACATGTGACATGTGTGTGTATACAGGTCAAGTAGGACACAAATCAGAAGATGGTACATTTTTAGTCTTGCGTCAACAACCACTCATGTCAGACGAGAAGGCCACTCTGCTGTTTACTCGAGGAATGAAATTAACCTTGTGACCCTATCTCTATGTTGTGTACTTATGATTTATTTATGGAAATATTGGTCATTGTCTGAAGGAGCTGGTAGCTTACTCAGATGGAGAAGAGCACTCTGTGTTGCACATAGTGTACCTCCGGTGTTTCACTGGAAAAATCTACACAATGATATGATTTTATTTGTACATTATATCATACAAAAATGTTTTTTTTTTTTCTTTTTATTTTCTTCCCTAAATCATACATGGATACCAACTTCTGCTTACCTGTAGGACAATCTTTTTATAAAAAAATACTGCGTGTCCACCTTTGTTTATAGTTATAGTCTCCAACTGCTTGCTTTGGCAACTGGTACCTCAGTTAAGGAACAAAGGGATAGGGAGACTTGATATCAGGATAAGACTTCTAACCCTAACCCTAACCTTAACTCCAATTTTCTGATATTCATACCATATTTAAAACACCCACAATGCATCTTACTCTCTTCTTTCCACCGCTTCTCTCTTTAAAGTATTTTGGATTATTTTCTTAATGTATTTTCCACCTAGACAACCCTGGTGTTGTTTGAAGGCGTTGAAGGTTTGTAGCACAGATCAACTAAATGCCAGGATTATATAAACGGACCAACATTCCGATAGTAAAAATACAATAGCATGACCGAAAAAAAAACTTAAGTTAAGTGCATGAAAACCATCGCACCATAACGCTGTCAGCAAGAGCTCTGGACTGGTTACTACAAGATATTTGTGTATTTGCATCTCTGTATATTTGATTGTCACTGACGATGTTGTTCTGTATGTTTGTGTCTCCAAGCGTTTAGAGTCTATGAGCCAATGTGTGGGCATGTTTGTGTTTAATAATAAATAGAACATTGTTTTTTTCTTTCTGTTTTGCCTGGTAACAAACGGTCAATGTAATCGGTTTCGACTAAGTGCCTGTTTCAAGACAAAAAGTTGCAAAGAAAGAGACTTAAAGTTTTTTTTAGCCACAGCCCCATGGGCCGGCATGTGGTTGCTAGGCAGCATTGACATTTCCTCCATCTTTGAGCAAACCGAAAAGAAGCAGGAAAGGCAGAAAAAGCAATGTGACGGCTAGCTGTGCGTATTCAAATATCACACCAAAGTGACATCTACACTCTTGCGAACGCACTTGCCAAAATCCCCTGGTGTGTGCTGACAGTCTGCAGCCGCCAGCACGTCCTGCTGCAACACCGCCTCTTCCTTCTTCTCTGTCCTCTTCGTGTCTCGTCCTTTATTGCTATTTTCTTGTTTCCGGTGAAGTCATAGATACTTTATACCTGCAGGGAAGCAGGTCACACTTTCACCATCTCTGCCTGCATCAACAGCTGTGAAGATGCTGGTGTCGTAGCGTCTCGTCCCCCACCTCAAACATTAATAGGCAGAGAAGGAGCAAAACAACAATCTTGTCAAGATGTGTAGTCATTATAAATAAGCCTGAAGCTGTTTGTCTGCTTACTGTTGTAAAACTTACTCAACAAGCTCGGAGTTTGACGACTCTGTGTTTATCAAAAACCCACCATGCCGGTAAGTTTATTCTATTTACAATCCAAATGAACAGTGATTGTATCTATTACTCATCTCTTTTTTTAGTCTTATAATTAAATGTTGCTCTGATTTTTTTCATATTGATTACACACATTTTTCAGTTTTGTTCAACCTGGCTTCTATTGTAGCATGTTTTGAAATAACCATGCAACATTAAAAACCATTTAAAAAAAAAGGAAAACTGAGCTAACTTTACCAAGTACATATTTGTTATTTGGTGAAACACAGAGTGGACGAAGACCTCTGCCAAGCAGCTCATTTTTACCTATAATGTTTCTCAAAGTTTCGGTCAAAGTGGTATTGCAAGAATAGTAAAGCATATTGCAATATTCTTTCCACCATTAAAACTAGTGATGGTCTGACGAAGCTTTATGAAGCAGTGCCATGTTGTTTAGAGGTCAGTAGGTGGCGTCATCAGTTTAAAAATGATGTGATGTTTCATTAAAACAGTTGTTCAAAACAAAGGAAAATAGATTGACCGGCATCTAGTGGACTCTGAAAATAATGACACTGCTTCATGAAGCTTCATCAGACCATCATTACCTAAAACAATGTTAAAGAACATCTTTTATAATTTAAATAACAGACACATTTTTCTCTAAATTGTAGCACTAGGCACAAAAAAACGGTGGTGGCAGAAGCCTAACAAGTAAGTTTAAGTAAGTCTTCAAAAGTCTCCTCGATCCAGATGGTGATCTAGAACACATTATATTTTAATGTTCACTGTTTATTTAAATATAATATTTAAATTGGTTTACAGTATATCCAGTCATACCCTTCACTACACACACAGTATATGTTTCGCATATACCCTGAACTGAATGCATTTTTTACTGATCCAAAACTTAATGATTGAGGTATGCAAATGAAACAAATCAGAACTTTTTATACCACATGTTGAATAATTAACTTTAATTTGGTAGCTTTGTTTCCTCTGAGGTGCTTCAAACTAAGAGGAAACCATTTTTTATATGTACATATTTGAATATTGCAGCCTAATCATAGTTTTCCTATTTTGCTCTAATGCTTCCTCTGGCAATTCAACTTCCTCACAAGAGAACTAAGAAAGTCTTATCTAAAGATATCTCTTCTTTTTTATGTTAATCTCACATTTCAAGGTTTGATGTGTAGTCGGGGAAAAGGGGAAAAAAATGAAGTAAAGGCTTTATATTCCTCAAGAGGGGCTTTTGTTTCAAGGAATCCTATTAAAATCATGTGCACGAGGAAAGTCTTTGAGGAATAGGATTCAGAAAAATAAAAAAAACTACAGTAACAAGGTTGAGGATGAGGTAATTTACTGGAGAGCCCTCAAAATCAAATTGATGAATCCCTTGATAATGTTGAGTTATAATCCGTTATTCTGGTCCAGCAAGTGAGAAATACAGTAGATCACAGACAGAGACGTATTGTCAGTGTTAAAATTGTTATTCTAGGATTTATACTAAAGAAATTGGCCTTAAGATGAACTATTCCCAGCTTCTAACATGAAATCGGAGTTAACAAAGCTGCAGGGTGTTCAAGTGATGAGCTGTCAAATATTCAAATATTGAATCTGCCTCATCTGCCATATGTTGTTTTTCATCTGAGACAGGCTTGTGTTGTCTTCACAAAAAGGCTAATGGAATTACACACGATTTAGTTCACAAATAAGTGTTTCAAGTCCAGAGGCTTTTTAATATAGTCTCATTATATCGGATTCAGGTACAAAACAAAAATTACAGTCCACATTCTGGGCCAAGTGGGAATAATATTGGTTGAATTTTGTTCATAAAATTGTCACTGTTATAAGTTGAAATGCATTATGGGACTGGTGCAGTATACGTTGTGAGCTTGTTTAGTTATATTAAAAGTTGAGATCCAGGTTATTTTAATGCATTCGCAGAGTAGAACATTTTTTAAAATTATCGTTTAGGTTATAATTTCATAAATCTTCTCTGAGTTTTTTAGACTGTTTCTCATACATAGAAAGCGCTTTAAATATTTGAAAAAAAATATATCCTAAACGATTAAAATAGGAATAAGAAATCGACTGCGTGAAGCTTTCTTTAAATTCTTTAGATTAAGTTCTCAGACGAGACCGTCGACAGATTCTCCTCCTCCAGCATCGTCTGATTGATGCGGCGACAAAGCCAGGGTTGTTTCCGATAGCTCAGCGTTGCTTTTAGGCTCCATGGTTTTTATCTGCAGCTTGGCTTTCTCGAGTCACTTGAAGTATTCGTTGTGTCTTCAAGTACACCGCCTCTGGGTTCACTTAAGAGTGAGGGAAAAGTATGTGAGAAGCTACACATTTTTGCGATGTTGCAGCCCTTTTGCCATTTCAGTCTCCGAATCAACTGAGTTGAGTATTAATCTATATTATGGATGCATTTTGTATTATAATAATATTTTTTATTTGTAGAGCGCTTTTCCAGACCAGGGTCACAAAGCGCTTAAACAATCAAAACAATATTCAATAAAGTATAAACTTTAAAGGTCAAGATAAAACTAATAACACAACAGGAGTTCCAGAAAATCAAGGAAAAGCCTGAACAAATAAAAACGTCTTAAGATGTTTCTTAAAGGAGTCAGTAGACTCCATCAAGCGCAAAGAGAGAGGAAGATCGTTCCAAAGCTTAGGAGCAACAGCCTGGAAGGATTTCTCTCCTCTGGTCCTGTATACTCACTAATACAACTTTAAAGGACTATTTTTCTTAGTTTTTCAATGTAATGTCACACGAGCCTCTCAGGTCACCTTGACCCTGAGATAACACAAGGGTTAAATGTTGCTTATATTGTTAAGTGCTCATGCTATGCTAATATTTTTCCGCTGACAAATAAAGTGTGCAGATTTATCTCCACTGTGAAACAGAAGAGTCATTTTTACTCCACATAATCAGCACTCTTGATGAAGCGGCACATGTGATGAGTGGGCCTCTGCAGAAATAATGGGTTTAAGTGCCTGATAAGTAAACATCCATCTTCAGTTGCTCTACAGTCACACACTCTTTCAGTCTCATCTGTTACAGCAGAAGAAAAAAAAAAACATGGCAGCATGTACAGCTGGGACGAGTATGTACTTAACAGATTTTGGACAGATGAAGAGTATAACGGGTTGATTGAGCGACTCATTGGTTCCAGTGCTACTTTTCCGCGGTGGGAGCTTAGACCGTGTGGAGAGCGATGGAGTGCTCGGCTTATGTAAGCGGTCGCATTTGACTTTGCTGCATAGCTAACTGGACTCGCGCGGCGTCGCGGTCTGGACGGTGACGCGCGGCAGAGTGACAGTGTTTCCGCTAAATAGAGATGCGTGTGATGTTTTGTTCCTCGTCGAGAGTTGAGTTATTGCACTTTATGTGCGGCTGTGTCTGTTCCAATAGCCCTAAAAGGAATTCAAGTTCCTCCCTAACAAACAGAGACATAAAGCGAAGGAACAGGGATGGCGAAGGGGAAAATTAATAACACATGAGGACAGTGGGAGGCAAAAGATCAGACACTAAAATGATTCATTCAGGCTGTAAAACAGCTGCTGAGTTTGCTGGAAATAGGATATCTGATTGGATAAAGGGTTACTACAATATCTGAGGGATACAACGTCGTCAGGAGCATTGATTTGGATTTTCAACCGATCTGGATATATATTATGAAAGGTATATATATATATATATCAATTCTAATCTTCCAGCCAGCTGCAATCATGGCCCGCTATGTTTATACAATGAGTCCCTGTGAGTTGGAAACGTACTGGATAGATGCTGCCGCGGTGACAAACATTGATGTTTGACCAATCACAGCAGAGTGGGTGTGGTTATAGTGAATAGGATTTCATAACCAGAAACGTTTTCAGTGGGCGGGGCTTAAGCAATGTAAATATTTCTACACATCAATCAACACATTAGTTAAAAAAGTTAATTGTCCCATTAACTTGCATGGTCTTACAAGTGTGGTTTCGTAACTTTTTCGGCTGATCACAACATATTCAGAAAAAAATGCCTCAGAAACTGGCTAAAAGGGCTAAAATAAGGCCAAACATGTTGAAGGTCTTGCGACTGTATGAAGGTTGAAACTTACTCTATGATTAAAGATACAAAGAAAATGGCTTTCGCCGTCATTTAAAGCACAAGAAGAAACCTTTAGGCCATATAGCACCTGTGAGAGTGTAACCAAACTGACTCAAGTGTGCTTTACATAAGAAATATTTGAAATCCATTTGATTTTGCATAATATATATATATATATATATATATATATATATATATATATATATATATATATTTAGAACATGTGTACAAAGCAATTGCACAGATGTGTCAGTAACAAAGTTAAAATCATACAAAGTGAACAATATTTGAAAAAGAGTCCAGGACCAGATGGGGAGAGTTGCATAACTCTCCAGCTCGGGACCAAAAGTGATTAAGTGAAAGGGAAGTCTGGCAGTTCCCAGTGGCAACGGATAAACACCTGAAGATAATGGGGACAAATATTTATCTAAATACCAACTTGTTCTGTTTTCCCTTTTTTTTTCTATATTCATAGACTGGTAAGACAACTTGGCCTTCTGAGCGCGTGTAAAGCTCTCAAGTGAATTCTCATGCAGGGATTTCTGGAAATCTCCGTTGGTCTTTGGGACACTGCACCTGCTTATTCGGTTGCCTCGGGAGGCGAGGAAGCAAGAAGGGTACTTCTGAGTGTAGTGAGCTGTCAGGCTTCTTGCACAGATGGCGCATGAGTTAATTTGTCAGGGGTTGTTTTGGCTTCTTTTCACAAAAAAAAAACAAATCAAAATGTCATGGCTCTTGGGAGTACCGACTGTAGCAATGAGAGAAAAAATTCAGGTCATTCCATGGAGGGCCGATTTATTTTGTTCATCATAATTTGTTATTATACCCTTGTGCTAGTCATTTTTTTTGGTATATTTTACTGGATCTGGAATCTAATAGTTTGGCCATTTTTCAAATTTTAAAGGAATGCTTTCAGAGATTTTTCTTTTCAATAGACTACTTCTTTTGATATTTTATTGTTTTAAATTTTCAGTAAATACCTTCACCAAAGAAAACAGACAAAAAATAGTACTGTGCTTGTATTGTGCTTATTCTGCTGTGAGGTATCACTCGTCAGTTTTTCATGAAAGTTTAATCTTAGTTGTTGTAGATTATTATTAAACATTCAATATTTGACATGATAGAAGCAGAAGCTGTAGATATTCATGTTTATATATACGATTATAGAAACGATTGTTCGTATATGGGAATGTGCGGAGATACCTTGCATTAAATATTTTAGAATAAAGTCTGTATTTCTTTTAAATATATAAATAATATAAACAAATAAATGTTAGGCAAAAAAAAGAGAAATCTTTTATTTTAATTTAATTTAATTGACAAACCATATGAGAAAAATTTATTTAAATACTACAAATGAAAAATGAATTTTAAGGGTTCAAACTTGCATCTGAAAAAGATAATCTAGCCTGAACACTCCAAAGAGCGGGATCATTAATGATGATCAAATAATATTTTGGTTAAAGTATTTTGGTACTATTTTACTGCTTTGATGTCAACTACTGACAGTATTTATGAAGGAATTCTGGTTAACATCTGCCCAAAACCGCTTTCAGCAGCTGTTTCTCTTGATCTGAGTCTTTCCATCCAAAGGCAAAAATGCTGGCAGGAACAGGTGAAGGGATATAGACAATTTTGCTTTATGTCTGTTACTCTCTTATGCCACTTTTCTCTCACTGACAGTCATATGCACAGATACTGAAAGTTATCAATTAGAGGGTGTGGAGAGGTTGTTAAGATTGCTGCATTAAATCACCGACGTCAAAACCCAGAACAAATACACAGGAATCGTCTTGCAAGTATTAATTAAATTAATTAAAAAATATTGTTTGCTTATTAGTGAGTCATGAAAGTTGGGCAAATCTCCAGAAAACATGAGCTCAACCCTTCAAGTTTTAAGCAGTTTCCACTGCCAGGAAAGCACAATATCTAAAAAGCAAAACATCTATTATAAAAAGGCCTAATCTGCAGTATTGTAAATAGTGTTTCTAGCTCCCCTCTTGTTGGGACAATGTTACTGCAATAACATTTTGTAAAGTCTGTGTTTGGAAATTGTCAATTTTTGTGTGTATAAAGCAAGTTAATGGCTTTTTTTGTGTTAAACATGTTGTGTTTTATCTTCCTGTTAACTTCCAAAAAATATTTGATTAATTTTAGTACATGCATAGTCGCATGACTATTGTGTCACCGAGGCACAATCTGGTCATATTCTCTTTTCACAGTTAAAGTAAGACGCCATTCTTAAATTTAAAACTAACACCAGAAAGACTCACATGGGCTAAGTGTGTAAATGAATACTAAATGATCTGATGAAAGGTCAAGTTTTTTTTTAAGTTTGTGCTTCATCAGGAAGTTGATTGATGCTAAAAAGTCTTGTTTATTTGTAGTAAAGATGTGAAATGAATGCTGGCAGATCCTTGAAGTCACATTCAAATTCGACCTGACCCTCTTTCAGTTTGCAGACCAATAAACAGCACAGTTGCACAATCCCCTTGTTCCTGAAACTCTAAACCATTTCCTCTTTAATGACTGCAGTGTGTTATCTGACCGTGGAACCCAGGAGCCGTATCATTGGCAAGGTCATACCCCGGTTAAGTTGAACTCCCGCTGTTAACAAGCTATCACTATTGCAACCGATAACAAGAACAAAGCTCCTCGGATGGGAAGGGATTGTGGTTTCCCCTCAACACAGGGCCCGCCTCACCACATTTTCCTGATGAACATCCCTCAGGGAACGAAAGATTTAACAACATTTCATCAGAACACATGTAGAACATACTGCAGTTCATCTCCAATCTAATCACCTCGTCTTCTGGAGAAGTTAAGTTGCAGAACTTTGACTATACTTGGGATACATTGATGATGCAAAACAGGAAACGGTAATCGATGCAGATTTAGAAGGGGTTTATTCCTGTGTTCTTTTTTCATTTACACTCGTTACTTAATTTACAATTACATGATGGAAAGATCGCAAGAAACACGATGTCTGTCAGCTTGCGTTGCTCCGCTTACAAAACAGGAATGATGCATTCGAAGACATTGGGATGGCTATTAATTTTGAATTATAATTATTTGTAATTTTGACAAATTTATATTTATCTACAGTCACTTTAATAATACAATCCCTCAAAACCTTATATATCAGACAGAAGACTAGCACATGCACTTATTAGTAATCCTAGACATACATTTTAAGATACACTTGACCTAAATGCAAATTATTTTTAAGAGGGAACATTTTATTACAAATAACAATTTTATAGATCTTTGAAGAGGTCAGTCCAATATGGACATGTATACTTGTTTGTCAAGGAAACGTTTTGTTTTGCATTTCATTTTGTTTAAAATTTTGCATTGTTGAAATATGAGTGCGAAAAGAAGATGTTTTTATAATGTTGTTATTTAGTTATTATTTGAAGCAGTTGAAATGCCATGATTTTAGTGATGTAAGCACCCAATAATAGCCATAAATGGAATGGTACAAGTAAATTAAGCTAGTAAAGTAAATGAAAAGCTAGTTTTAATTTTTTTTATAGCTAACACTGAATTCAGCACCTTTTCTGTAGTGATCAGTTGATGAGGCTTCATGAAACAGCTGACGACATATCATGATACAGTGTCTTTTGAAAGGTCTCTAGATGGCGCTCTTATTTTGAAAATGGCCACATGATTTAGTAGATCGGATCCAAATATCATAAAGCAGAGAGCGCCATCCAGTGACCTTTCAAAAGGACACTGTATCATGATACCTTATCAACTGTATCATGATACCTCATTAAACCATCACTACTTTTCTCCTCATTTAAATAGAGTTTCACACTACACAAGAAGCTCTAATAATTGCTGCATGAACATGGAACAAAAAGTTAACATGGCAAATGTTTACACAAAATGATCCAGGATGAGTTGCCTCTGAGGGAGTATGAAAGGCTTGTATTAGTTGTGACTCATATTTCTTTTTTAGTTTGCATATAATTCAGCCAAACTACAGAGGTTGTACCTGTCCTATGCTCGTGTCTTCCTCACTGCACTTACGTTCGCAGTCAATAGATCTCAAAAATGACTTACACCTGAGTGCTGCACTCACTGTGCTTGCTCTTCCTGCCTCGTTCTTGCTCTTTCCCTGCACCTCCTCCTACGTCATGAACTCACTTGGAACAACTTTCAAGCATTTCCCTCCTACCACTGTCTTTCACACACAAAGTGCTGCTTCCTTTATAGCTAAACATTATTCCTTGCAGTATATGTAGGAGGGAAACATTCATCAACACATGCATGACAAGAGGTTTGTTTTTCCATTCACCGGTCTGTGCGAGGGGATTAATTTGCATCCCTGAGGATAACAGACATATAGATTATAATCCAATTCCCTCACTCAGTCGTACGTTTCCATTTTGACATTAAGTCAACAGGGTGGTCACATTTGTTGTAATACAACAAAGGGAGAAAAAACAAAGCTTGTCAAACTGACGGTTCCGGCTACACCAGCAGGGGGTTCTTGTAAAAGCTTTCTCATCGCAACCTTGTACGCTTTTTTGACTAGATGTCTTTGTGTTGTTCTGATTTCCCACTCCGTTTTTCAAAATATAGTTTTTGTAGATTGTGTGGCACCTGACCTATGCTTTTAGTTTGTCAGTGCCAAATCACTACACATTCTGTCTATTCTTTTCTTTTTTAGGTACAAAGAAAACAGTAGTTAAAGTCCACACTCTCTCTTATGCTGTTTATACTCTAATCAGAAATTAAAATAATGACAAATATTTAAATACACATAAACAGTAACTTGTAAAAATTAACAAACAAAATTAAAAGACACAAAAAACGTCAATATTACTATTTTTATTCAATTGTTCCTTCTCCACTTTATCTTTTCATTTCAGCTTCACATTGGCGAAAACTTCACATTGGGTGATCAATTTGGAATGCATTTAGAGCAATTAATTTCACACACACACACACATATATATATATAAATATAGTAATGGTTTGAAATTGAAATAGCAGTTCAACTCGATAAACTTGATGTTTACCTGAAGTATAGGCAATTTATAAAATCTAGGTTCTATTTAACTTTTATATTTTGTTCTTCATCTGCCATTTAAAACACAGGCTATACAAAATCTTTATTTATATGCGGCTCTTTAGATAGCAAGTGGACAACAAGGAAACTCTAGGCAACGAGATTACTATTGCCAATGTTGCATTCACAGGAAGTGGTGGACCTGACACCACGGACTGGAACCAGGAACCGGCAGAACACAGAAACACAACTTCACAGCAAGGGGTTTAATATAGTTGACCAGAAAGTAACAGCTATAAAGTGACTGTGATTTTCTTTTTTACAAATATTATTGAAAGGCTTAAATAGTGCGGTAAGTACAGCTACAGTATTTTCAAAAATGTTCAGACATAAAGCAGACATTGTGACCACAATAGCTGCTGGACATGAGTCGAGTTGCTGCTGGACGCCAATGAAGGTGAAACTAGCTAAAAGGTTGGCACTGAGCCTCACTGCTCTCAGTCTGAGAAGGTTTCATTGTTTGTTGAGAGTTTTAGATTAAAATTGCTTCCAGTCAAACATTTCCACAATAACTGCACTTTTTGATTATTCTTTTGGAGATGCTATCATTGGCCCCTAGGTTAGCAAACAAACCAGTTGCCTCAGAATAACTGTGAATTAATCCATACAAGAAATCTTCTTCATGTGTGAGAATGAATGTGGGAGGCCTAAGGCAGAGGTTAAAAGTGTCCAGCAGGAATTTGATAAGCATTGCTCAGTTATAGCAGTAATCAATATCTTACAGAGAATGATCAGATACAACCAACAACAACATGAGGAATATAAATGAGAGGTTTGCTGGTGGGAGAATGAAAGAATTCTGTAATTAAATGTTTTATGCATCCAAACCGCAGTTACATTGCCTTCAGAACTCCTGGTGTCCAGACCACACGTTCCACTGTCAGTCCACTTCACGTTTCCTGTTATTATTGTCGTAATTCTGGCAGCTGCTCCTGCTCGTTCGACAAATCCTGCTCAATAAACATCCAGCTTCACCTCCTGCTCTCTGCTCTGCTGTGTACATCAACTTGACCTACGTTGACTCACACTCGTCCAGGCATGATAGGCGCTGAAAATCAATTTCATCATTTGAACCTGCTGCACATTCTTTAAAACAT